>NC_043715.1:31984928-32079906 GCF_006229205.1 Suricata suricatta | reverse complement strand
GACGGCCCGGCCCCACCCAGGCGGAGACCCCGGGGGTGTAGGACGGGGGCGGCTGCGGCCAGCGGAGCCTCCGAGGGAGGGGGCGCGGAGGCCGGGCGGGGCGGCCCCCGGACCCGCGAAGTCGCCCCGGCTCCCAGCACCTCTCCTCCTCCTCCTCCTCGTCCTCCTCCCCCAGAGGTTTGGGATGGGTCTTCTTGGAGACCCTCTCTCTGGGCCCTCTGACCCCGCCCAGCCGGGGCCCGCGGGAGACGGTTCCCAGGCAGAGACCCCGCTGGCGAGAGCTGGGGCCCAGCCCCACTTTCCGGATGGCAAGACTGAGAGCTGCCAGAGAGACACGGCTGTGTGCCTCGTTTGCCCTCCACCCGGTGCCGGTCACCTTTGGACCTATGTTGGCGAGTTCGTTGGCTTGTGATGGTACAGAGGGGCTGGTTGGTTAGGTTTCCCAGACTTGGTTAAGGCCCGGGACCCTGGCGGCCCATAGAGCTGTTTAAAGGAAAAATACAGTGAGGTCCAGACCAGGGGGTGGGTTAGAGGCAATCCAGCCACAGCCCAGGGCGAGCAGGACCCCTCACCAATTAATGGGCGGCGGGGGATGGAGAACTAGCAGGGTGAACAAAGCGCTGGCCCCCACTTTGGGTCCTCACTGGGGGACACCTGAAACCTAACCCTCTCACGGGAAGAAAGTGGGTTGACCCTAGTTGGGGGCAGATGCTGGAGCCATTCTAGTGGGGCTTGCGCGTCTTCTCTCTGGTTTTTATCTTGGGTCCCCTCCCTCAAAGGCCAGGAACTTATGTTCTTTCTGACTCAAGGCTGGAAATGAGAGTTGGGGCCCCATTACAAGAATCGGAGCCTTTCGGAGGAGGAACACAGCTGTCCTGGGTGGCGGGGCATGCGGAGAACCCCCGGATCTGGACCGGCCTGAGGCGTGCTGACCGCCCTCAGACCTGGTCCGGGGCGATGCTGCACAGCGGAATGAATGAATGACCAACAGCACTACAGTGGTCTCAGGGCCTGGGGCTGAGGGGGCTTTGGGCTGTTGATCCGGTCCCTGCTTTAACACGTGGGCACTAGGTCCCTTCCCTCTCCCCCAGTGCTGAATGTTCCGGATCCACACAGGCTGGGTCCTCTTCCCTCAGCCCTCCATGGTCTCCGGGTTTTGAGCTCTAGGACCTTTTATGGAGGGGGTGCAGGCAGAGGTGAGATTCCTCCGATTTCTGAAGCCAGACGGCTTACAGGGCCCCAGAACATCCCCTGTATCCTGGGATCCTGTGAGTTAGGGCTGGAATGACCAGCCCCCTCTACAGGTGGGAAAGCTGAGGTCATCAAAGGTAACAAGTTAGTCCTGGAGCTGGGACTGGGGCCTGGCCTCCTGGTTTTCCCGTCCTGTGAAATCTGTTGGAGTTTGCATGGGGAGGCTGACCCCACCCCAAAGGGCAGAGTCCCTAATACTCCCCAAGGGGAAAACACATCGTTCGCCTGCCTCTCCCTTCTGCTCCTGCCTGTTTCCCGAGCATGCTGTGTGCCTTTGCTGCTGACCCCTTTCCCGATGATCCCCCCCTCTGGGTTCCTTTTCCTCTGTACCTAGGCACACAGGGACTGGTGATGGGCGGAGTGACTCGTAGTGGTGCGGGGCTGACTCCAGCAAGGGAGCCGCAAGTGGCCATCTGGGCAGGAGGCAATGGGCTGAGCTGGGTGGGGACCCTGCCCTCCTAAGCCCATCAGCCCGTTGGGGAGATGAAGTGGTTGTATCTTGACCCAAACATCTCTGTAGGGAGAGCCTCACACAGCAGGCGGCCTAGTCTGGGCACCGGTGGAGAAGGATGGGCAGCGAGAGGTCACACTGGGACATCTTTGGGGGAATCTGGTGATAGATCTTTTTCTTATTCATGCTCTCTGTATTTTCAAAATGGTCTGCGATGAGGAAGAAAGGCAAAAATGGTCTTCCTTTTTCGTTTGCTCTGGAAACGTTTTCAAGAGCAGTGCTGCTGTCCCTGGAACCTGCACCAGAGTTTGCAGGTCTGGTCTGGGGGCAGATGTAAACTTGTGAATGTAATAGGGTGTCCAACGGGAAGGTCCCAGGATTTTGAAATAATTTCAGCGCAGTTTAGCCTCAGAACCAACAGAACCGCCTGGAGCTCAAGCAGAAGACCGCGTCCTGGCTGGTCTGTAGCAGAACTTCTTGTTGGCAGTGTTGTTCCTCCCGCTGGGAGTCCAGACCACCCGTTGGGGGGCTGGCCGGCATTTGGATGGGAGCCTCCAGGCCCTGAGCCACACTCATTTGGGAAGCAAAGAGAGTGGTTTCCTAAGCTGCTGCCTGGCCTGGCTTGGAAGTGAGGATAGGGGCTCCGGGCCCAGAGAGCAGTTGATGATGCCATGTCCCTGAGGGCTCCTCACTGAGGAAGCGAGTGTGTGGGCTCAGCCCCCAGTCTCCTCCTCCTCTCTGAGTACCGCAGGCTATGTGACCCCTGGAATCGTCAGTCTTTCCTGCTCCCTGCTCTGAGAACGCCATTCCTACCTCCCAGCCCTTGCTCTTGCTGTTCCTTCTTTCTATAAACCCTTCCCTCCCATGCGGTCCCATCATGGGTCTTAGAAAGTGCTCAGCTCCCTGACCCCCTTAGACTGCTGACCTCAGGGGTTCCGTTCAGTGCAGGTGGTCTGCGGGTCAGGGACCTAGCCTGGGGACCCCTTTGACCTCAGGCTTTGTTTCTGGGATATTTGCCTTTTTCTGCCTTTGGGACATGGACATTTGAGCCTGAATTGTCACTTTAAGGGGAAAAAAAGAAAGGCAGGAGCCATGGTTCCCTTCCACCCTCAGCTTTCCATGGCCTGTCTGTCTTCCAGCCTCTTATAGAGGGGGCTACATGGAGCCCCACAGGGTGGGGTGGTGGGCATTGGGCCAGGGCCATGGCCAGGTGCACTGAGCTGGCAGCAGGAGGCCGCTCCTCGGTTAATGACCACCTGCTGAGTGAGGTGGCTGGGAGCAGCCACTGTTTGCAGAGGGAGCTGCTGTTCTCAACTATTAACAACAAAGCCTGTTATTTGCAAGCTCTGTGCCTGTTGGACAGGAACCCAGCCTCTGGCGGGGACCTCTGGGGCTTGAGGCTGTCTCAACTCGACATTTCCTGGCTGTGCGACTTTGGGCAAGTGCTTCAACCTCTCTGAGCTGGTTTCTCATCTAGGAAATGGAGACACTAAGAATACTTATCAGGAAGGCCAAGGAACGGTTCCAGATTAAAGTTGACCAAAGAGACAGGGCAACCAAAGGCAGTATGTGAAACCCAGGCTGGGGAAAAAATTCGTGTAACGGACCTTATTGGGACAGTTGGTGAAATTGGATATGAATTACAGATAGAAGTATTATATCAATGTTAAATATCCTGATAACCATTTATATGGGTCCTTGTTGCTAGGACATACCCACTGAAGTGTTTAGGGGACACAGTGCAAGCGATCTACTTTCAAATATTGAAGAGAAACCCCTATTAGAGAATAAAGTGAGAGGAAATGGCACAAATCAGCAAAGCTGCATAAAAAGTGCAGGGGAACTCCTTGTACCTTTCTTACAGCTTTTCTGAAAGTAGTAATTACTTAAAAACACAAAGTTTAAAAAATGCCTGTCTAATGGTCAGAATGAAATGAGATTGATTCATGTTACTTAGAATGGTGCCTGGCACTCAGGGCACATTAGCTGTTATTGTCACTGTTGCTTTTTATTGTCATCAGTATGGGCAAAGTGTATCTTATTGTCACAGTAACCTGTGTCATTTTTCCACTGTATGGATGACACAGTGGAAGTCCAGACAGGTTAAGTGATTTGCTCCGGGTCACACAGCAGTGAGTGCAGAGTGCTGATAGAACTCCTTAACAAATTTCTTTTGGGTTTGTTGCCAGAATCCGAAAATATGGGATCCTACACAAAACCCGGATTTCTCGTCTCGTTTGCCAGCTCATAAGGCCTATAGCACTGCCTACATTCCCACAGGGGCAGCCAGCCTCACTTGTGATGTCCTGTCTAGCCTCTGGGGCTCCGAGTTTGCCCTCCTGGGGAACTGCCATTATACACGTGACCCCAGGGTCCTGGACCCCAAGGCTGGGGCTCCTCCTCCCCTCCGGCATGGTGCCCTCTGCAGCGTCCTTCCACACCCTTCTCCATCCAGTGGGTGCTGCAGGGCACGTCCTTTACAGAGCCCTCACTCAAGTGACCACTGTGTAGGGGGGTGGGGGAGGGGCTGGGGGCTGCCAGGGAGGAGGGAGAGGAGCCTGAGGCTTTGTGGCTCCAGCCTGCTGTGCCCTTTCACAGCCTGGTCCTCCTCAGTCCTGGCTGCAACCCTAAGCAGTGTGCCCGGCACTTCCAAAGGGGTGCGTGGCATGGTTGGCCGACACCCCGACACCCCCCCCCCCCCCCCCCCCCCCCCCCCCCCCCCCCCCCCCCCCCCCCCCCCCCCCGGCCCCGTGACTTGGAGGAACTCCCTGAAGGGTTCCCAGCCTGCAGTCTTCATCCTGGCTTGGTGTGTGTAGGTGGGTAGTCATTTGTCCTCCCGGAGCCCCTGGTTCTTTCCCTGTGAAGTGGGGTTTTCCCACCTTTCTGGAGTGGGATCAGAAGGATTCAGGGCACGAGCAGGCTGGGTTTCTGCATATGTGGCCGGGAGGGCTGTTCACCCAGCGCCCAGCCTCCGATGCCCCTCGTTCCCCACCAGCCTGGTGCGGGGTCAGTAAGTACCCAGGAGGAATGCACAAAGGCCAGAAAAGGGCAAGCCTGTCCAAGGCTGGCAGGCGCTGTCATGGGGAAACTGAGGCTCAGAGGGGCGATGTGACCTTCAGACGGCCCATCGCCACCTAGCTTCTGCCTCCGCCGGAGGCTCTGAGCTGTGCTCCCAGGAGGAGAACAAAATCAGCTTGTATCTTAAGTGCCTTTAATTTTTTATGTTAATTACAGCAAGAATTCACATTTATTATTGAAGAATCAGAAAACTTATGCAATAAAGTGAGGACATAAACTAGAATCTGTACTCTTTGCGGTAGCCCATTAGCATGCCAGCCTATGTCCTTCCCGAGGACTTTTTCAAAATTTTTCAAAAAAATTTTTTTGATGTTTATATTTTTGCGAGCGAGTGAGCGAGAGAGAGAGAGAGAGAGAGAGAGAGAGAGAGAGAGAGAGAGAGAGTGAGAGAGAGTGTGAGCTGGGGAGGGGCAGAGAGAGACAGAGAGAATGAATCGGAAGCAGGCTCCAGGCTCTGAGCTGTCAGCACAGAGCCCGACACGGGGCTAGAGCTCACCAACCGCGAGAGCATGACCTTAGCAGAAGTCAGACACTTAACAGACTGGGCCACGCAGGCGCTCCAGGACTTTTTCATTTTTCAAACAAAGGACAAGAAAACAGACTGCACTACAGAAGTTTCTGCATTGTTCTCTAAGGAAAGTTCTGTCTGCCCAGCGTCCCCCACGCTTTGTGGGCTGATGCTGGGCTTCTCAGGCCCAGCATCTGGGTTGAGCTGCTGGTGGACTTTCTCTGTCCCCCGTGTCCGGACATCTAGTACAGCTTGATAGTTTTTTTTTTTTCAAAAAAATTTTTTTTTGAGAGAGAGACAGCGTGAGCAGGGGGTGGTCAGAGAGAGAAGGAGACACAGAATCCAAAGCAGGTTCCAGGCTCTGAGCTGTCAGCACAGAGCCCGGCACGGGGCTTGAACCCACAAACCGTGAGATCATGACCTGAGCCGAAGTCGGATGCTCAACCGACTGAGCCACCCAGGCACCCCTGATAGTTTTGCAGTAAGAAAGTTCCCCGAAGAGCCGCAGCAAAGTGCAGAGCACACTGGTGATTCTCTCCGCTGGATAAATGAGGCCCAAGTTAGGCCGGACCACTTTGCACACCAGGCGCAGGTTTGCGGAAGGCGGCGGCTGGGTGTGTGGAGGGCGCCCCGCCCCCTGCAAACTGCCTTGCGGTTTGGGGGTAGACAGGGAGGGGCTTTGCGGGAGAGGGGTTAATTGTCCCTGGCTGGTACTGGAAGCCTGTAAGCTCCTGTGGGGGAGGGGAGCAGAGGCCAAGGAAGCTGTGTGCCGTGCTGGCGGGACTGTGGAGCCTGGGACCCCCCCGACCCCCCCCCCCCAGCTTCATGCAGAGGGGTCTGGAGTTAAGGGTAAGGTTGGGAGCTCACCCTGGTGGTTTCGGGGGTGGGGAGTTGTTTCCACCCAGCCCCACCCCCTTCCAGCAGGGAGCAGGCTTGGGTCTGGTTTTGTCATTTGCTTCTAGTTCTGAGACCCCCCCCCCCCCCCCCCAGCAAGTGGCCTTCCCTCCCAGGGCTGCGCGTCCCCATCTGCGGGAAGGGGCTTGCATAACATGACCCTTTCACCGCTGACATTCAAATGAGACAACAGGTGCTGGAGCTGTTCTCAGCGTTTCACTGGGGAAAATTACATGTCTACAGGGGAAGACAGAAGAGCGTGACCGCCCCACAGACCCATCTGGCAGGGCCACCGTTTCCAGCTCTGGGCCAGCCTGGAGTCATCCCCACTCCCATTTGCTGTCCCCTCAGACTTAGCACTTCCTCTGTACAAAAACGTGGGGGCGCCTGGGTGGCTCAGTCGGTTGAACATCTGGCTCTTAATTTTGGCTCAGGTCAGGATCTCAAGGTTCTGTTTGTGAGATCGATCCCCGCATCAGGCTCTGTGCTGACCGTGGGGAGCCTGCTTGGGATTCTCCCTCTCTTGCTCTCTCTCTGCCCTTCTCCTGCTCATGTTCTCTCTCTCCTCAAATTAATAAATGAACACTAAAGAAATTTAAAAAACTTTAGTATATCTTACTACAAGATAAGGACTACCCCCCACCCCCAATATTATTGCCACACTAAAACCCAGCAGTAGTCAATCTTAAGATTGTAACTATCTGGGCGCCTGGGTGGCGCAGCCTGACTTCGGCTCAGGTCATGATCTTACGGTCCATGAGTTCATGCCCCACAGCAGGCTCTGTGCTGACAGCTCAGAGCCTGGAACCTGCTTCAGCTTCTGTGTCTCCCTCTCTCTCTCTGCCCCTCCCCCACTCACATTGTCTCTCTCTCTCTCTCAAATATGAATAAACATTAACAAATTATTTAAAAAAACATTGTAACTATCCATTCAATGTTCAAATTTCCAATTGTTCCATACACATCAAATGTTAGCTTTTAAAGGTTCGAATCCAAAAAAATAAAAAAATAAACATTTGGGTCCAAATAAGGTCTGTGTAAGGGGATTGCATGCTGTCGTTCCCCAGCCGTCTTTGCTCTGTAGGACTGATTCTTGTTCTCTCGCAGGTGCCATGTTGGTTTTTTGTGGTTTTCATGAAGCCAGGTCCCTTTGCCTACAGCAGAGCCTCTATGATGTGTAACACGTTCCTTGTCCCCATGAGCCTCCTGTAAATGGGTAGTTGGATCCGGAGGCTTGATCTCCTTCCGTTTCGGTTTGCACCAGAGACAGACAGCGCTGCAGGCTTCCGCTCGGAGGTTCCCATTGTCTGTCTGCGTGTCCTTGGCGATGCCGGCAGCCCCTGGCTTTCAGGGGGTCTCATGTTATATCAGAAACCTTTCCATTTCCACCTGGTTCCAAGCGGGGCCGAGCTTGGCGTTGGGGGAGTCTGGGGGCGTTATTTTTTTTATTCCTGTTTTCTTTCTTTGTAGAAGTTTCACGTGGGTCTTTTATTTTCTTTAGGGAAGATTGGACAGAGGTCATCAATAAGACCGAGGTGAATATAAAGCTGCTGAGTTCCGTCACTTGGTGATAACGCCCGAGATTTATGCACATCCTTCTAGATTTTCTTGTGTGCAAACAAATACTTGCACATCTGTGGTATTGTCAAGTGGGAGGTGGCACTCGGCACACGTGCAGGACCGCAGGCTGGCGTTTCCTCGGCACGGCATCGCAGTGGTGACCCCGTTCCCGGGATCTGTAGGGAGCAGCGTGGCCTTCCTCCCTGTCCCTCCACGGTTCACGCCAAAGCCGGGTGTGGGGAGGGACAGGCGGCCACGGGCTGGGCCCGGCTGCCAAGTTTTTCAAAGGAAGTAAGGACTTTGGTTGGCAGGGCGGTAGTTTTCACATCTGTTCTTTTAGGATTCTCTGCTGTTACTCAACACGCTGTGACCCTGGCTGCCCCTTTCATTCTCCAGAGGCCTGGGGCCCCGGGCCTGGCAGGGGCTGGGGCTGTCAGGGTCATGGGAGCCAGCCCCCTGCCTCTGGTCAGCCGCGCCACCACCACCACGATACAGTGCTATTCGTCTCTCCTCATTCTGGCATTGGACCTGTGACAGGCGGCAGATTTCTGCACGAGGAGGGGCAGAGGCTGCGAGAAGCTGGGTTTCACGGCTAAGGTGCTGTTTACTTAGCACGTGTGTTTATTTGGAGTGGCGTTGCTCACCCCAGGTCGCCCCTCAGGGCCACCACTGGTTCCGTCCTGTAACTTGTAACCAGTTTCGTTGCCTCAGCCAGCCCCTTCTCTCCTGGAAACCCAGTTTCCTGCCTGTCGAGTGAAGGAGTGAGCAGAGCGAGCCCCTCCCTGTGTTCCCAGCACACCCCCAAGCCCACAGCCAGGAAGAGATGAAGGCACAAGAGCTGGAGGCCAGTCGATGCTTTGGAATGCACAGCCCCTCCAAGTGGGAAAAATCAATCTGGGAGTCGGCTGAGTGATGGGGCCACAGGGCTGTGCCTGCGTGAGCGAGGCCTCCGTGGCGGGGATCACACCGCAGCCCTCCTGGCCCAGGGCCTGGAAGAGCTGGGGCCGGCAGACCTGACGCCAGTGCTGAGCCAGCCCGCTCTGTCTGCCCAGGCGGGTGGGCGAAAGGGGGCAGGCGCCACGGAGCGGGTGCTGGGTGTCTGCTCTGTGCTCTTGTTGGGAGAATCTGAGTGCAGATCAGCTAGGCAGAAGTGTCCCCGAGGGCCTCCTGAGTGCCTGGTGCCGGGGAGAGGTGCGTCTCATGGGAGAGAAGAGGCGATACTTGGTCACTTCTGAGCAGGCAGGACCGCTGCGGCCTCAGGGAGTCACCCCGCTGGAGCTGTGAGGCTCTGCACCGAGGTGGCTCATTCACAGGGCCGGCTGTGTAGGGCTGGCTGAGGGAGGGGCCTCCCTTCCCTGCCACAGAGCCGGTGATCCAGGAGGGGGCCAGGATGGAAGCCGCCGTCTTCCGTGACTTCACAAGTCACACATTGTGATTTCTGCACTGTTTTGTTGCTTCCGAAGGCGGTACGGGAGGGGCATGAACACTGAACGGGTCTCATTTGGAGGCTCACTGCCGCAACGGCAAAGATGGTGCCAGTAGCTTCTAGCTCCCATCCTACCCGCCTCTTGAAAGGAGAGCATCTTGGTCCTACCTAGTTCCAACAGAAGTCCCAGAACTGAATCTCACTGGGCTGCTTTGAGTCCCGTGCCCATTCCCCAGTGGGCAGTGGTCACAGGCCCACCCCTGGAGGGCCGGTTCCCTACAGGAAGAGTGGAAATGGATGTATAGAAGGAGGGTAGCACTCTAAATCCTCTGTGGAGAGGTCTGTGGTACTGTGTGGCCTGGAGGCGGTAATGATGGACAGTGGGGAAGGCTTCCTGGAAGAGGTGGGCTTTGTACTTGTCTTAGCAGGATGGGTAGCATTTGGACCATTCCATTTTGACCGTGCCCTGGTGGTCTAAGTCACGGGATGAAAGAGTGAGTGAGACATGGGCTCGGGATGTACTGGGACCCCTTTCTTTCCCAGGCTGGGAACATAGGGACATGCCCTGGCTCACTCCTTTACCCAACAGGCAGTAAACTGGGTTTCCAGGGGAGAAGGGGCTGGCTGAGGCCATGCAACTGGTTACAAGTAACAGGACGGAACTAGGGCCTTCTGACTCCTAATCGGGGAGGATGGAAAGAGAAGTTGTGGGGGGTTGGGCAGAGGAGCCAGGACTTGACTCAGGAGATGCAGCGAAGCCAGGGAAGGCCTCTGACCAGGGCAGGCATGCAGTGAGTGGAATCTGGAGTTTGGAACTGACAGGATGTACTCTGGCTGGCCTCCCTCGCCTTTCGGCTTTAACTTAGCACTTACTATGTGCCTCACACGTGTTTCTCACATAAGCCTCCCGGCCTTCTGAGGAGTTGGGTGACTTTACAGATGGGCTCCTGGGCTGCCAAGGTTGCTTAGGGGGCTCTGACTCTGTCACTCTGAAGCCTTTTCATTCCGCATCCATGGGACAAGGGGCCAGCTTGGTAAATCACCAGCCAGGTTGCTCAGACCCCTTTCAGGGTGTGGTAACCCCCTGACTTTAGGGAAAGGAAAAAATGTTTCCCTGCTCACATCCCCTCCCGGAAGCCTGCCTGGAGTCCGAAGTGCTCCGGGTGCTATGGGGTTTCTTCCCCAGGGGAGGGGCTTGTCATCCGGGTATCAAATGAGGCCAAGCTGTTGGCTCAGGGCTTTGTGTTATTTGTCCTTCGGCCGCCTGACAGCCCTGTCTGCCATGTTTTTGCAGCAGTGTTACTCCCTCTAGCCCACTGTTTCGTGGCCTTCCACTTTCTACAGCCGGTGGCTTCCAGGTGGCTGAGGTCTGTCCACCCTGAGCCCTGGACCACGTATCTAGTCTTCATGGGTGGTTCTCCCAGACCACCTTTGGGCAAGCCGTTGGGGGCATGGCTTAGCCTGGGAGCTTGGCTGCTGGGGGCTGTGGCCAAGTCACGTTGGTGTGCCAACACCAGAGAGGGGTCCTGCCCATGGGGAGGCGGGTGGGTGGGAGAGGGTTGGGTCGCGCCTGCGCCCTGGCACTTGGAGGGAGTAGAAACCAGCTCCTGGTCTGAGGCTGAGGAGGCCCGAGCTTGCTCCTCCTCTGGGGAAGTTTGTTCAGCAAGTTTGGGAGCTCTGAGTACCTGGCAGGGCTTGGAGATCTCCAGTGAGATCTGGAGAGGAGGAGGAGGGTGGAGTGGGATTTCGAGTAGCCTGTCCTCAGGGAAGCCTTTCTTTGGCCCCATTATGGTCAAGGGGTGAATGGTTGAAAGCACAGGACACAGAATCAGATAGACCTGAGTTGAATCTTGGCTTTGCCTTTTTTAGCTGTGTGTGCTTGGGCAAGTGAGTGGCCTCTCTGAGCCTCAGTTTCCTGTTCTGTAGAAGGGGTGTAACAGCAGGATCTTCCTCATGGAGCCAATGGACACTTGTGTGAGGCTGTCCCTGATGCCAGCACACAGTGTCTAAATGCTGATCATGAAGCCCATTAGCCTGTGTGCACGGATCCTGCCTGCTGGGACCTAGAGGTTCATCTGAGGGCTGGCTATCAGGTGCCCAGTGACCAGGGCTGAGGGGGCACAGCAGGTTGGAAGGGAAGGGCCTGACCACTGCCTCCTCTGAAAGGGAGCTGAAAGGGGGGCCTGGGGAGGGCGGGAGTGACAGCTGGGAAAATCGGGCTCTGTTCTCCACTTTGTTACCAAACAGTAGGTTTTGCTGTCAGGATGAAAGGTAGAAAGTGATCCCAGGCCCCCGGGTCACAAGCTCAGTGGGTCCCTGAGGACCAGCAGTGCCTTCCCCCTCTGTCTTGGGAGGTTTCTGCTCCCTGCCGCCCCGCCCTTCCTATCTGCTGCCTCACAGCTGAACACCACGTGCTCCCAGTGGGGAAACTGAGGGCTGGTTAAGCAGAAGGGGCTCGATTCCCGGCCTCCTGGGGGACTCCAGGCACTGGGCCAGCTGGGAGATGGAAAGGCAGCAGATGAGGCTGGAGACCTTTGACCTCTCAGAGCGGATGAAGCCCCCTCCCTGTGTGGGCGGGTAACTGAGGCTCAGGGCCTGTCTGTGAGCAGCAGCGGCTGAGGCTCCGGGGCCAGGCTGCTCTCACTTTTAATGCTCCCCAAGGATGCGTTTGCTCCCGGCCTCGGACCATCATCTCAGGCTTCTAACGGAGGTTTCTGGTGCTTGTTTTATTTTCACTTGCTCAAAATTGTTCCAGCTTAAAGCTTCCAATTTCCATGAAGTCATTGGAGCCAGGAGCCTGGCCCGATGCCTCCCCCCACTTCTGTTAAGGGCCCGGCTGCAGCTGGGCCCCTGCCCCCCACCCCCAGCCCCGGAGGCGCCGAGCTGAGGGTTCGCTTTTGTGAGGCGGCTGCTGCCGGAGCAGGAAGTTGTGGGTCCCAGATGTGACTCGCTTTCATTAGGTACGAAGCCGCCTCGTGTGTGTCTGGACGCTGGCTGAGGGGGGGCAGGCTAAGGATGGCCCACCTCCCCGCCGGCTCCTCGGACCCCAGCCTGGCCACGGGGGCCCCCTCGGAGGAGAGCCAGGTAAAGCGGGCTGTGGGGACGGGGCGCCGTCTGTCCTGGTGGCCCCGGCCTGCCTGGGCTGGGTGGGGGTGGGCGGGGTCAGGGCCATGGGATGTGGGGGGCTCCTGGACAAAGGACCAGAGACTATGTGTCCCGGGCTCTGCCCGGTCTGACAAGGAGGTGCCGTTATGAATGTGGCGGTGGTTGGGGAGGGGGGTGCCTGGACTTCTGGGACCCGTGCGCTCTCCGATGCCCACTCTGCTTTTCAGGGTTGTAATTTCACACTGACAAGCACGCTTACTGTTCTCGGTGGCGGTAAGGAGCAGCGAGGGGAGGGCAACGGAACTTCTTTCGTGGAGTTAAAATAAATAACCCCCCAAATTCTGAAAGCGCTACAAGCCCAAGGGACGGTGAAGCAAGATGTCTCAGGAAATGGAAGGGTCTTCCTTTCCCTCCAGCCCCTCCCACCCCTAGGCCCGGGGGACCAGTGTGGACCACTGGGGCTAGGTCCTTCCAGATCATTCCACGTGCTCCTCCAAACACACGTACGCAGGGCAGATCAGGAGCTCTATTTCTACCTGGGGCTCAGGGCAGCGGGCACTGGGCGCTTCCTTTCTGGCCAGTGCTTGGGGGAGGGGAGTGGAGGGGTGAGGAAAGCAGAGGGCTGGGCTGGGCCTCCGTGCACCGGGGTCCCTGGCCAGAGTCTGGGCCAGATCTGCCCAGATGTCTGTATGTCTGTGTGGCCGTGGGCTGTCTGCCACAGATGTGCGGGTGGATGACCTGAGGAGGGCCGCCTAGAGAGTGACCAGACCAGCCTTTCTCAGATGGGGGCTGTGTGGTGGTTTTAGGCCATATGTGGACGGACATGCTTAACATTTGTTAGGTCTTTATTGTACTGTATTTTAGAAAAAAAAAAACTCTATAAATAAGACCTTGGATTTGTGACTTCATGATGTCCCTTTGCCCGGGACAAAGCTGAAGAAGATACTGGAACGAGAAGTAAGCAGACCTAAGAGGAAGTGTGGAGTGACTGCTCGGCCGGACATGCATGTGTCTGCGGAGCCGCAAGTCTGGGAGGGTCTGTTCTGAACCAAGCTGTGGCTCCCCCACCTCCAGGTGGGGGCTTTCTGGTGTGAGGTGTGGGTGCAGAGGAGGCAGGGCCGTCGGATTGTTCCGGAACCTGGGCCCTCAGAAGGGAAGGTGTGAGCTGTGGGGGAAGGGGCCTCTTGGGGTGTTTTCTGCGGGGGTGGTGGGCTCTTGGCGCCCCTTGGCCAGGAGTGGGTCTCAAGAGAGGAGGTCTTCCACGGGCCCTACGGCAGTGGGGGTTGGTGCAGGGAGGCCTAGGCAGTGGGTGGTGGGAAGGGGCAGGAGCAAGGGCTTCTCAACAGGCCAAAGGTGCTTTTCAAGAGGAGATGCTGGTCAGACGAGATGTTGTTGTGAGGACATGCATCCCCCTTTACAGTTTATAACTCATGGTTTAACCCATTTCCTGCTCCCCCCATCTCTACCCTGTGGTAGGTACCCTCTGCCCCCAGTTTGCAGAGGAGAAAGACAGAGGCTGAGCAGGGCACTTTCTTGTCCCCGGTCACACATCAGTCTGTCGTCAGGGCTGTCCAGGTGCACACGCTACCTGTTACGGAGAGCCGCCAGGCCTGAGGCCTGGAGGGGGTCAGGGCACAGTGCCTCCTCTCTGGAGAGGCTGGGTGGGGCAGAGCTGGGGCTCTGGGTGGCTTTGAAGAGTGAGTCGGACATGATCCTCACGGTGGGGAGTGAGGAATCGGGTTCCTCTGTGTTGGGCCCCCCACCCCACAGGCCTGGCCTGACCCTGTGTGCACCCACTGCAAGGTGGTGGGGGCTGGGTCCGGGCTGTCCTGCCGGGGGCCGGGCCGGGCCTCCAGGGCCGTGTGCTGGGGTCCTGCTTCAGCTGGCGGTGGAGGTGCTCACCCTCGGACTTTCCATGACCTGCCATCCTGCCCTACTGGAAGTCGTCAAGAGATGGCGTGTGGCCCATCCCTCGGTGGCCTTGACCTGTCTCCTGTCCTGGGGGAAAGGGCGTGGGATGCATTCACAGTTGCCTGTGGCAACTCTCCCCGCTCCCAGGGCCTTGGGCAGAGGGCAGTGCTCCACCCAGCTGGGACCGTTCCGGGGCTGCCGAGAGAGCAGGCAGAGGGGTCACCCTGGACGCCCGAGTTCTAGCCTTGCGTGGGGTCAGGTCCCAGGGATGGGAGGGAAGCCTGGGTAGTGGGCCCGTTGGGCCTGTGGTGTGTGTGATGGGGCCTTTGTAGCTACGAGCTGGGAGTCGGTTTGGCTCAGGGAATGAGACCATCATATCTGAATAGCCAGAGAGGCCAGGAGTCTTCTGGAGGTCATTGGGTCCAGCCCCCTGCCCCCTGCCCCCAGCCCCCACTCTGCCTGTTTCCAGCAGCATGTGAGGTGAGCCAGGTTATCTGAGCCAGTTTCTTGCATTTGTAAGAGGTGTCGCTCATGGTGCCCGTGTATCAGGTGGTTGTAGGCTTAGCCAAGGGGCTGCGTGTGGCCCCTGGTGCAGGAGAGCCCTGGCTCAAGGGAAGGCATTGTCGCCGTCCTGTAGCCGTGTTGGGGGCTCTCTACTACCTGTCCTGTCTCAGGTGGGAGGGGCCTCCCTGGTAGCCTGCAGCCCATGCATGAGACTCTCTTCCCAGCTCTTGGGGACCAGCACACCCAGGACTGGAGTTTCCCTGGTGGCCTGTGCATGTTGAGGGATGGCCCTCCAGCTCTGCCCCTGCCTTGGCTAGCAGTCTCCACCCACCCACTTGGGCGCCTCCCACCCCCAGCCCCGCAGGGAGGGTGGCAGGGCGCCCACCCAGCACCCATCGGCATCTGGCTCAACCTGCCGCTGCCCACAGAGTTCGCAGCGGGCCACAGCGTGCCTGGAGTGCTGCCAGATGCTGGGTGCAGACCTGGGCCGAAGCACCCTCTGCTCCCTGATATCCCCCCAGAAGCCCTCTAGGCGTAGGAGGGAAGTGGGGGTGAGCCTTGGGTCAGAGGTAGGCTCAGTTCCCCTTTGGTGACCCTTCTCCTGCTGACACTGGGTTGTCCTTTCTCCTGCCATCTGCTGATGGTGTTGACAGGTCTGTGCCCTGGGCATTGCCTGAGCACCAGCCAAGTGCTGTATGGGAGGAGAAACCTGGAAGCCCCGGTGGGGTACGATGGCTGACCTTGGGCGCCGGAGAAGGGGTTTGTGGGGTGTCTGGGTTTTTCTGATGCACATGCTCGACCAGTTTCTCTTGTCTGGTATCACATCTGCACCCCTTCTCCTGGCTTCTGGGATCCTCTGGTCCCAGCCCACCTCCTGGTCCAGTCCTGCCTCTCATGTACTCTGAGCCAGCCCCCGGCAAGGTCAGCGCGCTGCTTGCGTCTCTCCTGCAGGCCCTCTGCTCAGGGTGTCCCTACCTCACACCCCATCCTGGCTCGTGTCACCTGTGTGAAGGCCCCATCCTCGGGGGTCCTCGAGCTCGGGAGACAAGGAGGCTCGAGTGGTCTGCTCCAGAGTCACCTACTAGGAGCCTCTCCTCCCGGGCTCTGCGGGGAGATGGTTCTCCCCGTCAGTGCCGGTGCCAGGGGACACCATGGGCCCCCTCCTCTCTCCATCCTGCCTGTTATGCCCCAGTCTGAGTGCCTCCCTACAGCGACCACTAGAAGGGTTTACCTGACTGTGCCTAAGGGAACAGAAACAAATTGGGGTCTTTGCAGGTACCCCAGTTCTCAGACATATACCTGGCCCCCTCCGCGTCCTCCTGCGCCCGGCGGGAGGTGATGGGGATGGGAGTCCTCATGACCCGAGAGGAGCTCGTGTCCCACTGGGGCTTGCAGTGCAGCAGGCCTGGCTTTTAGGGAACAGGAGGCCCCCAGGGGTGCATGGAGTAGATGGTGCCGCCAGTCACCTCTCAAGACCCAGAATATGCTGGCGGGGACCTCTTTGTCTTCTAGGACCCAGGCCCTTGTCATCCCCTGCAGGGACCTTTCCTGCCTCTGGGGAGTGGCTCTGTCTCACTGCCCCTGGGACCAGCTGACTTGGGCCGGTGGTCCCTGGTGTCGTTGGCTGGCTGAGCAGGGAGAGGCCAGGAGCTGGGGGCACAGCCCCTCCCTGTGCAGATGGGCACAAGGCCCCAGCGGGCTCCCCAGCTTTGGGGCTGGTGTGCGTGCTCCTAGTCAGAGCCCTGTTGGACACACCATTTCCACCGGCCTCTGTAAGTGGTGGGGATGTGGGTGAGGGGCCAGCTGCCTCCTCCAGCTAGCCTCAGCCTCCCACCTTTGCAGCAGGCAGCGGACCCCATCTCCCGCACCTCTCACTGCCAGTGTGGGCCAGGGTCCTCCTGGCTCTGCCATTCCCCACCCCCAGCCTCCCACGCCCACCCGTCTCCCTCGGGGGCTGGGGCTGGCTGGCTCAGGGAGGAGGAGCCCTTTGAAGTCAGCTGGAGGTGCTGCTTTAGTGGGGGACCCGGGCTAATGGGGAGGCCTCCTCTTTTGAAACACCCAGACTCCCTGGAGCCACTGTTGAGGCCCCCCAGGGAGGGGGTGCCTTAGCACCTGGGGAGGGACTAGCACTTCTGCATCCCTTCTGCTTTCTGGGCAGGGGAACAAGGGAAGGGCTACCTTTTGGGGGTGGGTGTCAGGGCCCCTGGGATGTATAGGGTGTCCCCCAGTGCCGGTGATATCAAGGTTTCTTAGGCTGTCCCCCCTTGTGTTTGGAGCCAGCTGGGGTGACCCCACCTAGTGGCACTGCCCGCGTACTAGCCTCGCTGGGAAGCCCCTGAGCATTGGGTGCCATTCCTGGCCCATTCTTTGAGTGAGGAAACAGGCCCAGAGAGGTTAATTAATGTGCCCAGGGTCACACAACTCGTCTGATGGTTGGTCCCTGAGGCATTCCTGCCTTCTGGACTCCTCAGCCCCAGGCTGCTCCCTTGCCCACCCAGCGGCTTCCTCGCATGGCTTTTATTACATGTGTCTCCTCTCCCCCCACAACGTGCACTCTCCACGGGACCTCACTTTCCGTGGCCCCAGCCCGTCGCCCAGTACCTGGAGTGGCACTCACTGGAGGGAGGAGCTCTGGCCCCAAGGAGGAGGGGAGGGCTGCTTTCCTGTGGTCGAAGCAACACAAGGTTGGCCCCCTACGCGTGTGACGTTTTGGGATTTGGGAGGAGTTTTTATAGCCATGAGGTCATTTCTCTGCGGGAATAGACCAGCAGTCTCCCCACTGCTCAGGCACGAAACCAGGCTGAGAGGCAGGTGACCTGCCCAAGCTCATGCAGACGGGGACAGAGCCCACTCGGTATGGGCTGTTTGTCTCAGCCCATGGAGCTTGGGTTTTATGTGTCCGCTGTGTGCCAGGCAGGTGTCCGATTTTGGAAGCTGGACAATGAGTAGCCAGACGTCAGCCTTTGGGGAGGGGTCAGGCAGCCCGGCAGTGACAGGCCAGGTGTCCTGTGTTTCCACACAGACACTGAGGATGCAGAGGGCAGGCACTGACTCCAGACTAGGAGGGAATTGGGCAGCCCTCCCGTGGAAGGTGGTGGCTGAGCCAGGCTCTGAAGGTTGGATGGGAGTTTGCCAGACAGAGGGAGTTTTCGGGGTGGGGAGGTAGGCTGTGCTTTTAGGCAGCCAGAGTCTGGAGATGAAAGGGTGGGGCTTGTTTGGGGAACTGAAATAAGTCAAATCATGCAGTCATGAAGGAGGCTTCTGGAAGCCCTGGAGGAGGTTTGGGGCCAGGGGTGAGCAGGACCAGGCTTGGCGTTCGTGGGGGCCCGGACAGGTGCAGGAAGCTCTGTCCCAAGGGGAAGCTTGTGTTTAGGGGTGCACGGGGCCGCTGTGGATCGGGGCTCCATCACAACGGCTTCCGGTACCCAGCCAGAGCCTGGCTCTACAGGGCAGGAGTTTGTGGAAGAAAGGAGTAAGTGGAATGGGGGGCCTGACTCTAGGGACAGCTGAGCTGTGGGGAGGGCCCCCCTGAGCCCCTGTGTGGCTGCAGCTCCAGGGGCCAGGCTGTGGCTTGGGCTAGGCCTGCTTCCCCTGCTGAAGGGCTCTTCCGGTCTCTGGGCTGGGCTTTCACCAGGCAACCCCCCTGCCCATCACGTGCCCCCTTGGCCTCGCTCAGCTTCTCAGGAAGCCTTGGGGAAGTGGGGTCCCAGCATTTTGGACTAGAGCTGGGCACTCTGGTGGCTGGTGCTTCGGGAGCCCTATGGGGGGGGGGGTCTGTGGACGAGGCTGTGGCTTCAGGGGCCCAGACTAGACAGCATGGCCTGCTGAGTTCTGGGCGGGGTGTCTTACATTCGGGTTTTCCTACTGCCCTCTCTGTGGCCGGCTCCTCCACTAGTCTGAGTGGGAAGGGACCTGAGAGGCTGAGCGCCACCATAGCTTGGGTCTCCTGACATCCGGCCCAGGGCTCTGTCCCCTGCACTGCTTTGCCTCTGGCTGGTGGGCCACTTGCGTACATTGCCCTTGAGAGACAGGAAGTGCAGACAAGACAGGCAGGAGGCTCTTTTCCTGGTTGGTATTTAGGGCACTTTCTTGCTTTCTCTTCTGCAGGGCGGATTGCTTCCCCAACTTAAACCTGCCTGAGGGAGAGACCTGTGCACCCAGGCCTTTTCCCCCACCTTCCCCACATCCCTACCCCAGAGGCCACACTTGGCGCTGGTCCCCTGGCCCTCAAGCAGGTGCATCCATCCAGCCCAGCCCAGGCTCTGGGAGAGGTGGGAGAGGTGGGAGAGTGGGGCGCCCAGCTGGAGGGAGCTCCCCAGGCTGTCAGAAGAGAAGAGAATAGTGGCCTCTCTGAGCCACAGCTGCCCGGTGAGGACCTTTGACTTATCTTGGAGACTCCACCGTCAGCCTTTCCCAAAAGGAGTTCCTTGGAAAGTAATGCGAAAAGAGTCCCATGAACCAAAGGGACCGTGGAATGTTTAGCTGTGTTTAACTCAGCAGGTTTCTTTTCTGCAGGACTTCTCAAAGCCTTTAATTGTTAATATTTATAGGGACTCTTTAAAGGAGGAGGAGAATGTCAATCCCTGCACTGCCTGTGACCAGAAACCAGTGTGGGTGGGTCTGGCCATGTGTGTGTAGCTCTTCGTGGCTCTGCTGGTGGGCAGCACATCTCAGGAAATGCAGATGGAGGGTTAAGAAAGAGCTGGAGCCTTGGCATAGGGCAGGTCTGAGTTTGAATTCCCGCTCTCCTACTTCCCAGCCAGGGGGCTTTGAACAAGTAGGTTAGGATGCCAGAGCCCACCCCCAGCTGGAAACAATGAGAGCAGCTCCACCCCCCACGGAGTGGGAGCGCTGCCCCTGCCTGGTCCTGGCCGGTGCTCACCAAGGTGGAGGTTCTCAGAGGAGGGAGGCCAGAGGCCACTGGGAGTCTCCCTGGTTGGTCTGAGGTTGCGGAGCCTGTCCTGAGGGCTGGTGTTCTGCTTTCTCTCCCTGAAGCAGGCCGGCAAGCGTAGGGTGGCATCAGATGCTGCCTGGGATGCCCGAGGGCAGCCCTCTCAGACCGTGCCCCCGCCCCCTGGGCCCAGGCTGGGTGGACGGACGGCCTTCCCATCGAGGCCCCGCTAGGCACACGTGGGAGCATCAGCCCCTGCTGCTGCTCAGGGCCCCAGATAGCAGTTTTTAGGTGCTGCCACTTCTAGGCCAGGCCACTCCCAGGGCGGGGGAGGGGGCCAGGGCTCAAGACCCTGTTGGCATGGAGGGGAAGGAGCAGGTGCCCTGCCCGCTCCCTCCCAGACCTCACGGCCCTTTCTGCCAACTTGATCATACTTATCATCTGGACCTGGGTCCTTTGTGCCCGGTGGAACCTCGCACCCTGCCTGCCTTACCCCCGCTGAGCCCTCTCCAAGCCCTGCACGGTCAGAACTTAGTCTCCTTGTTTTCAAATGAGGAAACTGAGGCACAGAGATGAGACGTGACTTTCTCAGGGTTGTGCAACTGACACTTGATGGAACTGAGATGGATGTCTGTCTGTCTGTCTGCCTGCTTTCCTTCCTTCCTTTATTTTTTTAAAACAAGTTCTATTTTTTAAAGTCTATTTATTTTTAGAGAGAGAGTGAGCGAGCATGAGCAGAGGAGGGACAGAAAGTGAGAGAGAGAGACAGAGACAGAGAGAGAATCCCAAGTAGGCTCCGTGTTGAACAGTGAGATTGTGACCTCAGCCCAGATCCAGAGGACGGTTCATCGACCGAGCCACCCAGGCGCCCCCGCAAACCAGTTCTGTTTTTTATGTATTTGCATACATACATAGATACGCAGACCCACACCCCCCACACCAGTAAACATGCCAGGTACGTGTCTTTCCATGTTTGTGTATGAGTCCCTTTAGTTATCAGACCCATTTTGTTGCCCTCGAATTTTTCTAGTAGAACCTTTAAGTTTATTTTTTTGTAAGTTTGTTAATTTGTTTATTTATTAGTAATCTTTACACCCAACATGGGGCTTGAACTCACGACCCCAAAATCAAGAGTTGCACATTCTTCCAACTGAGCCAGCCAGGTGCCCCAAGTTTTTAATATATTTTTAAAGCCACATTATTGAGGTGTGATTGACGTGAAAAGACTGTGCATATTTAATGCGGATGAACTAAAGATAAGTATTCACCTCTGAAACTCACGACAATTTATGCCTTATCTATTCCTCACCTTCAAAAGTTTCCTTCTGCCTTCTTTATTATTAGTATTGTTATTATTACTTCAGTAGTAATGGTAGTAGTGTGGTAAGAACCCTTAACATAAGGTCTGTCGTCATAGGAAAAATGTGAAGTGTATAATACAGTATTATTGGCTATAGGCACTCTGTATGCAGTAGATCTTGCATTTTGTAGTAAGAACTTTAAAAAGT
Source organism: Suricata suricatta (assembly GCF_006229205.1). Lineage (NCBI taxonomy): Eukaryota > Metazoa > Chordata > Mammalia > Carnivora > Herpestidae > Suricata > Suricata suricatta. Next base: position 32,058,819 of record NC_043715.1, on the reverse strand, counting down.
GTATTTCAGAGCGAGCAAGCATGTGGGCAGGGGAAGGACAGAGAGAGGAAGAAAGAAAGAATCCCGAGCAGGTTCTCCACTGTCTGTGCAGACCTCAACGTGTGGCTTGAACCCACGAACCCTGAGCTGGAACCAAGAGTCAGATGCTTAACCAACTGAGCCACGCAGGTGCCCCAAGAACCTCTGTTTAAAAAAAATTTTTTTTAAATGTTTATTCAGTGTTTGAGAGACAGAGAGAGACAGCATGAGCAGGAAAGGGGCAGAGAAAGAGGGAGACACAGCATCCGAAGCAGGCTCCAGGCTCTGAGCTGTCAGCACAGAGCCCGACGTGGGGCTCGAACCCACAAACTATGAGATCATGACCTGAGCCGAAGTCAGACACTCTGACTGAGCCACCCAGGTGCCCATTTTTGTTTTTGTTTTTTTTAAATATTTATCTTGAGAGAGAGGGGCACAGAGGATCTGCCCTGACAGCAGAGAGCCTGATGTGGGGCTCGAACTCACAAAGCATGAGGCCATGACCTCAGCCAGAGTCGGACCCTTAACTGACCCATGTGCTCCCCAAGAACGTCTTTTTAGTCGCATAAACTGCACTATGACAATAGAAACAAGCTGGAGATTCACTCCCTCCGCCAAAGCATCGGTTTTGGTTATCCCGTGTCCTGGTTCAGCCCTTACCTGTTCTGGACACCGCAGTTGCCCTGTGGACTTTTCACGGGGTGCCCTAGGAGAGCCCCCTTTGGACAGCTGCGTCGTATTCCACCGCAAGGCTGCACTGTGATTTATTTCACTGCCTTCTCACTGGTAGACAGGTCATCTTCTTTTGTTATTGTAACGCTGCAACCGATAATCTTGTGCTTGTGTCATTTATTTTACAGTGTGAAAGTGTTTGTAAGATAAACTACTTAAGGAGGTGTGCTACATCAAAGGATTGTGTGTGCATAAGTGATTTTGTTACATATGACTAGACTGCCCCGCCCTGCCCCGGGGGTTATGCTGAATTACACTCCTGCCAAGGCTAAGTGTGACGGCTCGTTTTGTTACCATCTATAAATGCTCTATAAATGCTTTGATCTTTGCCAGTTGGATAGGTAAAAATGATTTTACGAAGTGGTTTCAATTTGCGTTTCTCTTGTTACGGGTGAGGTCAGCTTCCTGCTAAATGTTTAACAGCCATTTTTATTGCCTTTCTGTGCACTTTCCGTCCATATCCTTCCCCGATTTTTATATTGGGTTGTTGGTCTTTTTCTTTTTGGTCTGTGGGAACTTTTTACATGTGCGAGAGATTAGCTCTTTATGATAAGAGTTGTAAATATTTGCCCAATTTCTCATTTATCTTTTGATTTTGCTCTTAACAGCTTTTATTATATAGATTTTTTAATACTTTAAAAATATTTTTTAAACATTTATTTTTGAGAGAGAGAGAACGAGCAGGAGAGGGGCAGAGAGAGAGGAAGACACAAAATCTGCAGCAGGCTCCAGGCTCTGAGCTGTGAGCACAGAGCCCGACTCGGGGCTCACCCTTGGGAACAGCGTGATCATGACCTGAGCCAAAGCCAGATGCTTAGCCAACTGAATCACCCGGGCACACCTAATATAGTAGACTTTTTAATAAGTTTATTTACTTATTTATTTATAAGTAAGCTCTATGCCCAGAGTGGGCTCGAACCTACAACCCTGAGACCAAGAGTTGCATGCTGGGCTGACCGAGCCAACCAGGCGCCCTGGAGTAGATTTTTTAAATGTAGTTGAGTTGATTAGTCTTTTCATAATGGCTTTTAGGTTCTGCATCAGGTTAGAAAGGACTGACCCCTACAGCCTTGTCTGAAAATTCTCTCCTGGTTTCTTGCTCTCCTTGGAAATCCTCTTGGTGTAAATTATGAATCCAGCTTGTTCCCTCTCCTCTGGGCTCTGCTGCCTCTTTAAACGGGATGCCGGCAGGGCAGTCACACCCTCCATGCTCACTCCAGTTCAGTGGTCAGTCTGGGGCAGATCTGCGGCTTTGTGACATGGATCTCTTCCCCCGTCTCCTCACCCCATGCGTGCCTCCTCACCACCGGCTGTCTGGGTGGGGCCCTGGGCAAAGTGTGAAGTCAGTGGCTAGACCGCTGTCCCGCCAACCCAGGCAGAACTGGCACCTGGAGAGGGGCGCTAGGCTAGCCCTTTCTGTCCTTCCTTATCAAGTGGAAAGAGATCAGAGATGTGTTCAATGTGGGCATGAGAGGGTTTTCGTTTTATTTTATTTATTTAAAAATTTTTTAAGTTTATTTTATTTATTCTGAGAGAAAGGGAAAGAGAGAGAATCCCAAGCAGGCTCCGCACTGTCATTGCAGAGCCCAACGTGGAGCTTGAACTCATGAACCATGAGATCAGGACCTGAGCCAAAACCAAGAGTTGGACGCTTAACCGACTGAGCCACCCAGGCGCCCCCAGAGTGTTTTCATTTTAAAGGGGGAGCTCAGTCAGGGCAATGCTTAGCTTTAGGAATGAATCACTGACAGCGGAATTTCAGGCACGAACCAGGGAAAATGCTCTTCTGTTCAGCAGTCCTTGGCTGATCGATTAGTCAGTCAGTTAATGAGCACCGTTGTGTGAGCACCCAGTTTGTACAGACACCTGGGGGAGGCGGGCATTGAGGGCTCTGCGTTCTGGGACTTGTGCCTGGAGTTCCCTGCTGGCATCCGGCCTGGTGCCAGGCACATAGAAGGTGCTAGTACGCGTCCGGTAAAAGAATGAATGCGTGGATCTCTTTCAAGGTGAATGGATAAACAGACAAAGGAATGAATGAATGAATGGATGAGTTTTCGCCCGGCAGTTACTAACCATCCTTAGAACTGGCAGAGGAGATGGCAAAGTTCATTTCTTACCCCTGCCAGCTGGAGCCTGGGAGGTAAGGGATAAATGAGGCATTTGTATTTTAAAGGAGAAACGGACTATGATAAGGCTTAACCACAAGCAAAGCAGCAGGGAGGATTTCAGGCGCAAAGAGTAATCCCCACCCCACCCCTCGAATGAGCCCTCTGGGGCCAGGTGACAACACCCAGGCTGTCCCCTTCGGCCTGTTGTCGTTTTATGACTCAGACTCCACGCCCAGCCCAGCTCTGGGCCTCAGAGGTCTGACAGAACCATTTACTTTGCAAGAAGGAAAACCGAGGCCCAGATTGGGCAAGGGACTTGCCCAGGGTTACGGAGCAGGTTGGTGGCAGAGCTGGGAATTTCTGGATCCAAGACTGATGGTCTGTGGACCCTGGGAGCTGGTTTAGAGTCAGTCTAGGGGGGCTGGGGGAGCCTGACCGGGAGCAGGGCTGGCTGGAAAGCTCATGTCCCTGGGGGACTTTGGCTTTTCTCCCCGCTTCATGGCCTTGTAGGCTGTCACCAGGTGGGGGCAGGATGAAGTAGGGGGTTCTTGGAGGGGCCCTGCCTGCTTCAAGCCTCTCTCTCTTCCATTTGGACCCCATAGTTGGGCTTCCTCAGCTCTGGAAATTGAGCCTTCTTTCTGGGCTCATCTATTTTGTCCTCGCAAAGCCTGTCGGCTATCATGACCTGCACCCCACTTTTCCCCACGACCCAGGTATCAGCCCCTGAGTTTACCGATGAGGAGAACTGGGGCTCAGAGTGTGAGCGACTGGGACTTACAGCCGTGGGAGCAGAGCCGGGCTGAGTCTGTGCTTGCTCCGCCGCAGTGGGGCTCCTGGGGGGGGCGACCTGCACCAGCACCAGGCTTCCCATTCTCGGGGCACGCTTCCTCCGTGTTCTCACCTCCTCCTCTTTTTTTATTTTTTATTTTTGTTTAATGTTTATTTTTGAGAGAGAGAGAGAAAGACCAAGTGTGAGTGGGAGAGGGGCGGAGAGAGAGGGAGACATAGAATCCAAAGCAGGCTCCAGGCTCTGAGCTGGCAGCACAGAGCCTGACGCAGGGGCTCGAACTCATGAACCGTGAGATCCCGACCTGAGCTGCAGCCTGACTGAGCCACCAGGCACCCCTCACCTCCTTCTGACCTGATGGTCTCTCTCTCTCCTTCTTCCAAAGCTGCCTTGCTTGCTTGCTTGCTTGCTGCCATTTCTGCTGAGCTCAGGATTCCAGTTGGTTGGTTCATCGGTGTGTCCATCTGTCTGTCCTTCCGTCTGTTCCTCAAGCAGTTGCCGGGGCCCGGCTGCAGGACACACACAGATCCTGCCACAGCACTTCAGTGGGGCAGGCGCTGGGACCGTCGTCAGAGGTCTGGGAAGGCCTGGGAGGGACCTGCGTGGGGAGGGAGGTCAGGCCCCGGGAGAGCAGAGGTGTGGAGAGGGAGAGGCCTGAGGGCTGCTCGGCAGTGGTGGCGGTGGAGGGGGGCGTGCATGGCAGTCAGGCTCAGGAGGCTAAGACTGTGTGGGTGGGTTCCGGGCTGCAGCAGCATGGTCCCCAGGCTGGATTGGGTGCAGGACTGGGCCCAAGGGGCTGGGGTGGGGCCTCTCCTCACGCCTGCTTGGCCCTCCCACACACCCCAAAGCCCCCACTTCCTCTTTTTGAGGCCACTGGGGCCCCAGGCCCTGAGCAGCTCCAGGGCCTGCTGGGCTGGGCCAGAGGAAGCTAGGCCGGGATTCCTGCCAGCACCCTTGGGTGAGGAAGTGGGTGCCCTGTCTGTGTCTGTGAGAGCTGGGGGTGGTTTAGGACTTGCCAAGGGGCGTGGTAGCACTGAGGGTGCTGCTGGGTCAGCCGGTTCTGCTGGAGGACTTCCTGAGCACCCCCGGGGGCCCGGTCCTGTCCGTACTCATAATTGGAGGTCCCAGCTCTCTCTTTCCAGCAGTTCCTCTGGCTAAGGAACCTGGACCCCTCCCCTCCATCAGTATTTGGTAAGGAGACCACAGCCCTGCCTCAGTTGTAGGGAAGGGAGGAGAAGGTGTGTGTGGGTAGCCTGGAGGGCTTCCTGTAGGAAGAGGTGTTCCTGGATCTTGCTGGCTCGGAGAGGGGGCTTCCTGACATGGCTTTCTGACTTTACTTCTTCGAGGCAGGTGGAGGTACCTTGATGGAGTACACTTTGCCTCCCACCGTCTGTCCTAGGCTTTGAGAGGGGAGGGCAGGAAGGGGTTGGCATTTTGAGAGGTTATGGGCTCTTGGGGATGTCCAAGCAGCTCGTGAGGCTGCTGGGCAGGATGAGAGGTAACCCTAGATGGCCTGTGTTCAAATCCCAGCTCTCGTTTACTAGCTGTGCAACCTCAGGAAAATGACCACACCTCTCTGTGTTCCCACATTCATAAAATGGAAGCAGTAGTCACACTGCCCTGCAGGGCAGGTGTGTGGAGTCAGAGCCCACAGTGCTGGGCGTGCATTAAGTGCCGGGGAGATTTTGTTCATGGCGTCGCCCGCCCCCTCTATCACGGGGCACAGGGGAGTGCCGAGCCCACCAGGGGTGCTTCAGGGTGTGAGGTTGGTTCCTTTGGTGTCCATTTTACCCAAATGTGCCCCAGGGCTCCCCAGTTCGTCTCACAGAGGGGAGTCTCCGGAGGCGCCTGGAGAGGATGTGGGGAGGCCCATTGCCCTGGCTGGCTCTGGGCTGTGGAGTCCAGGACGTGGTGACAGAGGTATGAGCTGGGGGGGAGGGGGCCCTCCTTGGCGCGGCCCCCTTCCAGGAGGCCTTAGCCGTGACCAGCCTTGTCTTGCCTCGGAGCTACAGGGGACTCTGCCCCCTGACCCTGGACCCATCAAGGGGCCAGGAAGGCTTCCTAGATACAGAACCGGGCAGAAGGCCCAACATGGACCTTGGCACCCTTGTTGCAAGGGACAGAAGCACAAACTGGCTTCACCCAAAAGAGGCATGACTGTACCATGTGATTAGAATATCTGGAGGCGGCATGGACTTCAGGCAGAGCTGGATCCAGGGGCTTGGCGGTTATCTTCCAGCCTCTGTCTCTCTCCAGTTTTCCATGCTGGCGTCATCCTCAGTGGGCTGTCTCCCGTCGTGGCCACCAGTGGCTATAGGCTGCCAGCAAGAGAGAGTGTCTCTTTTCCGTGGGTCAGCAGAAGTCCGTGGGTTCTCAGAGGATTGTGGTCACAGGACTGTCCCCAAGCCAGTCACTGGGGCTTGAGAGGAACAATGCTGACGAGCCAGCCTGGGTCACGTGGCCCCTGAGCTGAGGGACTGACGTGGGAGAGACAGTCCCAGCAGAAATAGAAATAATGCCCCCTCCCACTGGGCCTCGGGGGTCCCCTCCACTGTAAAGCGGGACTGCTTGCGTTGTTCCCCCTACCAGAGGGATGATGACGTCCAAACGACAGTGAGGGACCCCTGGGCTCTACTTCCTCCAGGTAAAGGGGCCTCGACTGTCCCAAGTGTGTGTCTCTGCTGTTGGTGCCTTTGGCCTTGAGACAGAACCAGTGGGGTGGGGGTGAGGGAGCCACGAGGGCGCCGGCTTCGCTTGGCCTCAGGTGGGCTCACAGCCAGAAGGAGTGCCCACTCCTGGAGAAGACCGCCCCGAGAGGTGGTGAGCTCCCTGTCACCGAGGTGGGCGGGCGAGCCAGGGCTCGTTTCTTGGCGACTTGGCAGAGGAGCGTCTTCATCCGGGGCCTCCGTGGGGCTCTCCCCATTGTCAGCGGTGTCGGTGACCAGCAGAACTGGTGATTGGGCAGAAAGGCCTTCCCTGGTGGGGGGCCTCTGTGTCCGGCTTTGTGGGGGTGGATCCTAGGGAGCCGTTGGCCTTTGGAGACCCCGCCCGTGGGCTCCCAGGCCATCTCTCCAGGAGCACGACACGCAGTCCTTCCTCCCAGCCCCCAGCCCTGCCCTGCTCCGCTGTTCGAGGGGTGGCACCGGGTCCCTGGAGGGGCCCAAGTCCCCGTGTCCAGGGCTGTTGTCCACGCCCTGTCCCGCTTGCCATTCCCCAGGAAGTGGCCTAATTAGATCCCCAAGAGCAATGTTTACCCGGCCTGGGTTCCCACGGGCCCCCGGGGAACCTTCCAACTGCTTCTTCTCTCTCCACGCCTGCCTCAGCTGGGCTTTGCGGGCCTGGCCAGGCAGGTCAGTTCCGTGTGTGTGTGCGTGTGTGTGTGTGCGCGCATGCTCACGTGTGTGCGTCCACAGTTCTGGTCTGAGGGCTTTGGTCAGGGGATGCAGCGGCTGTGGGGAGTCATTGCCCCGGCCCTGTGGTGTTTGGCGTGTCTCAGCCTGGCAGTCCTGTCCCGGGGCACTGGAGTTTGGCGCCAGGCCAGAGGGATGGGCAGTGTTGTGTGCCCTTGTGGCTCAATTCCTGGGAGCTGCCCCTGCTCACAGGAGCTCATTAGGAAAGCCTCGCGCAGTTCAGCGAGACAGCGAGGCCGGGCCAGGAGCCTTCGTTCTGGAGCTGGTAGACCCGGCTCTGAATCCCAGCCCTTCTACCGAGCAGCTCCAGCTGTGTGATCTTAGGCAAGCCACTCGACCTCTCTGGGCTCAGTTCTGCATCCGTAAAGTGGCCGTAACACCTTGGCCTTTGTAGGTTGTGAACTTGAGAGTGAATATGTGCGTGTGGGCACCTGGCCTGACTGCATTTCTGCTGTTGTGACTGTAAGGAGTTGATTCAGGGGAGCTTTGTGACGGGGGCTCCTCAGGACGGGGGCCTGATCTTGTGTGAACCCCGCAACACGGGGCTAGACATATGTGCCTACGACTCCAGAAATTCCTGGTGGGGAATGAAGAGTGGTAGGTGTCGGTTTAGAGGTTGTAAACTAGTGGGCAGCACAGCTCTGGTGATTTCATTAGCCGCCATCATTCATAAGTCAGGATTTCATGTGGAAATCAGCTTCGCCACTTGCCTCAGCGCTTTGGGCTCTTTGGTGGCCATGGGCCCAACCCCTGCAGGGTGGCCCGGGGTTAAACAGGGCTTGTAGACGCCTACCTGGGCCCAGAGGGAGCCGGGAGGTCCGGGACCCCTGGCAAAGAGCTTCCTACCCTCAGCCCTAAATAAGGGATTTTCCCATTTTGTTCCTGGGATTTGTGCAACAGGAACCCCCAGTGCCTGAGGTGGCTCCCGGACCCAAGGCGGGCACTCTCTGGGGGCTTCTGCGGACTCTGGGACTCTGGGTACCCAGTTCTTCTGCCTGTTGGGGATATGGACTCTTCCTTTCACAGCTTTTGCCAGTGGCCATCTGTGGCCTTCATGACTGCCCTGAGCTTCCCACATGTGACGTCCCTTCTGCCGTCTGCCACCAGCCCTGTTCGGGTTCTGGTCTCTCAGGCAGGCCTGGAGGATGCTGGGAGCCTGGACTCCTGGTCCAGGGCTGCTCCTGTGACACAGGGTCCCCGCAGGGGACATGGCAGCTGCCTGTGGGCCTCAGTCCCTGCATGTAGGGATTGCCCATTTTGGGGTAACTTTCTCTCTTTGGGGACTGGGAGCTCCCGGGAGAGAGAGAGCTTGCCGGGCACACAGGAGGTAGGGAGTGGGCCCAGGGGGCCAGAGGCACGATTAGCTGCCTTTTTGGAATAAATGAATGAGCAAATGAGTGAATGGTGCTGTGAAAGAGGGAGCCTATCCTGTCATCCGCTCTCAGTTTTGTCATAAAGGGTCCCCTGTGCTCCCTCTCTGAGGTTTGGGCTCCATTTCTACGTAGTGGAGCTTGTAAGCTTCCCAGCTTCCTGTCAGTGGAAATTTAAAAAATGTATTAAAAACATGCAGTCTTACGTGGAGGCTTAGCGCAGGTGGAATGCAAAGTGGGTGGTCAGGGTGTAGCAGGCGTGGGGGTCTGACTCGGGGCTCACGAAGGAGCCCCAGTAATCGGGTGGCGTGGTCTTGGCTCATGGACCTGCAAACAAACCCCACACGCCACGCGCACGGCCACCTGACTTACTGCACAGGTGGATTCACTGAACGCCTCAGGGAGAGAATGGTGGCTCTTCCAGAGGCTGCCGGGGTCACTGGATGCCCGCGTGGAAGAAAGGGGTGAAGGCTGATCCATGCCTCCTGGTATACACAAAGATGCACTGGGCTGGACTGGAGATCTCCCTGGGCAGGTCAAACAGTCAGACTTATACAGATGTGTGGTAGAAGCTTCTGGATGATAGAAATGGTTTTTATCTGTGCCACTGTATATAATAACCACTAGCTGTGTGTGGCTTTTGAGCACTCACAAGGTGTGACGGCTGGACTGAGTTTTTAATTTCACTTTTTAAAGCTTATTTGAGAGAGAGAGAGAGAGAGAGCACGAGCATGAGCAGGGAGGAATGGCAGAGAGAGAGGGAGAGAGAGAATCCCAAGCAGGCTCCAGGCTCCACACTCCACGCTGTCTGCTCAGAGCTCCACACAGGGCTCGAACTCATGAACTGTGAGATCATGACCTGAGTCGAAACCAAGAGTGAGAGGCTTAGCCGATTGAGCCACCCAGGCACCCCAGAATTTCATTTGTAATCCAGTTAACTTTAGTCACGTGTGGCTAGTGTGGGCTGCAGTTCTGGGGAAGCGGCCCTGTGCGCAGCGCCTTAAACAGAACCTGGAAGTCAGGCATGGGCCCAGGTCGATGACTCAGACCCAGGGGCCGTGAGGCCTGGCCCTGCTCGCACCTGGTGCCGATCCTCCCCGGACTTGGCAGGCCGGGGTCCCAGCCGGGTCTGCTTTGTGTCTCCGCAGAGCTGAGGCCCTGGAGCATGTGCTGAGCCCGGCCCCGACGTGTAGGAAGAGGCCGGTGGTGCCCTGAGTGAGGCTGGAGGCCTCGGCCCACCGGGGGCGTCTGCCCACCGATGCTGCCCCCAGCCGCGGGGTCTCCCGAGAGGACGGCAGGGCGGGGGAGCTGCAGGCGGAAGATGCCGGCCAAGGGGCACTACTTCTTTAACAAGGGCAAGGAGGGCCCCAGCCAGGATGGGCTCTACGAGAAGTACCGTCTCACCAGCCAGCACGGGCCGCTGCTGCTCACGCTCCTGCTGGTGGCTGTCACCGCCTGCGTCGCCCTCATCGTCATCGCCTTTGTCTGCGGGGTGAGTGTGGCGGCCGTGGGAGGCTTGGGGCTGGGCGCCCGCGCTGTGCCGCCAAGGCCTTGGGGAAGGTCAAGGTCACAGACTTCCCTCAGCCACACGGTCCACGTCTGTGAAGTGCTCCAGGAGCCCCGTGAGGCTGTAGAAGATACGCTTTTAATTCTAATTTAAGTTTGAAGTCCGGGGTGCTTCGCGTGCGGTCTTCATTCATTTGGCCGAGTAAACCACCCTCCCTTCTCTCCAAAACCAACTTCGAGTCTCCTGAACACCTAGGTTCTGATGGCTTCCTCCCTCCTCCCAGCACTCCGGCTCCTGGAGCCCGGCTGTGGCCTCGGAGTCCTTCTCAACACCGCTTTCCATGCAGATGCCATGACTGCCATCTCTGCCCGAGGCCTTGCCCCCCCACGGCCACTGCACGTGACACTGGCTTGTGTGGCTGAGGAGCTGAATCTTTAAAAAAATAAATTGCTTTCCTTCCTCCTTCCCTCCCTCCTTCCCTTTCTTCCTTCCTCTCTTTCTTTCTCTCTCTCTTTGAGAGAGCGAGCATCCGCATGGTAAGGGCAGAGAGAGAGAGGGAGAGAGGGAATCCCAAGCAGTGCAGAGCCTGATGCAGGGCTTGATCCCATGAACCGTGAGATTAAGACCTGAACCAAAACCGAGAGTTCAGTGCTTAACTGACTGAGCCAACCAGGTGCCTCTTAGGAACGGATTTTTTATTTTTAAGTTTATTCACGTATTGAGAGAGAGAGAAAGCATGAATCGGGGAGGGGCAGAGGAGGAGAGAGAAAGCCTCCCAAGCAGGCTCTGTGCTGTCAGCATGGAGCCAGACACAAGGCTCAAACCCATGAACCTTGAGATCATGACTGGAGCTGAAGTTGGATGCTTAACTGACTGAGCCACCCAGATGCCCTTGAATTTCTAATTAATGTAAAATTAATCTTGAGTAGCCACATGTGGCTAGTAGCCACTGTATGGAGCAGCAGAGTTCTAGAAGAAAACACCAGAGACTACAGGGTGTTAACAGAGTGATATGGGACAGTGGCCAGCATTCAGTGGGTGCTCTGTCCGTGCTGCCTGTATCTGTGGCTAGAAACCGCAGGACATTGGCTTCTGCATTCAACAAATGGTTACTGAGCGCCCACTGTGTGCTGGCCCCCAGATCAACCTCTGTGCCCATGGAGCTTTGGTCTCCTGGGGGAAACTGGTGCTGTCCCAGCTGTGACTCTCCTGCTAACCACCTCCCAGTGTCACACCTCTGTCTCTGTGCTCCAGCTCTCCTGTCTGGGATGACTTTGGTCAGCCTTTCCTCCTAGACCTCATTCATTACGTAGCAGACAGCAGCAGTGGTCTCTCTGCCAGGAGGCTTTCCATGGCTTCCCTCCTGTCCTCTGGTGCTGTCTGCGCCCCCCTACCCCCCGCAGGTCTGCACAGAGCACCCTGGGAACGGAGGAGGCTTGATGGGGAGCACTGGGGACTGGTAGCATCATGGGGACGGGCTGTGCAGGATCTCGGGGCTGCACGGCGAGCGACTGGTGAGAGGTGGTGGCAAAGGCAACCTTAGCCAAGACAACACAAAGCCCGAAGGTGAGGAAGAGCTTGGTGTTTAGAGGGAGCAGAGATGTCATCCATGTAGAGGAGAACACAGGTGACGTTGCTTGGGACAGGCTGGACAGGCTAGCCTGGCAGGCTTCCTGGAGGAGGCGGTGCCTCACTGGGGAAAGCTGAGGCATTTCTGTGTATGTTTGCCCGGCCCAGGACCCCTCTGGACACAAGACTATCCTGGGGACGACCTTCTTCACACTCGCCGTGTTCGTGGTCCTCTACATGCTGGTGTATGTGGAGTGCCTTGTCCGGAGGTGTCTCAGGGCCTCGGCGCTGCTCATCTGGGTCTGCCTGATGATGCTGGGCTACGTGCTGGTGTTCGACTCATGGAGAAAGACAACCCACGTGGGGGCGCAGGTAACAGGGCGGGGGGCCCTTGTGTCTCTGGGGGCGGGATGCCACCAGCCTCTGCGCCCAGCGACTCCTGCCCTCCCTGGGTATCAGGTCCCTTCTGGAGATGGGGCTTGCATTCTGTGTGCTGGCCTTGAGCCTTCCTCCTCCCACTGGCTGCGGGTCTGTCACACAGGGTGGGCCCCGGGCTGATCGTGTCCCGTCCACTCTCTGAGCTGGAGAGATGGCTGAACTGGGCAGAGTGTCCCCGTGGATGTCTGGCTGGAGTGTTGCAGGTGGACCGTTGTTTGGTCGGAAATGACCCAACTCCAGCTCACAGAGGGAAAAAGGCACAGACTGGCGGGTGCCCAGGAAGGGCTGGGGCGGGGGGAGGGCGCCAGTCCTGGGGCTCCAGCAGGGTGGCCCTGTCCCCACCGCCCTCTGCTCTGTGTTCCTCTGTGCCGTTTCATTCCCAGGCGGGCCGTCCCCAGGTCGGGCACAGATGCCGCAGAGGCCCTAGGCTGCCCTCCCACCAGTTTACCCGCCGCAGCTCTCCAGCTGGAGTCACATGGGCCTGGCCGGTCACTCTCACCAAGTGGGGGTGCCGTCTGATTGGTGGGCTGGTGTATGTGGAGTGCCCACACGGACACGCGGGCTGGGCATGCGGAGGCCGGGCAAGCTGGGGGCGGGCGGGCGCAGGCGGCCCTGCCCCAGCCTCCGGCAATCACCCCTCCTGCGCCCCAGCAGTGGGTGCCAGGCGGGAGCTCCCTGGGTCACGGGCCTGGAGCCTCACTCCTGGGGCGGCCTGACCGTGGCTCATATCACACATTAACTCGTAGGAAATGAAGGATGCTTTGGGCGGGGTCTGACCCAGAAGCAGGAGTCGGCTTTTTCTCGGTCCGTGACCAGTCTGTTGCCGTCTCTCACTGCTGGGAGGGGAAGGGGCCCCCCTGGGGGCGGAGGGCTCAGGATTCGGGAGTCCATCTCCAGAAGATGAGAGGCTGCAGGGGTCCCCACGTCAGCTCGGTCTGGGGCAGCGTGGCCGTCCCTGAGCCTCACGCTGCCCCGCCCCCAGGTGCCCTTCTTCCTGTTCATCGTCTTCGTGGCATACACGCTGCTGCCCTTCAGCATGCAGGGGGCTGTCGTGGCGGGGGTGGTCTCCAGCGTCTCCCACCTCCTGGCGCTCGGGGCCCTGATGGGGGCCTTCACGACGCCCAGCGTCCGGGCGGGGCTGCAGGTGAGGAGGGGCACAGGGGTCCGGGAGTGGGGCAGGTGGAGGCAGGGGCTGTGGTTCGGGCCTCAGGGCAACAGAGACCCGGGGTGGGGGGGTGAGTTGGGCCTGAGGCCTCGGTGCCATGTTTGCAGACAGATGGACTCCAGGCTGGGCTTTCTCCCAGTGGCTAGGGAAGCCGGCCCCCTGAGCGAGGACATGCCCTGTGGCCTTTTGCTGCTGGCTTGTGCTGTCCCCCAGGATCTGGCCCTCCTTCCTGGGTCCAGTGCACCGCTGTGTAGCTCACTGTCACCTGCTGAGTCCTGTCCTGACAGGACTGGGAGTATCCCGGGTACCCTGTCTTGTGTCTTTGCATTGAGTGAAACCTTCACAGTCGGTTGTGGCCAGCAGGTGTATTTCCCTTGGGCCAGGCCCGGTGTTAGCTCTGGGAGACAGAAGCCGGTGCTCTGGGCACCCATCAGGGCGCCAAGCCTTCTGTGTGTCCTCTGGGCTCTGTGAGATGATGCGCTTCTGCTTCCCAGGTCTCTGGGGCCCCAGCCCCGTGGCTGCAGAGAAGGCCCTGAGACCTGGTTTAATAGTCACAGTGGCTCTGGAGGACCAGCACCTGTCTGGACCTCAGTTTCCCTGCCTGTCTGGGAAGAGTGCCAGCCCGAGTGGGCTGGAGGTCAGAGAAGGGGGATGGGGTGCCATCACCAGCCCGCTGAGGGGGCTGCTACCCCGGGGGCACGGGCCAGGCCAAATGCTGAGTCCGCCCCTGACCCGATCTCAGCTGCTGGCCAATGCCGTCATCTTCCTGTGCGGGAATCTCACGGGTGCCTTCCACAAGCACCAGATGCAGGACGCCCCCCGAGACCTCTTCACCTACACCGTGAAGTGCATCCAGATCCGTCGTAAACTGCGTGTCAAGAAGCGCCAGCAGGTGTGGACCCTGCCTCTTCTAGAGCCCCAGCCCGGCCCTCCCCGGTTCTCCCTAGCCCTCCCTGGTTCTCCCCAGCCCTCCCTGGCTGTCTCCCAGTCCCCATGTCCTGAGTCCTTTCTCTGTGGATGTCAGACATCACTGAACAGCATGCACATGGGTCGACCCGTGCAGGCCTCACCCCGGGGTGGGGGGGTGCTGGGGACACAGGAGGCTGGTGGCAGGACACAGGCCAGTGGAGACGGAGGGTGCTGTGGGCAGAGCAGGAAGGAACATAGAGAAAACAGCAGCCGGGTCACCTGGGCAGGGCCTCACGCCCCCCTGCCCGTCTTCATGGGTGCCCAGGAGAACCTGCTGCTGTCGGTGCTGCCTGCCCACATCTCCATGGGCATGAAGCTGGCCATCATTGAGCGGCTCAAGGAGCGCGGGGACCGCCGCTACATGCCCGACAACAACTTCCACAGCCTGTACGTCAAGCGGCACCAGAATGTCAGGTGGGTCCCACTGGGCGCTGGGGGGAGGTGCATCCGGGCCTCAGTCCAGTTTCCCCAGGGGGTGGGATCCAACCAGACTGGTGTCGGGAGAGATCCAGGAGCCTCCTAAAATTGTAAAGCTCCGTGTATAAGTGGGGCTATTTGGAAGAGAGGGTCCTTTCAGGGGTGATCCTCAAGGGGCCACAGGCCCCCCAAAAAAGAGGTGAGGTGACCTGGTCCTGACAGCCATCTTTGGCAGATTTGAAGTGGCCACGGAACCTTGCTTGGCTGACCAGCCTCAGTGAGGTTGTCTGTGAGCTGGTCTGGAAGTCATGGACTTTGAGCTGGGAGATCTGGTGCCAACTGAAGCTCTGGCTTCAAAGTAGGCCTGGACCAGAGCCTCAGCTTGCTCATCTGTGGAATGGGAGCCCTACAAGGGCAGTGTGTGTGTGTCAGTGTTGGGCGTGGAGCTTGATGGAGCACGGACTCCCATCTCACCAGGGGCTCAGTTCTGAAGGCTGTGCAGAGGTGGGGAGGGAGGAGGACATCCTGAGGTGCCTGCGACAGCACCGTCCTGGGGTCTGCAGTGATAGGTGGCAGTTCTCAACGGCCCTGCGACTCTGGGGCGTGCCGTGTTCTGCCTTCATGCCAAGTCTCTGGAGCATTAATTCATCTCTATGGCCCCGAGCTTTTCTCCTGTCCCTGTGGAGGCAGAGGAGAGGCTGGGGCGACTGGGATCAGGGCTGGCGGGGGCTCAGGGGCTTCCAGGGACCTGGCTCTGACCCTCTGGCTGCACCCCCACCCCCAGCATTCTCTATGCCGACATCGTGGGCTTCACGCGGCTGGCCAGCGACTGCTCCCCCAAAGAGCTGGTGGTGATGCTGAATGAGCTCTTCGGCAAGTTCGACCAGATCGCCAAGGTGAGCCCGCAGGCCTTTGTGCCACCCCGGTCGCCCCCAGGGGTGGCATGTGCCCGGTGCTGTGCTGAGATGGGTGTTCGGATGCCTGACTTTTAACATTCAGTCAGCAAACACTTCTGAGTGCTCTGCGGTGAGGGTTGAATGGTGCCTGTGGCGGCCAGAATCCTGTCTCCAGAGTGTGAGGCCAGCGGGGAGACTGCCAGTATATGTTGGGGGGCGGTGCACAGGGGCTCAGGAGCACAGAGGGGGTTCAGGAGGGCTGCCTGGAGGAGGAGATGGCTCCACCACACTCCCTGAGGGCATCAGAAGCCCGTCTCTCCAGGGTCCTTGGGAGGACTGTGCACAATGCCAGGCCTCAGCCACTGTGTGCCTTTGGACAAGATTGCCAGTGAACCATGTGCACGTCAGAGTTTGAGACCCTGAAGAGGAAAAGGATCGGTCTGGGCAGAAGGAACAGCATGTGCAAACGGTTGGAATAGAATGGAGCCCTGGGGGCCCTTGGAATGCACATGGCTCAGTGTGAGTGGGCAGAGGGTGAGGGAGACGGAGGCCCAGGGTCAGACGTGCACAGACTTAGGGCTGAGACGAGGAGAACGTGATCTGGGGACCCTGGGGAACATGGCAGTTTCCAGGGGCGGGGGGGACATTGGGTGAGGAGGGTCTCCCGGGTATGGCTGAGCAGGGAGAGGTCTGGAGACTGGGCAGGGCTGGGCCGGGACCTCACTGTTCGTCTTTAGGAGCAGCGCTGGGACCAGGGGAGGTTGGGGGGTTGGAGGGTCGCATGTGTATGCGTGTGCTGTTACTCATTAACATACCAAATGGCCCTGAGACCTGCCAGGTGGCAGCCTTGAGCTCAAATGGGGCCCTTGGGTTTGCCCTCAGAATACTCCTAGCCTGTATGCTATGTGCTTTGGGGGTGCAGGGAAACTGGGGGGCCTGGGAGCAGCCAGCCCAGCTTCCGGTGAGGACAGGCTTAGTGGTGGCCCCGTGGTAGAGACCTGTTAACCCTGAAGGCAGGGGCTGTCTCTGCTGCCTGCACATCTGAGCCAGGTTGAAAGCTTAAAAAAGATGGCCACACTCGTGCCTACACCCGGAAGAGTTTTTATGTGCCTCTGGGTGACTCCGTGTGTGGGGAACCAATGGTCTGGACCCGATGGGAGGTGAGTCCAGACCCCGAAGCAGGAAGACTTTTTCGCGGTCAGAGCTGCTCTGTTGTAGGAGGGACTGGACCCCCCGGGAGTGGCCCCCATCTTAGGGCATGGCCACCACAGGGGGTGGCCAAACCACCAGAGGACATTGCTGGCAGGGGTGCCCTGGAGCACCGTCCCTCGGGGTGCTGTGGACCGAGTGAGTCAGAGGCTTCCTTCTGGAGCCTCCTCCGGATGACATCTCTTAAACCAGCAGGCGGGAGTTCCCAGGAGTTGGGCCCCATGTGGGCCAGCGGCCTGGGTTTCCAGTCACAGGGGCCCTTTCCTTGCCACAGAGCCCAGGGATCTTCCCGTATCCGCTTGGGCGCCATCTTCCTTCTGTGGCAGGTGCAGGAGGCAGGCCCTTTGTGCAGACGGGGAAGGAGGCCTTCCAGCCGGTGGCTGGCCCCACACTTGTGTCCCAACAGCAGATTCTGGATCCGTGTCCTCTTCCCGAGAGCCAGGGCTGACGCTCCCAGAGGCCCCTGCACCGCATCTGGGCTCCTGGGCTCCGGACCCCACCGCCCCCGACATGCTCACACTGCCTCCCCGGTTTCTTGATGTCAAGTGTAGGGGATCGGCCAGGGGGTGTGGGCTCCCCTAAGTCCCTGACGGGCAGCCTGGCTCCTGGGGGCAGCGCCGTGCCTGTCCAGGGCAGACACGACGTGGCTGGAGCCCTGAGCCTGAGCCTCGGGCTGGGCCTCCAGGCCTCTCTAAGGTTCCTGCTGCTTTCTAGAAAAGCCACTGTCTTCCCATCCCTTGGCAGCCAGGGCCCAGCAGGAAACAACTGGCACTCACTCAAATGAGGTCATTGGAAGAAGGTTTAGAAAAGGGACTGCTCATAAAGCCGTGGTGGGTATAGGGACCGTGTGGGAAGGACGGTGCCCTAGGTGGTCACTGAGGCTGGGCATGGGAGGGAACAGGCTCCCGATATGGAGGAAGAGGACACCTGTGCTCCAGGAGGTGAGCCAGCCTTTTGGGACCGTGCGGGAGGGAGCTGGGAAGCAGTGCACCAGCTTTCCTCCCCACCAGAAGCCACAGGGCAAGGCCGCCTGCTAAGTGCTCCCTGAGGGGTATGGCTGGGGACTGGGCTGGCCTGTGGCTCCTCCTTCACTGTCCCTAAACTCCCACCCCCGAGGCCTTGGTATGTATGCCACCTTTGCCAAGGGCTGACAGATGGCCTGCCTGGGCCCCCCTTCCCCTCTGGGGCCATTTTCCTATGTTAGCCCAGCCTCTCTACTCCCTTCATCTTCCCTGTCTGTTCCCTCCCCACTCCCCGACCCTGCTGCCTTTCACCCCCCATGGTCACTTGGACACGTGTGGACCCCTTGGCTTATGGCACCTGTCTCCTCTGTCTTCATCTCCTCTACTCCTTCCACTACAGCCAACAGCTTTCTGCCCTCAGGGCCTTTGCACAAGCCTCGTCTTTCATCTGCCTGGAATGTTCTTCCTTACATACTGGCTTGACTTGTTCCCTCGGTTCCTCTGGGTCTTCACCAAATGTTGCCTTTTTTGAGAGGCCTTCTCTGGCCTCCGGGAACTTCCTCTCCCCTCCCAGCCCTCCATTTTATCCTTGGCACTTACCACCGCTGGTGTGTGAGCCCCACATGGTGGGGCCTTGTGTCTGTTTTGCTCACTGTGTGTTCCGGTGCCAGGGGCAGGGCAGCGAGCTCACAGACTTTTCAACGTTGCGTGACCGGATGAAGCAAAGACAGTTGTCTGTCCCAGAGGCACCCAGGTGGCTGTGAAGGAGTGCAGCTCACTCTGGAGGGTATGAGGAGGGGGCTGGCATGTGCGGACCCCAGTTTTCAGCTGTCTGCTGACCAGGCCCCTGCTTGCCTTGCCCTGCAGGCCAACGAGTGTATGCGGATCAAGATCCTGGGCGACTGCTATTACTGTGTGTCGGGCCTGCCTGTGTCCCTGCCCAACCATGCCCGGAACTGCGTGAAGATGGGGCTGGACATGTGTGAGGCGATTAAGTAGGTACCCTGGGCAGAATCGGGGCACCGGCTTCTGCTTCCCAACACACGGTAGGGAAGGCATTGTACCCATTTTGCAGATGAGGAAGCTGAGGCTCAGGGGACCGTGGCTTGCCCGGGTCCCTCGGCAGCTTTGGCTGGCGTGGGTGACTGGCCTGCTCTGCCCAGGCAGGTGCGAGAGGCCACAGGTGTGGACATCAGCATGCGTGTGGGCATCCACTCGGGGAACGTGCTGTGTGGTGTCATCGGGCTGCGCAAGTGGCAGTATGACGTGTGGTCCCATGATGTGTCTCTGGCCAACAGGATGGAGGCGGCCGGAGTCCCTGGGTGAGGCTTAGCGGGACGGTGGCGGGGTCGGAGGCTGTGGGTCACCTCTGGGGGTGGGGGAGGGGGTCAGAGATGGGAGTGCTGACCTCGCGCTGCCCCCCCCATGCCCCGCCCCCCACCACCCCGGTGAGTGCCAGCCTCCCCTGGGCCCCGCTGCTGACTCCTGTCCCCCCCAGCCGGGTGCACATCACCGAGGCCACACTGAACCACCTGGACAAGGCCTATGAGGTGGAGGATGGGCACGGGCAGCAGCGGGACCCTCACCTGAGGGAGATGAACATCCGCACCTACCTGGTCATTGACCCCCGGGTACGAGGGCTCAGGAGGGGGTGGGAGGGTCTTGCCTCGAGGACCCTGGGAGCCGGCGCTGTGCTGGGGAGCAGGCTCTGCGCCCTGGGGGGGAAGACCCTCGTGGAGGGGGAAGTGCTTTTCTCTTCCAGGCTGTGGAGACGCGGGGTAGCCGCCTGCCGGGGTGGGAGTGAGCACCCCATCACGGAGCATGTTCTAGGCTCCAGGCAGCCTCTCGGGGCCTCACTGTTCTTAGTGAAATTGGAATAACAACAGTACCTACCTCAGGAGGAGGAAGAGCTAGTCTGAGCGAGGCACTCCCACCAACTGGGCGCCTCATAGACATTCTAGAAATGATAATCACTGGTGCTTTACTTCCTAGAGTTTGAAAAGACGCATTTGTAAAATGTGCTTTGGCTAAGACTCAGGAAGGCAGGGGAGGGCCAGGGGCCGCTTGGCAGGGGCCTCGGCGGGTGCTGGGTCCTGCCCCCAGTGGCTGCCTAGGTGGTGACCCCTGCTTCCTCAGGCCCCCGTGGGGGGGTAGGTGGTAGGCTGCCGTCAGGCCGGCGGGCCCTGGCCCCGCGCCGCGCCCACACAGGCCCCTCTTTCCTGCCGCGGGAGGCCAGCTCGTCTGGCGGCCTCGGTGAATCATCCTTGGGACAGGCTCAAGAATGTCGGCCACGGCAGGCTCTTTCCAGCTCCTTCTCCCTGCAGCCTTGGCTGTCCTGGAGCTGGCCCGACCACCAGTCTGGGGGAGAGCAGAGGGCCAGCCCGTGAGCCTCCCAGGCCCCTGGGGGGTCATCCTGCTCATGTTCCTCAGGGAGGGGTACTGGTCAGCAGCCTCTCTCCCCTGCTGTGGGCCGTGGATGCTGAGTGAGCATCTGGGGAAACCCTGTACCCACAGCTCCAGGCCCCTTCTCTACCCTCCCCTTCCCCCCTCCTGAGTGCCCTTCAGCCCCTGTCCTTCCACTGCCCAGGCTCTTTGTACCCCAGGACCCTTGCAACTGCTGCCGTCTCTGCCCCCTGCCCTCTCCGCTCTGTCGCAAATGTTCCTATTTATTTGTCCTCTTTGCTTATTTACTGCCCACCTGAGCTGCACGTGGGCCGGCGCGGGGCCCCCTCTTCTCCAGGCTGCAATCCCTGCATGAGTGTTTCCTGGCAGTCGAGCAGGTGCTTCGAGAGCCCGTGAGCGGGTGAAGCGGAGCGCCGGTCCTGCAGGCCCACGGTGGGCACGGCCCCACCAGGCTGCCGGCCCAGCCTGGCCACTGTGGGGCTCCTGGTCGAGCTTGGGTCTCACATAAATGGCGAAGAAGATGTTTGTAGCATGAGCACATTTTGGGCAGGATCTCGGTGGGCATCTGACATTTTCCCCAGCAGCTCTGCCTTCCTCCATCTTGGTGGAATGTCATTCATTCACAGAGTTGAAGATTCAGAAGGCAAAAAAAAAAAAAAAAGATTCAGAAGGCAGGAAGAGGGTGTTGTGGACAGTTTCCCCTACGTGCTGTGTGCAGCCGGCATGTCCCCACGAAAGGGGACCAGCGCCTTTGGATTTCTTGAGGGCCTTGCACAGACAGGCTGTGCACGCATAAATAGACGGAGAGATGATTGTCCGCCCTCGTTAAGCCCACGGCAGCGTGCCCCGCCCTGCTGTTCCTTGCTTTCTTCCCCGCCCCCACCCCCGTGACGTATTTTGGAGACCCAACCGTATGTGTGCAGAGGCCACGGCACGCCAGGTCAGGGGCGCCTCCTGTTGTGGCCCCGGATGTCCTTACCCCACTTGGGCCTCTGTGAGCTCTGCCTGCCACCATTTCTTAGGTGTGAGAACACCTGGACAGAAGTGTCCACAGGTGGCAGTGGGGGGGGGGGGTCACCTGTGGGCCGCTGAAGGTCGCAGGTGCCCCCCACCCCCGGTTCCTCTTATGAATAGGTGCATTTTTACTCTGAGCTGATGGGTCTTTATTTTTTATTTCAACAAAAAAATTTTAATGTTTATCTTTGAGAGGGGAGGCATGAGCAGGGGAGGGGCAAAGAGAGAGAGAGACATAGAATCCAAAGCAGCCTCCAGTCTGTGAGCTGTCAGCACAGAGCCCAACGCAGGGCTCAAATCCATGAACTGCAAGAACATGGCATGAGCCGAAGTCGGACACTTAACCGACCGAGCCCCCCGGGCACCCCTGAGCTGATGGATCTTTAGTACATTTATTTCCTGGGGAACCCAGGCATCTGAGAAGTGCTAGCGACCCTGAGCTTGAGCGGCCAGGTGCGTTGTGGGCGGAGTGGCCCACCTGTGGAGGGGCGGCAGACAGAGAGTGTGGCCCAGGGCTGGTGGCTCTCTGCGGGGTGCAGCACATTCTCGGGACCCTAGGACTCTTCACAGAGGCCGGATTCCAGCTGTTCCTTCCGGCGGGGCAGACAGACATAGCTCAGGGTTTAAAAATGTTTGTCCCGAAAGGAGGCTGGAAGTTTCCAGGCAATCTGCCGCCTGTGGCTCAGCAAGTGTTTGTGGCTGTAGGTGCTGATCCGGGTGGGTGTTTGCAGGGACCCAAGGGGACAGGGACTCCTGGAGGGCAGGAACTGTCACAGGCAAGGCGGACTTGCAGATGACCCCAGCTTGTGTGTGGTGGCCTTGGCACCCTTTCTCTTCTCTCCCCCTTTTCCAGTCCAGCCGAGAGGTCCCCAGCTGTTGTTCTTTGTGGGGGAGGGGGCCGTGGAGGAGGCAGGGCCTGGCTCCGACACCCTGACACGGCCGTGGCAGGCCCGCAGCAAGTCACAGCCCCTCCCATGGTGCAGGGGCCACACGAGGGGAATGCCCTGGAATGCGGGCCCAGGGGTGGGGCTGGCCCCTTGGTTGGCCGGCGCCCCGTCTTTCCGGGTTCCTGGCCCACACTCCTCTTCCTGCAGCTGTCCCTGCAGGAAGGACATGTGCTGGCCACATGCGGGTGGCAGGGTGGGCTGCTTGTGGCTTTCCTGGGCGATGTCTCCCCAAGGTGTCCCCGCGGGGAGAGGCCAGTGCGCCTTCAGGCCCCAGGACAGTGTCTGGTTCCAGAGAGCTTCACAGGCCCAGTGGGGCCTTAGGGCTTAGGACTTTAGCCTGATCTTTCCCTGGGGACATAGGAAGGACCTGAGGGGCTGTGCGCAGTGGCGTGTGAACCCCAGTCTCCCGCCTGCCTGGGAAGGACAGGGCTGGAACCCAGCGGAAGGGCCCCCTGGGCTGCAGCCAGTCCCCAAGGAGACTGCAGACCCAGCAGTGTTTCTGCCATTTTCTCTCCCCACCAGCCTGGCCAGCGCTCCGGGCAGCAGTCGGCTTTAGGGGGGAGCAGGGCCGGGACGGGGCTCTTTCCTGGGCTGAGGGGCAGGGGCTGGACAGGCTGTGTGTGTCTGTCTGCAGAGCCAGCAGCTGCCCCCGCCCAGCCAGCACCTCCCCAAGCCCAAGGGGGATGCGGCCCTGAAAATGCGGGCATCTGTGCGCATGACCCGCTACCTCGAGTCCTGGGGGGCCGCGCGGCCCTTTGCACACCTCAACCACCGCGAGAGCGTGAGCAGCAACGAGACCCCTGTCCCCAACGGACAGAGGCCCAAGGTAGGACCCCCCCCCCCCCCAGACTGCTCATTGCCTGCCCTGTGTATCTGAGAGTGCGGGGGATGCTAGGCCCAGGCCAAGTTTTGGGACGGACTTAGGGGTCCCATGTTGCAGAATAACGGGTGCCTGCTCCCTTCCCTTCCCTTCCAGGCCATTCCCCTGCGGCGCCACCGGGCCCCTGACAGGTACGTGCACTGTGCCCTCCTCTCCGGCAACCTGTGGCCTGTTTTGCTGGTCAAGCCCTGGCCCCGTCACCTCCCCCAGGCAGGCTGCCTTGACCATCCTTTGTCCAGGAGGGCAGCTTTGAGAGGCCCTGCCCTGACCAGGGAGTTTGCCATGGCGTGGCTCAAAGCGTTTCTAGGAATCAGAATGTGACAGTAAGAGAGTTGTGTAGCCCCCTGTGGCCGGGTCAGTGGGGTTGGTGTGAGGGAACTGTGTGCGTTCAGCAGAAGAGGCCTCAGTCTGGGGGCCGAGGTCTGGCCAGCTGGGTGATGCTGCTTGAGGCGGGCCTCCACTGGGCCTCTCTAGGCTTCAGTGGGACCCTCCCGTGTCCCCGGGCCCTCCTGCAGGCATCTGGGGACCCAGCTGGGTGAGCTTCTCGTCTACACGCCTGCCTTCGCGCAGGTTGTGGTCCTAGGGTGACACGCTGTGTGTTCCAATCCAGGAGTGCGTCCCCCAGGGGGCGGTCTGAGGACGACTCGAACGACGAGGAGATCCTCTCGGCCATCGATGGGCTCAGCTCCACAAGGTGAGACTGAGGCCTCTGCTTGGCCCGCCCCCCTCGGGTGGGGGTCCCCATTTGGCCAGGCCCACCCTGCACCCTTGTGCCTGGGGCCCCAGCTCCACTTGTGTCCACGGTGGCTCCTTCGCCTCCTGAGGGTGGGCCCCGTCTCCTCCCCCATCTCCTCCCGAGGGTGGGTCCCCCCTAGTCCCCCAGGCCCCATGTCTCACTGCCTGGGTCTGCCACCCCCCAGGCCCTGCTGCTCCAAGTCCGATGACTTCTACACCTTCGGGTCCATCTTCCTGGAGAAGGGCTTCGAGCGGGAGGTGAGGGCCCCTGAGCAGCCCCAGGAGCGAGGGCTCCGAGGCCTGGCAGTGGGGGTGGGGGGGGGGCGGTGTGGAGGTGAAGGTCGTGGGACCGCCGGCACTCCCACGCCTGTTCAGGGAGGGTGGTGGGGAGTCACCCGGTTGGTCGTGGTGAGGGCGCCCAGCCTGGCCCTGTTCGGACTCTCTTCCTGCCGGCCTCACCCTGACTGGCCCGGTCAGTGATTCCCCTGCTCGGGTCTGGGAGAGGCGCCCTTCCAATGCCAGGAGCCCCGCTGCTAAGGGTCAGGGCCCGCCTCCGTCTCACAGTATCGGCCTTAGAATTAGTTAGGAAAAGACCCCAGCTTAGTACCGTTGTTGAAAGAGGCTGAAAGTGCTTCTCCTTTCCGGCTGCACAACAACGTGCTCTTGTACCATTGCCAACTGTTTGTTTATGGAGCGCCTACTGGGTCCTGGCAATGTCCCAGGTCGCACGTTGTGTCATTGAAACCTCACGTGATGGGACAAGGTGGCTGCTGCTGCCTGCTTCACAGACCCTTGGACTCCAGTGCGGCCAGTGCGGGACCCTCTCTCCTCCTCAGCCTCCAGGACTGGGGGGGTCTCTCTCTAGTGGGGGCTCCCTGAGCTGGGGGCCCCCTAGGTGAGGAACTCGGGGTGTGGAGGAGGTATGGCCATCGGGAAACCTGCCTGGCAAGCCTTCCAACCAGCGCTGTGACCTGGGTGGGCTGCCGGACTCTCTGAGCCTCTGGGATGGTTGGTTGGTTGAAGTTTTATAAATTTTGAGAAAGAAAGAGAGCTTGAGTAGGAGCGTGGCAGAGAGGGAGAGAGAGAATCCTGAGCAGACTCTTCACTAAGTGTGGGGCTCGATCTCATGACCAGAAGATCATGACCTGAGCCAACATCAAGAGTTGACTGATCTGCCCGGGCATCCCAGCCTCAGTTTGCTCATCTGTGGTGGGAGCCCTTATGGCTGGAGACCATGAGCTTGTGCCCGGTGTAGAGGGGTGGCAGCACTAGCCAGCGGCGCAGCCCCGGCTTCACTCCTTGGTGGGGAGGGACAAACCCGCCAGCAGCCCGAGAGCTCAGAGTTGGTTCCCGCCCACAGTCTTGGGGCCTGGGCTCTCCAGGGACCTGGGAAATCAGGTCAGAGCCCCTGGGTGGGGTAGGGGAGGGGCACGGTAGGCTCTGGAGGGTGAGGAGTCATGCCCACTGGAGCTCAGGAAGGTTATTCGGTCATGACCATGTTCCATCATCACCTGGAACTCAAGGACAGTGTGAGTTGTGTTTGAGGTGATTAATTCGAGCTGGGCAGGCGATGAAGGGGTCAGAGCAAGGGGCCTTGCGGGTGGGGCCTCTGCCACCCTGACCGTCACCATCGCCCCCAGTACCGCCTGGCGCCCATCCCCCGGGCCCGCCACTACTTCGCCTGCGCCAGCCTCGTCTTTGTCTGCATCCTGCTCGTCCATGTCCTGCTCATGCCCAGGTCAGTCGGGGCGGTCGGGACCCCAGCAGGCCGGGCCGGGAGAGGCGTGACCTTGCAGGGACCACCGGAGAACGTGCCTGAGCTGCTTGGCAGGAGGAAGGGGCTGGCTTTTGAGACCTGAGAAACGGGGCCCGGGTTGTGGCCACACACCTGGGGTCGTTGGCGCTTACTTTCGTCTTCACTGACTGTCCAGCTGCAGGATTCCCCACTCTGCCGCCCCCATACTTCCCCTCCTCTCCCCTCCCCTCCCCTGTGGGCCTTCCCGTGCGCCACCGTGGCCTGAGGCATTCGCTCTCCTGGAAGGGCAGGCTCGTAGGCATCGCACTCTTAGATGTGGGAAACTGAGGCTCAGAGGGCCTAGTGCCCAATCCGAGTGCGTGGCCAGGACAGGAGCCACGGAGACTCATGCTCCTGCCTCAAAGGCCCTGCGGGGTCGGGGGGCTGAGACCACAGGGAAGGAGTAAGGCCAGCTACTTGGTTTCTGGAAGGCTGGTTTGGCCAAAGGGTCTGCTAGAACTGGGGTTAGTCTGTGCCTAAATGAGAACCATTTCCCCTGCTGGACAGGAGCCTAAAGTCTGCGTGACCACCCCTTCCTTACACACGTGGCCTGTGCCCTGTGTGTTGTGGCTGGGGTGGCCGGACCACAGTTCTCAGAGGTCCCCTGTACCGGGTGTGGACAGCAGTCTGGGAGGGGCAGGAGGTGGCCGGCAGCTGGAGGACTGGGGTGCTGGGGAGGGGAGCATGCCTGTGGCCTGGCACGGATAGATGGTCCCCAGAACTAAGGTTTCCTCTCCAGGACGGCGGCCCTGGGTGTGTCCTTCGGGCTGGTGGCCTGTCTGCTGGGGCTGGTGCTCAGCCTGTGCTTTGCCCACGAGTTCCTGGTGAGTGGGGCAGCCCCAGTGGGCACCGGCGGGTGCTGCCCCTACGGCCCTCCCACTGCCTGCACCCTTCCCTGGAGCCCTCCGTGCCCAGCCTTGCTGCTCTCTCCTTGACGAGTTTGCTGAGCCCTCCTCCCAGTCATCCAGCTTCCCAGGCTGCTGGTGGCCCCTGAGCGGCTGTGGCTGTCCCCAGCCCGAAGGGTGGGCATGTCCCTTCTGTCTATGTGCCCCATGGGTGCTGAGCCCTGGGCTGGGCACGGCACAGCGCACCTGCTGACAGTCTCTAGCATCTGCGGGGCCCTTGGATGGTGGGCTCCTTGTCCGGGTGCTGGCGCCGGCCCCTGACCCCGTGCCTCCACAGCGGTGCTGCCCGGCCCGAGGGACGCTGCAGGCCATCTCCGACAGGGTGGAGACCCAGCCCCTGCTGCGGCTGTCCCTGGCCGTCCTCACCATCGGCAGCCTGCTCAGCATCGCCATCGTCAACCTGGTGGGTGCTGGGGGTGGGGAAGGTGGGCCTGTGCACACTTCCTGGGTGGAGGGAGCCAGTGTTTGAACCTGGGAAGCTTCCGGTTCTCGGATCCCATCATCCCGTTTCCTGAGAGCTGCATCCAGAGCCACTCCCCCCTCCCGCCCCAAGTGTGGCGGGTGGGCTCCGGGAGGTTCCCCACGGCGGCCTAGTTGCACCTGAGCACCTGGGGCCCCCGGAGAGCCTACGTGGCCGGCCCCATGAGTGTCTTGAACCACCAGTGTGCTTCGCCTCCTCGACCGTCTCCGTGGTCCCGAGCAGGCCCCGGCTTCCTCTCTGAGACGGTTTTCTCACTACGGGGCTGTCGCCCGGACACAGGCTGGGGAGGACACAGCCCCTGCTTCTCAGGCCTCGCTCGCTCGCTCAGGGCTGCACACAGCACCTGTCCCTGCCGGTCCTCCCGGCTCTGACACCTAGAGCCAGGGTGTCTCCGTGTCCTGGAGACTGTGACCACCACACTCCGTGTCACCTGAGAGAAGGGGGCTCACTGTCCGGGCTGATCCCAGCTTCTCCAGCTGCCCCCCCCCCCCATCCGCCTCTCATGCTCTGGGGACAGTGTGCGCGTGTCTTCACTTTACACCCTTCTCTCCCCCACACCCCTCCCCACTGTGGAGCTGAGGACTGTGCCGGGGAGTCAGGGCCCAGCGCCCGGGCCCTGGCGGGTCCTGGAGTCTCAGGTGCCTGACCGCCCCTCACGGTGGCCTGTCTCCTCCGTAGCCGCTGATGCCTTTCCCGGGCAACCAGACAAGCTGGAAGGATGTGGGCAGCAGGGAGCCGGCCCTGTGCGAGCTCCTCCCGGTGAGTGCGGCACGGCGCCCCCCGCCCCCCGGGACTGCCCCCCACAGCTCGGGACACTGAGGGCACTCATTCGGGTGGTGGTGAATCCGGAGCTGGTCTCTGAAGCGCAGGAGGGTTAAGGGACAGGGGGGTCAAGTGGGGACAGTGAGGAGAGCTGCGTGGGGGCCAGCAGCACTTCGGGCTGTTGTGTCACGGGGAGGGGAGGAGAGGGGGACAGTGGGGAGATGGGGCCAGGGGGAGGTTTGACCTAGATGGGGGGAGGGTATGAGTGTCACGTTGGGGAGTTTGGTGTCTCTTCTGGGGGCAGTGGGGAGCCACAGCATGATCTTGAGAGCAGGAGAGGAATGTGGGCAGAGATGCATTTTGGGAAGGCCAAGCTCCTGGCAGGACCGGAGGCAGGGAGGCTGTCCGGTGTGTGTGTACTGCTGTCTCTGCCTCAGTCCACATGCCACCTGCAGTCTAGTGACTGCCTTTTTTCCTTTAGACGAGTCTGTTGGCCACAAGTAGAAGTAAAAGTACAGCAAAACTTAGATTCCGCCGTCTGCTCTGTTAAGGGAGGTCATTAAGGCAAGAGAGCTGTGCTGCAGACATGCTGGCTCTTCATGGGCCCCGCGACGGGGACAGGGCCCTGGGTCAGTGTGCCAGGGTAAAGGAGGCCCTCTCCTTGGTGACCCCTGGTGCCTCGTGGTGACTGCCAACCCCTCTCCCCAGTATTACACCTGCAGCTGCATCCTGGCCTTTGTCGCCTGCTCCGTCTTCCTGCGGATGAGTCTGGAGCTGAAGGTCGTGCTGCTGACAGTGGCCTTGGTGGCCTACCTGGTGCTCTTCAACATCTCCCCGTGCTGGCAGTGGGACTGCTGCGGCAACGGCTGGGCCAACCTCACCAAGACCAACGGCACCCTCAGGTGGGGCCTGCAGCGCTCCCTGCCCCCGCCCGTCCCCACGGTGCTTCCTGGCATCACCTCCTTTTGGTCCCCGTGTCATTTCATCTGCGAGGCAGCTGCATCTGGACCGGATGCCCGGGGGGGGGGGACTGGCGGGTGGCATGGCTCCCGTGTGACAGAGTGGGAGGCGGGAGGCCATGGTCTCCGGTCTGCACGCTCACAGCTGAAGAGCGTGGCTCAATTGCAGCTTCTCTAGGGGATGCCCCTAGTCTCACAGAGGCCCCCTTGGGGGTGGGTGGGTGGTGGCCACAGCTCTAGTCCAGGCCCACTCCTTGAGCTGTGTCCTGGCCGTCCACAGAGTTCTGGAAAGAGCAGTTGTCTGACACCTGCAGCCTGGGAAGGGCTGGTGTGTGGGTGCTTCGTGGGCTCTTGGCCCCGCAGGGGGCAGGGTTGAGGAGAGGGGCCCGGCTGGGATCTGGGGACCCAGAACCAGATCTGCTCCCGGGGGTCTGCTGGCACCTGCACACCCCGTCTGCCAATCTGGAAGCCCCCGACTTACTTGGAGGAGTTTTTGGCCGCCCCCTCCCCTGCCTGGAGTGCTTTTCCCCCAGACTCTGCCGCGGCTGTTCCTGGTGTTCAGGTGTGAGCTGTGACAGCGCCCCGGGGAGCCCCCACACGTCCCAGACCTGCTTTTCTGTACAAGCGGGCATTCTTTGGCGTCTCCGCCATGAGGACATGGGCTCGGGCGGCAGAGGTCTCTGTCCAGTTCACGCCTTCCCGTGGGCTGGCTCCGAGCACTGGGGCCCCCCAGGCCTCCTGCCTCTGAGGGCTGGGGATCACTCCTGCCTCTTCCCTTCGTGCCCAGCAGCTCCCCGTACTGCTTGTGGAAGGACCCGAAGGCGATGATCAACTTCTACCTGGTCTTGTTTTACGTCACCCTCCTCATGCTCTCCAGACAGGTACGGGCCAGGAGAGCGAGCTGGGGTGCGGTGGGAACTGCCGCAGACTTGGGGCAGACAGCCCTGTAGGGAAGCTCTGGGCCCTGGGGGAGGGGTCCCCGCATCCTCACCTCCCATCAGGACATTTGGTCACGTGGGCCACTTGAGAAATGGGTCGTGGCCGACTGGGGTTCTAAGGCCACTGGGAGGTGGCTGTTGAGTTGGGAGACATTTGCCAGGGACGGGGTGGAAGGGCGGACGGCCCCCAGGGTTAGAGCCCCAGGTGCTCCTCTGGCCTGTGTCGTTCACCTCTGCTCACTGTGGCCAGGACACTGATGTCCCCGCCGTCCCCGCTGTCTGCAGATTGACTATTACTGCCGCTTGGACTGCTTGTGGAAGAAAAAGTTCAAGAAGGAACAGGAGGAGTTTGAAACCATGGAGAACGTGAACCGCCTTCTTCTGGAGAACGTCCTGCCGGCCCACGTGGCTGCGCACTTCATCGGTGACAAGTTAAATGAGGTGCGGCGCAAGCGGGGCTGGGTCACTAGGGCAGGGAGTCTGCGGGCCGGGCGGACGTCCAGGCGCCTGCAGTCTGGACGGCCCGGTGACGGGACCGTGCATCTCCCCCACTTCCGGGTAGCAGCTTCACAGCTAAGGTGGCAGGCCAGTGGGTGCAGAAGCCAGGCCTCCGCCCATGACGACCTCCTGCCCCAGGGGCTCTCGGCCTCAGCCTGCAGGCCCAGGGTGCTGAAGAGCCGACGGCAGCCTGGGCCTGCCCTGCCCCTGCACCAACCAGGGGACTCAGTCTTACTTTTTTAACAGCCCCCCAGCAGGCCTCCGTGTGAGCCAGGCCGCGTGGCCCCTGCCCCGCGCCCCCTCCCGAGTTTGGTGGGGCCGGCGAGGAGCCGCATCCGGTGTGCTCCTGGTCCCCTCCCGGGGCTGGGTGGGATAAGGCGGTCTTCTTCCTTCCCCGCCCCCGCCCCAGGACTGGTACCATCAGTCCTATGACTGCGTGTGCGTCATGTTTGCGTCCGTGCCGGACTTCAAAGTCTTCTACACGGAATGCGACGTCAACAAGGAGGGGCTGGAGTGCCTGCGTCTGCTGAACGAAATCATCTCCGACTTCGACGAGGTAGGGAGGGGGGGCCTCGCATCGCGGGAGATGCACCTGTGCCCTTCCTGTCACGTTCTTCAGTAAGTGTTTGGTTCTTGTCTTTGGGAGGAGCAGCCTGCGAAGGTTAGATTTAGGTCCTTGAACTCGGCAGCCCCTTGTCTGCGGTTTCGGTCCCCGGGTCAGCCGTGCTCCCGAAGGAGCCGACCCTCCGCCTGACATACAGTGAGGTCAGCAGTAGCCTGACACCATGTCACAAGGGCCAGGCCTGCACCCCGCATCACGTCCTCCCCAGGAGGATGAATGAATAGAGTTCCTGAGAGACCATTCATGTAACTTCTACCGCAGGACACTGTTCTATTCTGTTGTTAATCTTTCACTGTGCCTGATGCACACGCTAAACCTCGTAGGTATGTGCGGAGAGGCAAGCGCACACCGCAGAGGGTTCAGGGTGCTGCAGTTTCGGGCATCCCGTGGGGGTCCTGGGAGGGGATAAGGAGGGGAGGGGCTCCTGCAGTTTGATTTCCAGCAAGTCTACTCTGTCGTTATAGAGGAAGGCAGTTGGTTTGGACCTAATTCTCAGCTGCAAACAATCGACCTTGCTGGGCAGACGCAGCTCCTTAACCAGGAGCACCCAGGAGCCCAAGGAGGGGCTGAGGGGCAGAGGGACCAACCCCAGGGAAGCCTGACACGACAGGAGCAGTGGGGACACAAGCCCGAGGCCGTGTCCCATGTCCCGTGGGGGGCCGGCTGTCCGCTCACAGGGCAAAGCCGAGCAGAAGAACTGTTAGCAGCAGCGCCAGTGGTGGGAGGGGCCCCACCCCTTATGGAACCCTGTGGTGGGCCCAGGTGGCAGCTGGGCCATGTGGCTGTGTCCCTTCGTCCCACAGCTGCTCCTAAAGCCCAAGTTCAGCAGCGTGGAGAAGATCAAGACCATCGGCAGCACATACATGGCAGCTGTGGGGCTCAGCGTCACTTCAGGGACTGAGAACCAGGTACTGAGCTGAGCTGGTGGCCTCAGGTCCTAGCCCCTCATTAGGGGGATTCAGTAGTCCCCAGACCTGTCACCTGACTTTGAGGGGACACCCCTTCCTGCCTTGTCATATGAGGGAGGGGCAGAAGTCCTCAAAACAGCCTGGGGGGGCGCCCGGTGGGGGGTGTAGGTGGCTACCACACTGTCGAAGTGGGAAGCCAGGGCAGAGGACCCCATGGCCCGCGTGCACACGTCCCGCAGGACCTGGAGCGGCAGCACGCGCACATCGGCATCATGGTGGAGTTCAGCATCGCCCTGACGAGCAAGCTGGACGGCATCAACCGGCACTCCTTCAACTCCTTCCGCCTGCGAGTCGGTGAGGGCCCTGCAGGCAGGACAGAGTGGGCGGCTGCGGGTGGTCCCAGGGCCTGGCAAGCCCGCACTCAGGTCTGATGGTGCACTTGACTGGCCGGTGGGAAGAGTCTGAGAGATCCCTCCTGATCATACTACCCCGGCGCCTGGGTAACTACTCTTCCTGTGCACATTGTTAATACAGTGACCTGGGAAGTGTTAAGTAAATAGGAACGTATCACACAGAAAACGGAGAACCAAAAATCACGGCCTGGAAACCCTAAAATATACAGAGAACAAAGCAGTTACGAACCTGACTACTCAGTGTAAGCTAATGGGGTTGATGCTCAAAGCCTGTTTGTTCTTTGTCGGGAGATGAGCGGACACTGGCAAAGGGCTGCCCGGGAGCGCCTGTCCCACGTCCCGAGAGCTCCTGTCACAGGCTCAGGAAGCCCCTCCCCCCACCTGCATTTCAGGCTGGTCAGCGCTCTCTGTGGCTGCTGCTGGACTGTGGCCTCCCGTAGGGGCAGAGTGACCTGCTAACCGCAAATGTCATCTTCAGGCATAAACCACGGGCCTGTGATTGCTGGAGTGATTGGGGCACGGAAGCCTCAGTATGACATCTGGGGAAACACGGTCAATGTCGCCAGCCGAATGGAGAGCACTGGAGAGCTTGGCAAGATCCAGGTACGACCCAGCTGGGAAAATCGTGAACTGGGGTGGGGGGGGGGGGAAGACTTCCCAGAGTGGGGGCACCGGGTACCCATCAGCTGTGTGATTCCAGCCCGGACACGCTCGAGGGACAGCAGACGGCAGGGGCCGGCTCCTGGCTGTCCCCCCAGCAGCAGGCATTCCTCCTGCTGCCCGAGACACTGTGTTGTCCTGTCCTTTTCAGGTCACCGAGGAGACCAGCACGATCCTGCAGGGACTAGGCTATTCTTGCGAATGCCGGGGACTGATTAACGTCAAAGGCAAAGGCGAGCTGAGGACTTACTTTGTCTGCACAGACACTGCAAAGTTCCAAGGGCTGGGACTAAACTGAGGGCTTCTGCAAGGTGACCGTGCTGGAAGCGGATTTCCCGTTCCTGAAGCAAGCTGCAGGGCGCCCAGCCCTATGCCAGGCTCGGAGGCAGTCCCAGGGTTTGGCCATCGCTGCCCGGACAGACGGCTGTGTGTGGACTTGGACTTGTGCTAGAGGCTCTCTTGGAACGTGCACTAGACCCCAGCCCAAGGCGACCACCGTGCCTCGCCACACACAGGCAGCTGGGACACTCGGCTCCCTGGGTACCATGGGGACCTTGGAGCAGGAGCCGCACAGGCGGGCCTGGTGTTTTCTAGGTACGGGGCCGCGCCGAGTCCCGGGATGGCTGGGCACGCCTTCCTCCTGGCGGAGCCACAGGACTCTCCATCCCTCACACAGGTGCCCCGGAAACAGCTGAGAGGGGGTTTCCCATCTAGGGCTTCACACAGTAGGGAGAGCACGGCACGGCAGACGCTTGGCTTGTCAGCTCTGGCATGTGTTTGATTTAAATGGGTGTATGATTAGTGGAGGTTTTTAAATCCTTTCTAATGGCTTCTTAGACACCAGACAAAACCTCTTCCCTCCAGTGTGTGGTCTTCTTCACCGTGTCCGCGGACAGCCTGGCCGAGCTGGGGCAGTGGGCTGAGGCCCACGGCTGTCACGCGGCAGGAAGGCAAGGAGCAGTGCAGCCCTGAAAGGCACAGCCCTTCGCCCTCCCTGAGGAGCACGCGTCGTGGGAGCACCTCCCGCCGTCCTTAGCTCTGTCCTGCTTCCTGCACTGGAAACGAAGGGGCCTGTGCCTTTAGTGCTCCCTGCCTTTTCTGTAGTCCTCCCGGCTCAACTGTGGGGGTTCAAGACGCAAAGCCATGTCCTCTGCAAAATGTGCAAAGAGGCTCTGGTACCTGGGAAGCCAGCATGCTCGGACGCAGAGATGGACTTGTTCTGATCGGAAGGAATCGAGTCAGGTGCAAAAAGCCAGGTTTGTGAGGTGGGTCTCACGGTGCTGCAATTCTAGAAGAATGAAGTCAGCCTTCGCTGCATTTCAGGGTTGAGAAGGAGCCAAACTGCTTGCTCCTCTTTCTGAATCGGCTTCACTGTCACGTCCCCAGAACACGCCTGGGGTTCACTACAGAGGAGGGGTGCCTGGCTGGGAGTCCTCCAGGAGCCCCTGCAAGTACAGGAGACCTGACGCATGGGAGACTTCTAAAGCCTACACAGGGCTGCAGCCCAGGGCACGGACGGCTGGACCCGAGGCTGCTGGCATGTGTCTGCAGGCTGACGCACCTCAGAAGGGGCTTATCTAATTCGCAGAGGTGCCGGGTGTCCGAGTGCGGCCCCGAGGCCCGCATGCAACTGGAATAGACGTGTACGAATTACGAGAACTTGCTGAATAAAGGACTGTTGTGGTGAAAATGCTATTAAGGGGACTAACCTTACTTAAACTGTTCTATGCACCAACTTTCCCTGCAAAGGGCTGGTTTCAGGGGGCACTACGCTGAAATCTGTACACGCAACTCAGCAGCGACCTCCTGGAAAGTCAGGACGGTCCTGTCACTGATCCCACAGAGACGCACACGGCTGTGCTGCCTCTCTGAGGTGGACCTAGTTCCACTCTTGTACTATTTGAATTATTCTGCTCTTCCAGCAACAGAAATCCCAGTTAGGAGTTTAAGAAGTTACTTACCATAGATTTTTATTTCCAGTTCAAGCACTGTGCTCAGATAAAAGTATTTTGGAAGATTTTAGTTTTTCATGTGCAGACCATAGTGCACAAAAAGCACTCAGTTTTCATCAGCCTGTTTTCCAGTCCCCAGCCCTTTCTCCACAGGCGCCATTTTGTCTTGACAGGAAAGTATCTTTTCTAACACTGACCTTTTCTGTGGGTCAAGGGCTTGCTTAAAGGTGGCCTCCCTGACTCTAGTGACAATCACACCTGACGTTCTCTGGTTTACTCATTAAGAAAATTTCCTAACTGAGAAGATCATTAACCAGTTTCTACCCTGTGTATATAATAGGTCAACGTGCAGAAACAGGTTTTGAGAGGACCAAACAACCAGCAATTACTCTGTATCCTGAATATTTATAGATCTGTGACATTTGTTTCAAAATGTTGTATTTCATTTTTATAAAGTACCAGTGTTTCTACTTTGTTTAGCATTTCATACATTAAATTAGTAATCTGGAAAACATGAATGTCCTAGTGTTTTGAATTTAATATTTTCTTGGTCTCTAAGTAGATCTAAAGTTTAAGAATCAATTACTGCCTGAATTATAACTGAAAGGTTAGAATTAAACTCTAAAAACACGTGATAAAATATACATTTGAACAATTTTAAAGGTCTTCTGGCATATGGAAGAGAGCAAGTGGGGAAGGAGGGGAAGAGGGAGGGAGGGAGAGACAGACAGACAGACAATATCCCAAGTAGGACCTGTGCTGGCAGCACAGAGCGCGATGCGGGGCTTGAGTCCACAAAGCTGTGAGATGGTGACCTGAGCTGACACCAAGTCAGACGTAACTGCCTGAGCCACCAGTGCGCCCCGGTAGTAGGTCATTTTTAACTCTCTTGAGAATCCCTTCTCTTTCGCCCTACTTGTTCTTGCTAAATATTAGTTTTCAAAGTCAGGACAAGAAAAATAAAATGACCTCCAGCCTGGGGTCTTCCAGGAGGGCTCTGCACAGTCTGAGCAGGGTCCTCCGCGTGGCTCGTTCACGGAGCGAGGCTGCAGTGCGGTGCGGGGTGTAAGAGGTCACACGTCTCATGGTCTCCTGCTCAGCAGCTCGGGCAGCTGACCTTTGCATTTCAGATAAAACTATATGACTATTAGTCCAAGGGACATGCTGAGGCATGACCCGGGAGAAACGGTAAACAGAAATGTAAACTTTAAGCTCCGTGATTCCCTTTCTTATTTAGCTTATCCTTTTTTTTTTTTTTAAATGTTTTTGAATGTTTTATTTATTTTTGATACAGAGAGAGAAAGAGCATGAGAGGCAGAGTGGCAGAGAGAGGAGACGACACAGAACCGGAAGCAAGCTCCAGGCTCTGAGCCAGCTATCAGCACAGAACCTGATGCGGGGCTCGAACCCATGAACATGAGATCTGACCTGAGCTAAAGCCGGATGCTTAACCGACTGAGCCACCCAGGCGCCCCTTATTTAGCTTATCCTTTACCACGGTTCTAAGTGACTCTCAAAAATGGAAAATACCACACAGGACTGCCAGTCAAGTCAGTGCTATGAAACTCCTGGGGTGACTCTGTCCTGCAGACAGCCTCAGTCCCCTCAGGTGTGCTGGGGATGTACTAGTAGATTCTCAAACGTGCGTTCAGTGCATTTGTCTCCACAGTGTAACAATAGGACATGGCACTGGACAGGGATTTTAAAGAACCGTCTCTGCTCGGGTCCCGCCTGTGCCCCCCGAGGAAGCCGCGTTATCACTAGCTCACACAGACGTGCCCAGGTCCCCTCCTCTTCTCTGCTCCAGAGGGCGACAGGTCAGTGTCCATGCTAGTCCTTCCTCACAAGGCCATTCTTTAAATAAACCATCCAGATGAGATCTGCTAAGTTAGGAACTAGTTGGTTATAATTTCCTTCACGAGGAATTTGGCAATGTGGAAAAATGAGGGACTTGAGCTATTTGGGGGACTTGCTGCTTTTAACGAGTGGTCCTGAAAAGGCTGTGTTATTCCCTAAGTGCTTCTCTGTCACTTCACCCTCAGCCCCAGCCCCAGGAGAAGGTCAAGGGTGGCTCAGCTGATCACACGACATAGGTCACAGTCCCGGGCTCAGCTTTATTAACCTAATAGAAGTCCAATCTCTGGAACATTAAAATTAATTGTTCCAAAGTTTAATTAAAAACACAATTTACAAATATTTAATATCTTCTGAAAAGCATTTCCAAGTTAAGAATGAAAAAAATATGTACATAATATATAATGAAGTACCAGTTAGCTTCAATTCCCGTCCGGTCCACACTCAGCAACATCGGTCTTTTTAGGTTCTTCAAGATCTGAAAGAAAAAGTTACGGCTTCATTCAGCACTTTTCCCTTTTTAAGTAAAAGGTAAAGGGATCACCCAGAAGACTGAGTGCCGACAGCCCTTCTTCGAAGTTAAAGACTAAGGTACCACTGGGTTATCACTGTAGCTCTTTCAGCAAACGTGTGAACCCTTTCTTTCCTTTCCATCTTATCTAAAGAATAAAATCAGGGGCGCCTGGTGGCTCAGTCAGTTAAGCATCCGGCTTCAGCTCAGGTCATGATCTCAGGGTTGTGGGTTTGAGCCCCGCCTCGGGCTCTGTGCTGACAGCTCGGAGCCTGGAGCCTGCTTCAGACTCTGTGTCTCCCTCTCTCTCTGACCCTCCCCTGTTCAGCACGCTGTCTCTCTCTCTCAAAAATAAAAAAAAATTAAAATAAATAAAAGCAGTTTATACACTATCAACGTGCAGAGACAAAACCTTCCCAGTGCTACTTGAAAGGAGCAGACTGATGTTCCTTTTACCCACAACAGCCTTCCATTTCCCGGGACACAGGGCACGCACCTTCCGTTAAATCTACGAAGCTGTTCTCCACGACCGGGGAGGGGACGGAGATCCCCATCGCTTTCCGAACCCCGTACGTGCTTACAACGTCGCCCGGAGTGACCTGCTGTGTGAGTTCTTTCAGGTTACTGGTCACCTGTTCAGCTAGGAGGGGGGAAAAAACAGTTCTAGGTATTGAAACGTGGTTCCTTTAGATTAAAAAAAGAAAAAAAAAGTCATAGGAAGAATACGAACTTGACCCGGAACAACAGGGTTTGCACTGTGCAGGTCCACTAACACAGATTTTTCTTTCTTTCATTTTTTTGATAACACAGGCCTGTAAGTGTATTTTCTCTTCTGATTTTAATACTCCCCTTTCTCTAGCTTTACTGTATGAATTAGTGTAGAACATACGAGACTGTTCATAGGTAAGGCTTCCAGGCAACAAAAGGCTATCATAGTAGTTAAGTTTGGGGAGAGACAAAAATCACATGTGGATTTTCAACGGTGCAGGGTGGGTGGCTGGGGTCAGCACCCCTAACCCTCACGTTGTCCAAGGGTCAACTGTGTAAATGCAAAAAACAAATCACCCACGGTTCCCTTCAGCACTGCTTGACAGCGGTGTCCCTTCACAGAGGTTCTTCCCTTTAAATATCCCCCAACTCTCCTCTTCCCGGGGGTGCGACCTACCGAGATGCATTTCCCGGTAAGAAGGGCCCAAGAGGCAGATCATGTTGGGAGGGGGTCTGGTGCTCAGACGCTCGTTCTGGGCTTCCTGGAGCTCTCTGAGCAATCTGGTGGTCTCATCGAGTTTCTTCTGGAACATTTCAGCTTCTGTATGGTACAAAGAATAACACGCAAAAGAAAATGTAGACATACTTGTGTTGCCTCTTGTGTGGTAAAGGAGTCCTGGGCTCTGGGGTTTTGCTATTTACTGGCTGTTTGTTTGCTCGCTCTCCTCAAAGGAGAAATCCTCTTCAAAGGAAACCAGCACCACTGACACGCTTCCCGGCCCACTGAGGCACAGCCAGCCAAGACCTCCTGCGGTGAATGGCTGTGTTAACTGTGCAGATGTGACATTAAATCTTGACACTCACCTTCAGAGTCAAAAACTTCAACAGGAGCACCAAAATTTGTCACTGCTTTCAGTGCTGTGAGCCTGTCCTGATTACTGGAGTCTAACGGCCCTGCTGGCTCTATTTCTGTAATCTGCTTTTAAAAAAAAAGAAAAAAAGAAGGAAGAAAGGAATTATTTGGGCTGGTTAAATGCCACAGCGCTAGAATGAGAAACCAGGAAGATGCCCTGTGTGTACAGGCCAAGCTGTCCCACCTTTTCACTCTGTAGTGTTTCACTACCTACAAAAAATGTCTTTCCAGAATACTCCTACAGTGCCATTCCCAAATCCTGGCCAAAAAGTACCCAGTAATGGACGCTCCTCTGTAGTGAAATGACGTGTCATCACACACCGCCTGCTCCCCGCGGCGATGCTCGCGCTTCCGAGGCTCACAGGCAGTGTCGTGGCCCCCAGTCCGCGCACCTGCAAACCCACAGCAGGTGTGCACAGGCACTTCTGGACTCTTTGCTGCCACAGAGCCAGGCTGTCAGTCTTGCATGGAAGAAACAAAATCCTACAAAGGGTGGGGTTTTAGTTTTGGAATTACAAGACTCAGAGTTTCCATAACCTCAATGCTTCTTTTTAGGAAGAGACTGACCTAGATGACAAGTTACCACCAGAAGTGAACAGTTCCATTTAGACCTTGGCACGGCGCTCCAGCTGTTTATCTGGACACCAGGTTTCTCTGCCCGCACCGGCCAGGTGTGTGGAGGAGCACTGGTGTGTACCTGCGGCTCGCCACGGCCCTGACGACCCACCCAGGGGGCCGCTCCCTTGTTGCCCGGCTGCCTTTCCCCTTCTCAGGAGGCCTTGCACTCCTGCCCCTCACTAGGGACACGACCTGGCCTGGCTCCTCATTCCTTGAAAACATGGTTTGGGAGGTACCACATCCACACCTGTCTTTCTTGCCCGCCAGTTACCGGGCTCACGTGTCCGCTCTCATGTCCCAGCTTCCTTCTGCTCCTTTAACCCTCCGGCGTCTACCTCTGTCCCCGCCATTTTACCAGCACTGCTCTGACGAGGGTTACAGACGCCACCTGCCACTCTTACGGGGCTCACAGGCAGCGGCTGGCACCTGACTCCTTCCCGCAGGCCCCTCTTCCAAGGTTTTTCTACCTCAACTACTGGTCTTCTCCAAAGTTCTGTCCTTCGACTTTTTCTTTTTTGTAAAGAATAATGTCTTTAATAAATGAACAGAAACATTTTCTCGACTTTGGCCTGAGTGATGATCTCTTGGATATGAACACAAAAGCACAGCAACAGAAGCGAAAATAAAGTGGGATTGCATGCAACTAAAAATCTTCTGCATGGCAAAGGAAACAATCAACAGAATGGAGAGACAACGTATGTAATAAAAGGAAATATTTACAAACCATGTATCTGATGAGGGGTTAATATGTAAAATATATAAGGAACTCAACACAATACCATAAAAAGACACAAGGATATTTTTAACATGGGGAAGGCACCAGAATAGACATTTCTGAACAGAACATATGCAAATGGCCAATACATGCAATGGTGCCCAACACCACTAACCATCAGGGGAGCAAATGAAAATGATAGTGGGGGATCACCTCCCGTCAGCCAGGATGGCCATCGCTGCTGCCGCCGCCAAAACAGGAGGCAGCAAGTGCTGGCGAGGATGCGGAGAGAACGGCACCCTCACACACCGGGGAGACGCGAGCTGGGCGGCCGTTACTGAAAACGGCATGGAGGTTTCTCAAACCGCCACAAAAGGAACTACCGTATGATCCGGCAACCCCACGTCTAGTGCGTAGATGAAAGCAACACACACGTACGCACACACACAATGGAATACTGTTCAGTCTTGTACAAGTAGGAAACGCGATCACTGTGACAACACGGATGAACCTGGATCTGTCCTTCAACCTACCCAGGGCACGTGTTCTCTTGGGACAACCACGCTCACTTGAATGACTACACTAACACCACTAACACTCTCCCTTTACGCCAACCACTTCCGGATCTACACACCTGCCACCCGATCCGGAATTGTAGGCCTCCCTCCAACAATGTCCCCGAATCACCGCCGCGCAGGGAGCTGAATGCTGTCCCTGCCGGAGGGCAGTGCCTGTCCCTGCCACGGACGGGCGCCCTCAGTGCTAAGAGGTGCCTCATGCATCAGGTCCTGTCGATTTTCGGTCTACTAGGTTTCTCTTTACTGTAGACCTTCATTCCCTTCCATGCTGCCACACCCGTCAGTGCATGGCTCAGTCAAGCCCCACGGCTCTTCGCTGGCCCCCTCCTCCAGCCTTTCTCCCTCCACATTCTCTCTTTAAGGGTGAAATCTCACCTCCTCAGACTGTATATCTGACCCTCTGTCACAAGGCCCTCATCCATGCAGCTTCCCCACCTTCCCTCCTCTGCCCCACATCCCCGGGTCACACGCTTCCTGCGCTCTCTGCACGCATGCAGCTCTGCCCATTTCAGATGCCAGGCGCTGCTTGCTGGGAGGATGCCCGGTCAGCCTTCTGGACCCGGCCTGCTCAGATCCCTCTGTGAGCATCTCCTTGGCTATGCAGAGCGCTGGTTTCTGATCCGTGTTCCTACAACATGTCCATTTATACTGTGTGGTAATTGGCTTGGGCTCCCTGGTTCACATTCTGTGCACTGCACTAGCTCCTACTATGCAAAAAGAGTTCTTTTATGAAGGCTAAAATAAGTGTTATCATTTAGACCTTTTACCTTATCCTCCATTTAAATATTTTTAATGAAGAATATAATCACCTCCATTTCTTTTGCTGTATCAAGGGTCCTAGTCTGGCCGTCGTCTTCAGGCAATGGCTGTAAGGACAAAGAAAACCAATTTTCCCTTGATACAATATCAAGGGAAAGCAAAAAACATTAAGAGTTTCAAAGCAAGGAATAAAAATATGGATTACTGGAATTTATCAAAATAAATTTTTTAATGTTTATTTTTGAGAGAGAAAGAGAGACAGAGTGTGAGTGGGGAGGGGCCAAGAGAGAGAAAGGGACACACAGAATCTGAAGCAGTCCTTAGGCTCTGAGCTGTCAGAACAGAGCCTGGCATGGGGCTCAAACTCATGGACTGTGAGATCATGACCTGAGCCAAAGTCAGACGCTTAACCGACTGGGCCACCCAGGGATCCCAGATTACTGGAATTTAATTATTTATTTAATTTTTAAAAGTTTATTTTGAGAGAGTGCGCACGAGAGACAGCAGGGGAGGGGCAGAGAGAGAGAATCTGAGGCAGGCTCCACGCTCAGTGAGGAGCCTGATGCAGGGCCCTGTCTCATGACTGTGAGATCATGGCCTGAGACGTTATCAAGAGTCAGATGCTTAACCGACTACGTCTCCCTCTCATTGCCCCTCCCCTGCTCGTTCTCTCACGCTCTCAAAAATCAACATAAAAAAATTTTTTTAGAAGTTTTATTGTGATTTTTTAAACCAGTATCCAATTTCTAAGAAGTATGAACAAATGTATCCCTATACAACTTTTTTAAATTTTCTAAGATGTATTCTGAGAAGATGTGCTAGATCAGTGGACAGAGAAAATTTACATTTGAAATCTTTTGCCCTATCAGCCAAATGAGAGATACTCAATTTTAGTTTAACATACTAATTAATTCAGATTAACCGATGGGGGTTAGAGTAGAACTATTTCTGAGTTGCTGTGAAGGTGCAGGTTTCTTGGGGCACGCGAGGAAAGCAGTCCGTGCACCAGGACTGCACAGCTGTTCTCAGTGAGCCAGACGTGCTGACACAGCTGACAGTCACTGAGGGACCAGCTACCACATGGACAGTGAGGGCAGAGGACAAGGCGACAGTAGCCACAGCCATCACGGAGAGCAAGGACCCTGAGAGACACGAGGCTCTTCCAAGTATGGTGACAAGGACAGTGTGGAGCTGGACTCGCCTCTGTACCAGGAGGAACACGTTCTGATTCAAATCTCTGAGCCGAGGATCTGCCAGAGTATCAGCTACGTCCAACTGAACTAGAGGCAGTTTACAAGCGTCAATGACAGCAAAGAGGAAGGTTCTTACTCTGTTCAATGGGGCTCTGCCACTGTGTTCTTACTGCCTAATAAAAAAAAAAAGGACCTTTGCGATCATTATAGTCCACTCAGTTTCAAGCCGGTGAGCGAGACTTCCCCTTTTTGTTAGGGTGCACGGCACAGCTGATCCCGAGCAGTCAGCCCCATTCTGATTCCTCTGTTCCCAAGATCGGGAGATAATGATGGTCTTCTGGCCCTCGCAGACCCTGGGAGCTGGCTTGTTTCCGTCCATTGTCCTCCACCCACGGTCCACACCCAGGCCGGGCTGTCTTTCAGGGGAAGGCCGCCCAGCTGTCACCCTGGTGACTCCCATGGTTTCATAACACCGAGTGACTAACGCTGAGAGCCAATAATAAACCACCCGGCTCTTTGGTAGCCTTCTTACCGTCTCCAGCTCTTGAAGGGTTCTAGAATGGCTTCCTTTTGTTAAAACATCCAGCAAACTATCTGCCATCACATATGGATAATCCTGGCACGTGGCCAAAAACTCGTGGATGCTGAAAGAGAGAGCGTCAGGGAAGTCACCTCCACGAGGCGCCTCTGTCGGCCTCATCTTCCTATCCCAGCCAGCGGTCTCCACCAGACACAACTTACATTTACACACCGCCGTGTAAAAATCTCCGTCTAGGTACAATACTGTATTTACACTTACCGGTGACAACGTTATTGTCATGAGAGAAGCAAGAGCAAGGAAATGCTCCTGGGGAAACCGTCAAAGAAAAATACGCCTTTCTCAACGACAGAGGCTTCAGGGCTCAGCCCTGGACTTGCTCCTGAGGTGACGTTATTCACCTCAGGACACACGCATGGAGCCTCAAAGTTACACCTCCAGTTTGGACCATACCCTTTGTATATACACAGCTCTATCAGGCTTTTAGAAGAACGTGGTACTCAGGAGACGGATGAACTGGTGACTCACCTGAAATCACTCGGAAGATCAGAGTCTTCCCCGTAGGTTGAATAGATTAGATCAGAGTCGTCCTTGCTGATATTTGCAAACGTGGAGTCATAGTGTGGAGCGTAAGAACTGTAGGGTCCGTAATTCAAGTATAACACTGTTGACAGAAATTAAATACTACTACAATACTCTTCTTTAACTTGTGTGTCAAACTGACTTTTGTTTTATTAAAGATCATTCCCTTCTCATTTTACTACTTCAATGACTGGTATAACAAATTGAAGGTCAGTATTTCCCCCTCCCAGATCCTCATGAAGTTGCAACTCAAGTGACTTTTTCCCTGAGGAAAGGAAGAACAAAAGTCATTTTGAATACTAATAGCGGATTCTTCAGTTTCTTCCAAAGTTATTAAAAGAGCTGATTCATGTTGCAAAAAATGCCACCAAAAGAGTTAGGAATAAAGCAATTCTGTGGTACTCATGCTCCCCCCACCGCTGACTGCTTCAGAGAGGAGAAAACCTTACCTGGAGTGACTTTGTTCCTCTTGTCTTCCTTGAAGCCCTGCAAAGTGTTCACTCCAGACTGAAGCCTTCCGGTCGTCATTCCCAGCCTCACAGGGCAGTACCCTGGCTCTGAAACAGAAGACCGGGCTCTGTGTGGGAGACGTGCGTGGTGAGGGGCCGAGTGGGGCTCTGCAGGGTGTCTGCACCTACACTGCTCCATGCCATCCATGGGACTCTGTCCAG
Organism: Suricata suricatta; assembly: GCF_006229205.1. NCBI lineage: Eukaryota > Metazoa > Chordata > Mammalia > Carnivora > Herpestidae > Suricata > Suricata suricatta. The sequence continues at coordinate 32,014,750 of NC_043715.1, read as the reverse complement.
GAGGCTTCATTCACAGAAGAAAATCTCAGCTTAGCAAGGTAGGAACGTGGCCAGGCCCCAAACCTGGTCCTGTCATTACCCTCTACTGCTTCCTAGAACTCTTTAAAATCATGTTGCAGTTCACTTAAAAAAAGGAAATTAAGGATTTAAAAGTTGAAACTTGTGATGAAAGTAAGGCAGTAGAAAAGCTTAAGAAAAGACTAAGAGAAATTCCCTGATTAAAGACAAGAATTCATGGCATATTCAGGATAAGAATGAATATCTGTGAGGCATACTTTCGACACAGTGAGGAATGGCCTCTAAGACGTGTTCTGTAAGCCAGGAACAAACCTCTGCAGCTGGAAGGAATCGGAAATGAGCAGAACTGTGAAGTGTGGCTGAAAACGCAAGGAGAAAACAGAGTCTCTGGCGAAGAGTTCTGGTCTCTGCACCAGGACCGCCCGGAAGAGAGGCTACGACCAGTGTGACAAAGTGAGGGCAGCTGGGAGAAACGCTGCCCCTACACCGGATCCCCTCTTCCTCTCAGCGAGCAGCGTGGAATCTGGAGGACGAACCTGGAAGCGAACATGGGCAAAGCCCCCCGCTCCTCGGACCAGCACTGGGCCTCTCAGGGAGCTGCTGAAACGTGAGGGCCAGGCCAGCCCGCGCCTGGGCCTCCAGGAGCTGGCAACGCAAGAAAGCAGAGCGAGGGCAGAGGCAGACCCCTGCACATGGAGAACAGGGCAGACCTTAGGTGTCACCTAAGTCACTAACTGCATGCTTTTCTTCTTAATCACCAACTTTTCACCATAGCTATACTAGGAAGAACATGTTCCCGATCGTGTGGCATTGTCTTTGACTTGATACCACATAAAGTTCTACTATGAAAAGTTCACATGAAGGCAAAAGTGAGTTTTGTTTTGCAGACAGCACTTTCCTTCTAAGTGAAGGAACTAAGTCAGCACTTCCGGAGTGGAGGGAGATGCTAGGAGAAGCAGGCTCCCCTCAAATGCATCAGGCTCTTCCCACTGCCTCAGTCTCCTACCTCCTATCCCCTCACTCCGTACACACTTTTTTGGGACCAACGTAAATGCCACCTTCCTGAGGACCAAGGAAACCTTCCCTGACCCCCACTTGTGTCCCATCACGCCTGCATCTCTTCACACGGTTATTCTCCTTGGCTCCCCCATCCCCTACCCCACAGACCAGCTTCGAGAGAGGACTCCTCTCTCCTGCTCTGCTCCCTCCTGTGCACCCAGCTCCGCCTCCAGCACCTAGGGCAGGCCTTGCCTGAAGCAAGTGAGAAATACTGCAGACTGTTAGCTGAAGTGTCATTCGTTTCTGTATCCACAATTATTTCCCTCATAATGGTGGTGGGGAAATGGGTATTTATAAAGTATCATTCTCACATTTGCTTATCACAATATATAATTTTTCCCCTCAGGTGAATGATGAAAAATTCTTACTCTTATTTCAAATTTCAAAATTATTCCCTATACTACCACCATTAAAACACCTGAGAAAACAGAACAGGACTGAGGTTCTAAAGCAGTGCTTCCTAACCTTTACAAACTTTCTACCGACTGCGGTGACAGACACCACGTCAGCGGGTTTTCATGATTCCATTACTATAAAGGTGCTCCACGCCACACATGTTCGTTCTATTCACTGAAGTTTTAAAAGGTCCAATGTATAATCAGACGGCTTTGAGCTACCTCAAGAAATGACTGAGCATATATACCATAATCTCTTTGGGCCAGAGCTAGAAACTGTAAGATTCTGGCTTTAATTGTGGGTCTGATATTTCAGGGACTTCAAAAAAACATTAAAAAAAAATGTTTTACCTTCCCTCCACCCCTGAGCTGTCAGCACAGAGCCCGACGTGGGGCTCGAACTCATGAACCACGAGATCATGTCCTGTGCTGAAGTGGGACGTTTAACTGACTGAGCCACCCAGGCGCCCTGGGACATTGTATTTTAAAGAAAACTTGATCTACCTGGCATTTACCTAAAGATGCAGTACAGCTGGGCTAGCCATCAGCATGAAATACACGAAGGCTGGCCGAGCTCTTTGTGGATGACAAGAGAGGGGGATTTCTCAGGATTAGGCTTGCAGGTTTAAAACGTCACCCAGGTCACTGCCCTTTGCCAAACCGCAAGCCCACGGACAGTCTGATCTGTGAACTCACCTCCTACAATGGGATCCACAGGATGGAGAAGCCCCAGCGTTGTTGTCCCGTCTGGTTTTCTCCTTTCAAATTCACACTGCAATGACCCAAAGTATCCAAATGTCCTACACAGTTTCACAGGTACTGACTCATATGCATGTATACATACACATATGTATGCACACGTATCACACTAGAATGCCTTCGGTTTAGTCAAACCAATTTCGTAAGTTGCTGCCATTACACTCAGAGATCAACCTTCCCACCTGGCTCCATACACAGGTGCTAATGGGTCGCAGAAGTGGAGGTTAGAGAAACCTCGGAATTTTAAAGAGCTAGGTGCGGCCTTCAGGCCACTGTTTTGCCCACTCTGTTACAAGAGGATACTGGAGACCAGGGAAGGGGTGTGACCTGCTGAAAGTTATGCATTAATCCACTTGGTTTTAAAACCAATGTACTAAACAGTGAAGAGACCAGGGTATAAATGTTCATTTTCCAAGTTTAGAACACAGTAACTCCACTAAAATCCAGTAATAGAGAAAAAGGTTAATCATGTACTCTACAAATACATGATGAAGTCTGCCTTCTGCGACTGTGGACTGAAGAACTCTGTGGCAGACCTGGGCTACAAGTGCACAAACAGTGTGAAAATGGCAAGTCTCAGACGGCCAGTCAGAAGGTAGTGAAAAGAAAGGAGAAGTTCAATCACCTGACTGTTAACAAGCCGCCTGGTTAGCTTTCCTCCGGATTCCTTAACAACGCGGTCAATCTGCTCCTGCTCTCTCTCTGAGTTACTGCTCTTAGATTTATCTTCAAGCATATCTTTGTCTTTCCTGAAAACACACATTAATACTAAGTAAAAAAAAAAAAATAAGGTGAAAACATTAAAATGAGTTCCAAACAGAGGCACAACTCAAAGGGGGCAATGGCACTATGATCAGCGACTACAGCTTTGCTGCTCAGGGGCCTGCCGCGGCCCAGGCCACACTCCAAGCAGGGCGAACTCGACACCCTGGCTACTTCCCTCCTGCATGTGTCTGGTGCTGTTGGTCTTAAACATTTTTTCTGAATACAGTCATCACACAAATGGATTCTACCTCAAACATATTTTGAAGGTGGAGGGACACATAGTTTTCTTTTTAAAGTCTGATTTTTAAAATATAAAATGAAATACATTTCAATTGTACAAATCTTAGAAACAGAATAAAAACATGTCACAAGTTTGCTTTCTCTGCACTGCAACAGCAGAAATCCCAAACGGCTCACGAGAACCCTCTTCCAGAGAGGATGGGGAGGGGAGGGGCATGAGGGCGCTGGTGGAGGTGTGAGCTGCGCACACGGGCCTGGGAGGTGCTGGTCCCACCAGGCGACGTCCGGGGGACAGCGTGCCCGCACCTCAGCAACAGCCCGCCTGCTCAGGAAGTGGCCTGCACTCCAGGGGAGCTGAATTACCATCTATGGAATGAGGTTATGAATACACAATTTTTCTTAGAGTTCTATTTAAATAAATTCACTGACAATATGAGTCCCTAAAGATAATTCCTTGATTTTAAAACAACTTCCGTAATATACATTCAGAAGCATTTTTCTGAACTGTGTTTAGACAATTCCACATAGTGCTTTTTATGAGAAGAGGGTATCACGTCACCAAAATGGACTTTCATGCCAAAAACAAACCAACCATGGGTGGACCAGGACTTGGTCTTCCCAAGGTAGGCACCGAATCGGAATTTTTCCCCCTTCCTAGGCTGAAAAAGATAGCTTAGCTTCAAAATCCCAGAGATTCTTTACTTTCTGTTTTCTTTACTGGGACTCCTGAAGGCGTGGGCTTCAGCATCTCCGGAGTCCTCCTGGTCTCGCGGCCAGCAGCCGCTGTCCTCCCCGCTCTGCGACGTGTCGCCTCTATCCTTTTGCTTCCGACTTTTCTGCAAGTCTGCCATGAATTCTATGCTCTGTTTCAGGCTCTGAATCCTCTCCTAAAAATATTCAAGAACACTTTCATTGTATGTTTGTCATTAATTTTTAAAGTAATGCATTTCTTTCTCACAACGTGAGTTTGCACTTTTAAGGGGAAGAAAAAGCAATTAAATGTAATTATAACGAGAATCTGTTTGGGGACCAGGACAATACAGTCTATTCCTTCAATTCAGATCATTTCATTTCCGACATAAGAGAGTGCTCCGCACCCTGACTACATCATCAAAAAGTTCAGAGAAAGTATGAATAAATACTAGTAAGTATTCTTTGCAGAACTCAATTTAAAAAGTAGAATTTAGTTTACTACATGTTAAAATTTTAAATTTAACAGAATGACTTATCCTGTGACACTTCAGAATTATCAGGTATTTAAAAAGCTAGATGATGTGAACATGTGAAGTACCTTTATAGTCCGGTATCCTAGGATAATCACTGATGACTCTGGCATTTTTTTCCGTGTGAAAACAACATGCTTCAAGGAGAATAAAACGTTGCTAGCATAGTTTCTTTCCCAGAAAGCATTAACGTTCTTCTAACCAAAGAAGCTTTGTTTCTATTTTGTGAGACGTGTACTTAATTTTCCACTGTATTGATGTGCTGTGAAATTTTCTTTGTGGTTAAGGGCTTGAGGTTTCTGGAGGCACATTTGTTTCTAACCACTACCCTGCCTTTTAACACTGAGCACTGTCACTGGATAAAATATGGAGTGCAGTCTCCTTAGGGCTGCATGGCAACAGCAGGGAAGATCTTTGGAGAATAATAGAAACTAAGAACTGGAGAGGACCGGAGGTCATTTGAGTAAGAACAATGTAGCCCAGAAATGCTACATGACTCACCTAGGTCAAGACCAGTGAGGAAGTCCAGGCCTCTGGTGTCTCCCAAGGGGCCTTGGCTCATCACTGTCTGCTATATTAGCAGTGCAGACTATGAGAGCCTCAAGAACATGGACTTGCTATTTTCTTTCAAAGTTTTTAAAAAATGTTTATTTCTGAGAGACAGAAAGACACACACACAGTGAGAGCGGGGGAGAGGCTGAGAGAGAGGGAGACACAGAATCGGAAGCAGGATCCAGGCTCTGAGCCGTCAGCACGGAGCCCAACATGGAGCTCAAACTCATGAACCGTGAGATCGTGACCTAAGGCAAAGTCAGACGCGTAACCAACTGAGCAACCCTGAGCCACCCAGGCGTCCTTGGACTAGTTATCTTTACTGAACTTTTAAAATAATCTTATAACTGTTTAAGTACTATATTTTAGTGTAGACAAAGATTTAGGTAAAGGAGAAACTAAAAACCGTGATATCATTATTCCAGTATTTCTCTAAGCATTACACATACCAGCAAATTGGAATTATACTGAGTATTTGGTAACATGCATTTTCTTCATTAAAAAATTATAAGCAGGGCGCCTGCGTGGCTCAGTCGGTTAAGCGTCCAGCTTTAGCTCAGGTCATAATCTCACAGTTCGTGGGTTCGAGCCCCGCGTCGGGCTCTGCGCTGACAGCTGGCTCAGAGCCCAGAGCCTGCTTCCAGTTCTGTGTCTCCCTCTCTCTCTGACTCTCCCCTGCTCACACTCTCTCTGTCTCTCAAAAATAAATAAATAAATAAATAAATAAATAAATAAATAAATAAAAGAAATTATAAGCATTTCCCCTCCATTTCAATAGTTGTATATATAGTACTTCATCTTATGGACCATGGTTTTACTAATATCCCACTATCAGACATTTAGATTATTTCCAAGTTTCCACTATTACAAATAAAAGTCTCATGAACATCACTGTAAATGAATCTAAGAATAAATGCCTAGATGTGGTATTGTATATTAACTATACTTAAAAAAATTCCTAGAAGTGAAAACACTAGGTCAACAAGAATGAATATTTTAAGGCTATTTGATATTTACTGCCAAACTGCTTTCCAGAACAGTTTTATTAATACACTTTATACTACATGTTAGTGTATACATTATGTGTATATTTATCAGTGTTTGACAGTTTCTCTGAATCCTTACCAAATTTAACAGTATTTAATCAAATTTGCCAATCTGATTTTTAAGACTGTCTTACTTTATTTAATACATAAAATTAGTCAGTATGATGGTCTCTGTAACTTTTTATTGGCCGTTTGTGTTTTCCCCTGTCTATGTATGTCACTTGGGTAATTTCTCACCCATCTCTCTCTAGTACCTAAATCAGAGTCTGGTGCACTGTTAAGTGCTCAGATCATGAAGTTCTCATTTTTTAATTTCCACTCTCAAACTTATTATAAAGAGGAGAACCTATATCAAAAACATTTTGGGATTTTAAAACATATAACATGCACAGAATTAAAAGAATTAGAGAAATCTTCTAAATTTTGATACAAATCATTGGAAGAAGTTGAGTTTAATTTGACTTTGAAAGTAGTCTTTGTTTTTTTTATAATTAAGATGCCTCCTAGTCAGCATACTACTTGTCACTCTAACAATATAAAATGACTAAAAGGGGTTGATTCTTTGCCATTAATGACAGCTAACACTTGGGTGCTTTTGCAGGAATCAGGCCCGATTCTAGGTGCGAAGTAGTTCTGAGGCTGAGGAAGGTTACAGCGCCTCCTGAGGCCGCTCTGCACCTCGATGGCACAGCCAGGCCCTGGCCCTGGATGCTGCGATTTTGTTTGAACTAGAATGTGGCAAGCTAGTATTTATCAAGGAGATCAAAGAAACTATCCTATATGTGTCCATCCTTTATAAAAACGTCTACTACTAAAAAATAAATAAAAATGTCTACTAATAGCCACTATTTGTGTGTAAATGACTGCACAATCTTTACACTGAACATTCAAAACCAATGATCTTTTAAAAGACACCAATCATGGAAGGGTGTGCTGGGCTCTCTTGGGAGCACTGCTATTAGAAGAGTTAATTCAGGTCTAAATTTAAACATCTAAAAGTCACTGTTGTAAGGATCCCTCCCATTTAGGGTGGAGGGAACAGTCAACAGGAAGCTATAACACAGGATGGGTAGGGCTCCTCAACAGGAAGAGATCTGAAAAAAAGGAAGACAACAGAGAGAGAAAAGGGAAAGTGGAGAAGAAAGTTTATTTTCTTTGACTCCAGCCCTTCCATCCTCAGGAAAATTCAAGAGACACTGGAACCTTTTGCATGTTATATTAACTACATTATCTGAAGAAAAGAAAATAATGGGAAATCAAAGTTGATACATTTACCTGGGATCCTGCAAATTCAACTTTCTCCTAAAAATTCAATATCCGGTTTTGGAGTGACTAATGACTGCGCCTGCGGGACGCACTTTTACTTCAAATGTAATAACAAACATTTGCAGGTTCTTAAACCTGGAATATGGCTTCCTTCTGGGTTCCGAGTCTTCCTTCAAAGCAGGGGACAAACAGATTTGCCAAACATGTGTAACTGGCTTACGTTACAGTTTCTCAAGTCTTTAGGAAAGGGTAGGAACTGATGCTATCCGTGCAAGAATAATCTCAATCCAAATGTTTTTCTTTCCCCAGTTAGATGGCTCCAAGAAGTCTTTCAGAGCCAAGCACACACTCCCCATCTGCACACCAAGACTATTCGTCCGGATGATCACCACAACTGGGAGGCCATGTGCAGCTCCACAGGACCCACTCCTACTCTCCTAGAGCTCTCCTGAGTCTGGGCCCAAGCTCGTAATTCTGATTTCTCATTCTTCCTGTCCTATACTCACTTGTTTCCTTCTTCGCAAAATCCCTCTCTGTCTTACTCCTTTTGTAGTCTCTTCCCAATTATGGAGTCGGCACCCTAATGCTAGGAATCATCTTGGGAGATCACACTTTAAACCTTTTTCTCCACACACGAGAACACTGGAGGCCCAGCGTGGTTAATGTCTTGCCCGAGGTCCCCAAGTTGAAGAGCTAAAACCAGAACTCCAACCTCCTGCCAGGGGGAGGTGCCCGGGTCATCTCGGTCAGTCTCCCACCCTACTCAGAGCAGAGTAAAACCTCAAAGAACACGACTTGTCTTGTGAGCGCTCCTTTTCTCCCAACAGGTGCACAGCAATCACTTCAATTTACCCCAAGGCCTTTCCTCAACCATCGCTCTGAAGACAGCGCGTGTCATTTCTGCCTCTAACCTGGTTTGAATACACGGTCATGTTCATGTGCTCTCGTGAAGCTCGATGATGAAGTGCTTGTGCGTCTGCACGTGCTCCTCCCACCGCGACCCCCTTATTAGGTACCAGCTGTGGTCCTTCAAGGGCGAGCCCTCCCGTGGGGAGGTGGCAACCAGGAAGTTACTGCTCCTTGACATGTTGTTTCTTTCTCCTGGAAGGAGTCCCCGAGCCTCACCAGGGCATCAGATTCCATCAGTACAAAGGGAAGTTCAGAGCTTCTCTCCTAAAAGCTCTCATAATTCATCTAATCGATCTTGTCCTGGAATTCAGGCTGATGTTTCTTTCACGGCAAATATAAATTATCTGGTGACTACCAATTCAACAGCCTCTAAATAAATAATTAGTAGTGAATGCCAATATTTATTTGTATCAATTCCAAATGAGAACTATCCTGCTTTACTTTTCTTCTTTATGTGAAAACTTTTTCCTGTAGTATTTCCTACTTTAATATACTAATCTGCCTGTAAAACTAGGACTGTACTGGACTGGATCTCTATCACTCTAACTAAAAAACAAAGGTATATAGATTTTATGACAATTATTATTTATGACAAAGAATTTCCTTTACCTGGCTAAGAATTTTCATCCCTGAGTGTAATAGCTTCTTTGCAGCTTTATAATAAATGGTCTCGGGTTTGTTGTAAATCATGGCATTAGTACACATCAGTTTGAAGTTATCCTGCAGAGAGAATATTAAGAAGAAAAATGCATTTAAAACAAAACAAAGCACCCTCTGGTCTCTGTCTGAAATCATATTAGGTCCTTGAAAAATTAAAAAAGATAAAACCAACAAAAAACCCTATCCCTTTCTTTCACTGTTTATATTAATAACAACTTATTAAGTTTTAAGATTCACTAACAAAATAATTACTGTTATTAATAACAATTTATTAAGTTTAAGATTCACTAACAAAATAATCACTGTTTATATTAATAACAATTTATTAAGTTTTAAGATTCACTAACAAAATAATTAAATAATTAATTTAATATTATACTATACTCCTGTATAAATTCTTAGACATTTTATAATTAATTACATAAACTTTTAGATCCCAAGATGAAATTTTAAATATTTATTTATTTTAGAAAATGGGAGTGAGTGAGGGAGCAAGTGAGCCAAGGAGTGGGGAAGAAAGAGTCGTAAGCAGGCTTCACGCTCAGTGCAGAGCCTGCTGAGGGCCTCAATTCCACAACGCTGGATCATGACCTGAGCCCCAGTCAGGAGTTGGATGCTCAACTGACTGAGCCACCCAGGTGCCCCCTAAGATGAAGTTTTTAAATGGATTTCTTCATGATAATCTAACTGCACAGAAAAAGAAGTTTGAAGAAAATATTTCTAATTAATAGAATAATCTTAATCGAGTTCATATAATTAAAAAATACTACTCTTAGTTTTAAAACCAACATCTTAAGTTTCTATTTATGAATTAAATAATTTCAAATCTTGATGAAAACTGGGACAGGGCTAAATTATCACAATATTTCTTAGAAAATTCAAATTAACTGATCAAAAACATTAACACATTTACACTAATGTTGCTGTTTGGGTACTATCAGAAGCTAAACCTAACTCGCAGAATGCTGCAAGACCATGCCAATGTGCCATAAACCATATAACCTCAAAGAGTTGAAACATGTAACTGGAGAAGCCAAATTATCAAATCTGTACTTTTGGGTTCAATTTAAAAGTACCTACATGTGCTGGAGAGCTCAATTCCACTGCATATTTTCACGATTAAGTAATGTTTTACATTGCATACATGTGACAGTGATTATGCCAAGGCTTTACTAAGGGTAAAAACCCAACAAAAAAGAATCCCTCCAAACAAACTCCCATCCTCCAAACTCAACCCAAATATTCAAACCTCCCTATTGAAAAACTGGTGGTGACAGCTTACAATACTTACAGGGACAAAAACAGGTAGATATAGTATTATTTGAAAGCATGTGAGAAGATGGACTCAAGGGTCACCAGAAATTCAGTATTAAATTTAAATTGGATTTAAATTGCATCTTCAGTGTCTGGCCAAGTCTCTAATCACTAAGAATTTTGCTAGGTCCCAGATCTTTAAGAATGTGATGGGGGTGCCTGGGTGGCTCAGTCGGTTAAGCATCCAACATCAGCTCAGGTCATGATCTCACGGTTCGTGGATTCAACCCCTATGTCAGGCTCTGTGCTAACAGCTAGCTCAGATCCTGGAGCCTGTCTTCAGATTCTGTGTCTCCCTCTCTCTCTGCCCTGCTCATGCTGTCTCCCTCTCAAAAATAAATAAAAACATTAAAAAAAAAAAAAAAGAATGTGATGAAAGCCATGGATCCATTCCTCAAGAATATATACACACACAAGCTGAATACTAAACTGTTCGTGTCATTTTGGTAAGCTCCCCTTAAAGGCTCATCTGTGGCTTCCATCCAGGGGACCCCAGGTTAAAGACCCTTAGTACAGATATTAGGAGAATTCCATTAAGAATTGTTAAATATAAGGGGCACCTGGGTGGTAAGCATCTGACTTTGGCTCAGGTCATGATCTTGTGAGATCAAGCTGTGGCTTGTGGGTTCGAGTCCCACATCGGGCTCTGTGCTGATCGCTCGGAGCTTGGAGCCTGCTTCAGATTCTGTGTCTCCCTCTCTCTGACCCTCCCCTAGTCAAGCTCTATCTCTCTCTCAAAAATAAACAAACATTAAAAAAATTATTTAATATATATTTTGGGAAATAGAGGCAAGTGAGAGAGGACCTCGGATGGCTATTACTTACACTAAATGACCACTGGGCCTCTACCTGGCAAGAAAGTACTGGATTATTCCACTGATCTGATCTGTTAAGGCAATCTGTAGATTCCATGACTCTTAACTGTCATGTGCTAGGCTTTACTGGACTTCAGGTAATGGCACTTGGTCATTAAAAAAGCTGAATGACCTTTCTGCATACTTTCCATGTAATTACAAAAACAAAAAACAAAAATTTGAACAGCCTAATGAGCTGAATAAGCTAATTAATATTACATTGGACTATTTGGATTTTTACCCAAAAGAAAGCATACTAATGTAGAAAACTCCAAAAGGTTGAAAATATTAGTTCATTTCACTTATGACAAATCTTAATCATTTGTGCAACAACACTTAGGGGCCCAATTTCTACTCTCTCCTGTCATCGTAAGAAAAAGATCAGAAGAAAACTATTGACAAAAAGAAAAAAAAAAACTGTGAAACTTTTTTCCATTAAGCAGTAATGTCAGAAATATGCTGAAATAAACTGTTCTAGTCTAATTTTCACCAGATGAAAAGCTGGGAAAACTTCCATTTCTCTGAATGTAATTCAGTTTTTTCAGAGTAAGTAGAATGTTATCTATGTATTCAAATGAAGAGTAAAGATAGAATTAAATGCTGGTTTTATTCATAAACCTCAACTGATTGATACATGGATGAAAAAAAAGTAAAAGGTAAAGATATGTTAACTGACTACAGTCTAGCATTTGGGTCAAGTGAATACTACAATGTTCATGCAGAAAAAACAAAAGCGAAATTATTACCTAAACCAGTTAAGTCTGTGAAAAGTTAGAGAAAAATTCAAAAAACACATGGTTCCTTTTCTTTGAAGATCAAAATGAAAAATTCACTGTTGAAATCAACATATACCAAGGCTATTAAAAAAATTTTTTTTTAAACATTTTTTTTTTTTTTGAGAGACAGAGAGACAGCACGAGCATGGGAAGGCAGAGAGAGAGGGAGACACAGAATCGGAAGCAGGCTCCAGGCTCTGAGCCGTCAGCACAGAGCCCAATGCAGGGCCTGAACTCACAAACCGCGAGATCATGACCTGAGCTGAAGTTGGACACTCAACCGATTGAACTGTCCAGGCTCCCCTACCAAGGCTTATAAAGATGGAAAACACTTCCACTGTAATGTTAGGCACACACATCATCCTGCTGGCTTATAGATTCTTTACTTATATTATTTTTTAAAGTTTATTTTAATATTTTGAGATAGAGTGAGCAGGTAGAGAGCAGAGAAGGACTTGAGAAGAAAAGAGAGAGAATCCCAAGCAGGCTCCTCACTGTCAGCACAGAGCCCAATGTGGGGCTCGAACCCATGAACAGTGAGACCATGACCGGAGATGAAATCAGGAGTCGGAAGCTTACCAACTGAACCACCCAGATGCCCCCTCACTTAAGTTTTTAATATCCTTCTCTTTTGAAGAAAATGTGCTCAACAAATCTAGCCAAAATGAACTCAGAAAGCAACAGACTTTCATCAAGCTAGAACATGTAATTAAACTTTTGTTGACTGTTTCCGGACAAGCCAACTTATCCTTTATTTGAGAGACATGCACACCTTTGTTGTCTAGAAACAGAAAAGGAAACTACTCTGCCACAACTTTCATTTAAGTATCAATTTTATCTGCACTGGTCTGAAATTAAAAATCAGGCTGTTTTTCATGTTAAAGGTGAGAATATATGTTGCAGAACATACAAAATTCAAAATTTCTCTAAAATGTCCCAAAATAATAAAAGATAGCAGATGGCAGAGTGTGCCTGGTTTCCTATCAACAAGCTCAAAAATGTTTTCTGAGACGGAGAAATACAAAGATTTTGGATTTTAGAGTAAACTTAATTCTCTGCAAAATAAAAGGTTGATTAGAAAGTTTCCTAATACCAAACATGTAGATTTCTATCAAGATTTTGTACATGCAGCATTCAAGCCTCTCAACTGAACAGATGTGACTCTGTATCACAGGTTAGTCTATTTTCTAATCACGACATAAATAACTATAGTTACCTTTAGTTCTTCGATGGACTGGTAATCATTGTTCTTAATCTTTTCTTTCATGGTACTAAAATCCATTGGATGCTTAATGATCATGGAGTAGCCAGGAGCAATAAAATCAGTCACAGGAAATGAAAAGAAAGCACTTGGGTCTTTTCTGTGAAGATATGAAGAGGGCAATTTTATTTCTATTACAAACAAATCTACTGGTCTAGAAGAAGTCAGAGGAAAACCTTCAAATATAAAAAGAATATGTAGTATGCTAACGTAATTTGAAAAGTGAAAAAAAGATTTTAAAGACTAATAACTAATAACAAGGTTAAGATGTTTTACATACTAGCTGTATCTTTAAGACAGAGAATCTTTTAACATATGCATATCTAATTAATTGGCAGCACCTCCTACACAGGGAAAAATGAAACAAAATACAAAATCGAGACTAACCAATGTCTTGGCTTCTGGAAGGTAAACTCTATGTACTTTTATCAACCACAGGGGCAAAGGCAGTAATAATAACTATAAATGCACATCTGCAATCTTCCATGCTGATTTCTGACTACAAGCTTGGACTCTTGGGGAGGCCACAGGATTAATACATTCATGTGAAGTTATGTATATTTTCTTAATCAATGGATCCAACTTCTATTTTGTCTATAGGGGAGAACTCAAAAACCTTATTAAAAAGGTCCTCAAAATACCCCCAAACTTAAGAACCAACGCTTTCTATCACAAGTTCTCAATTCTGGCTGTCCGTCAGAACCACTAGAGGAGGTTTAAAAAAAAATTCCAGCTGGGGGATAGGGAAGGGAGGGGGAAGCACAGCCGAGACCCACTGCATCAAAATCTCCTGGGAAGGAGGGCTGGCCCACACACTGGTACTTGTAAGATGGAATGTTCCTATTCGTATCGGAACATCTGGCATTAGTAATTCCAGTACTGACAGGGCTGAGAACCACTGCTCTACAATTAGGTCATGAGACTGATTTTTTCCTCTGGCAATTCGGCACACAAAAGTTTTCTTACTCCAGGCAATTATTTTAATAAAAATGGTTTAAAAATAATTAAGAGCAGCAACTTTTAATATGTATTTACCACATGCAGGCCCAATGATAGGTATGTGATATATTCTACATGTAATTCTTACAAAAGCCATCCAGGTGAGGTATCCCCACTTAGAAATGAGAAAACTGAGGCTCAGAGGGCAAATCATTTGTTCTAGATCATAAATGTGATCATGGAGAGAGCTGGAATCTAAACTTAGATATTTGTTCTTCTCTAACAGGATGCCTAAGCAGTGAGACTAAAAAATAAAGAATAAGCAAAAATACTCAGTCTGAAACTGATACATACAACTATGCTGTCCATAGTTACTATGAATAGCAACACTAATCTTCTCTGGAGGACCTCCTCAGAGCAAATTACACCCCCTAAAATCAGTCATTTTAATATGGCCTTAATCAATTACATTATTTACCAGCATTTGCGCTGAGCCTCTAGGATAATGGAATCTTACAGACTATTCAAAAAGTGTGGCTCTAGGTTCTAATTCCGAAACTGTTCTGAGAAATATGAGTATCCTTGGACTGAGACCTTGTTAAGTAGATTTCTTTCAGGGTAACATCGTTAACCTACATCCTGATCATGTCATAAGAAATAAAATAAAAGGCAGCCCCAATACTTCACAGTCATGCATTCTAATAGAGTTGGAATACCTAATGCTTACCTGTTCATATTTTTGGGATAAAGAATGATTTATTCAAGTGTAAAAACTTGAGATACAATTTTCTCAATTACTCTCTAACATCAAAAAGGGAGTGAGGCCACTAACTTTCGATCTTAACTGCAGCGCTGAACAGGTGTTGAATACAGGTAACACTAGAGGATTTCACTTATAACATGATTTATAAAGTGTTCTGGGGTTGACACAGAAGTACAACCCAGTGAGAAGAAGCACATTATCAGAATGCATGCCCTACACCCACGAGGCCTCTGCAAATAACATAAATGTCTTTGAGTTGAGAATTCAAATTCAGAGTTAAGACAGGTATCAAAAATTAGGTATTTTAATGAAGACTGAGTTATTCTTTTCCTCTTTAAGAACTTAACATTAGTTTAATCCAGGTACTGAAATTTTTAGAACAAAATTTTGCATTTAAGAGAGGGTCACAAATCCTATTTACTTTGTTTCTTCTCCCAGACTTAATAATTATAGCACGATAAGCATTGAATATATATATACAGAAGGTATTTTCATTTATTAGCAAATATCTGTATTTTCATTTATTAGCAATATCTGTAATATTTTATTCCCGGTTTAAAGCTTCAACATCAGAAGTTAGTTTAAAGAGAAATTTGCCATTAAGGATATTATGTAACACTCTTCAGGTTGCCAGTTAAAACAAACCAAAGGAGAACATTTAAAAGTCAGCTTCTTAAAGTACTTTCTATTGCCAGGCAAAATATTTATCGTCCACTTTAAAATCAAGTACATTTGGATTTAGGCCACAAAATGTGGCTTTAAATAATCAAAAATAGAGACGTGGTTTGGATCCTATATTTTTCATTTTAATTTCTAAGTTATAAAAACATTGGGAAAAACATTTACCTCTGTAATTGTCTCATTAGTTGATTCAAAGCTTCTTGAAGGGGTGTCTGTTCTACTTCTAAAGCAAAGGGGAAAGGAAAAGAGTGTTTTCAAAAAGGAAGATTCTAAAGAGTATTGTTCAGCTTATTTTCCTTCCATACGACTTACCTCATATTCATCATTAAATGTCTCATTACAGAAATTTCATTTATCTTACAAATATTTGAAGTACTAGAGTATCAATTCAAAACCCTTACGCAGTGACAGAAAATAGAAAACTTAAAAAAAAATTCAGTTAAACAGCTTCTGATCTTAAAAGCTAAAACCCAGTCCCCTTCGCTGGCTACCACCCTTAAAATAACTTCAGCCCCTCGTTCAAGTACGTTAACTCCGAGTTGTTCCACCTTCTTGTTTGGCTAAAGAGCTTGCGAGAGGCTTCTCAGGAGGCAAGTCCAATCTTAGAGGGGCCTGGCACTGGAGATCTTTTTCTGTCTCATTCTCCACATGGTCCCGATCTCGCTTCTTTTTATCCTCCTAAATGGAACAAACGGGAATAATTTAGAAATAGTTCAGAATTAATTACTAAAACAAATAATTTCAGCAAAAACAAAAACAAGATACCACTTAAAAGAAAATAGATTTTTAATAATGAAATCTTAATGTATTTTATTGCCATCTACTGGAAAAGGAGAGAATAACAGCTCCTGGGAGAGGGGCGGGTAGTAGTATGGTATGACTGAAATAAAGAGAAAAACAGAACTATTCACAAAAACAAGAGAACATACCTAGGAATAAATCTAATAAAAGATGTCCAATACCTTTTGGGGAAAACTATGAAACATTACAGAGTGGTCACTGTGGAAGACCTGAATAAAGGAGATATACCATGTTCATGAATTGATAGTCAATTCTCTCCTACGTAATCTACAAATAAAATGTATGTCAATTGAAATTGTAAGACAGAATTTTTTCATGAACTTTGACAAGCCAATCATATAATTTCTCTTGAAGAATGAATCAAGAAAGTCACGATAAGATGTGTCTTACCAGATAGTATTAAAAAAAATTTTTTTAATGTTTTACTTATTTTTGAGACGGAGAGAGAGAGACAGAGCATGAGCAGGGAGGGGCAGAGAGAGAGGGAGACACAGAAGCAGGCTCCAGGCTCTGAGCTGTCAGCACAGAGTGAGGCTCGAACCCATGAACGTGAGATCATGACCTGAGCCAAAATCGGAGGCTTAACCAACTGAGCCACCCAGGCGCCCCACCAGTCAGTATTTTTAATACTAACTGGGGCAAACAGACCAACAGAGCAGATTACAGAGTACAGAAACAGACTTGTGCACATAGACAAGTCTTGGTATATCAGGGGTGCCATTATAAATCAATGACAAAAGGGTAGTGCTGGGACAACTGGTTATCTACATGATAAAGAGAATAAAACTAGATCTCTACCTCATATCACACACAAAAGGAAATGCCACATAAATTAAACACTTAAATGTACAAAGCAAAACTTTAAAACTTCGGATAAAAGTAAAGGATCTTTATGACCCAAGAGTAGGGAAAGATTTTCTTATCCATAAACAAAGTCAAAAGATTAGCTTGAAATACAGAAAACTCAGAGTATTAACAAAAATTGTGCAAATAGCATTTATTAAAGTAAAAAAGGCAAATAATCCATAGAAAATGAGTAAAGGATATCACAGCTAATTCCCAGAAACCTGAAATCAAAAAACATGCAAACTAACTCAAGCTGCCTAGAACTCTGGGGATTTCCTAGCTCTCTGACAAAAATTAAAATGCCTGAAAATGTCAAGTTTTGATGAAAACACAGAGGAATGGGGCTCTCATACTTTGCAGATGAGTGGCTAAATAAGTACAACCATTAGAAGAACAATTAACAATATCATAAGGCTGAAGATGCCTTTACCCTACTGCTTAGCTTTTCTACTCCCAGGCACAGACTTCTGAGAAACTTCTTTTTACACAGTCTACATGGAAGGCAGGTATAAGAAAATTTCTTGCCACATTCTGAAATAGTAAAAATTTATGAACAATCCAATGCCTAACAAAAGAAAAATGGATTCATAGACTATGACATTTACACAGCAGTTAAATTTTTTCACATTTAAAAAATATTTTTATTTTTAAAATTTACATCCAAGTTAGTTAGCATATAGTACAACAATGATTTCAGGAGTAGATTCCTTAATGCCCCTTACCCATTTAGCCCATTCCCCCCTCCCACAACCCCTCCAGTAACCCTCTGTTTGTTCTTCATATTTAAGAGTCTCTTATGTTTTGTCCCCCACCCTGTTTTGTTTTGTTTTTTTAAGTACAAGAATTTTCAATGTCACTTTTTATTAGTGCAAGACTGGAAGCAATGTAAATGTCCAAATAACAGTTAGGAGATACATACCCACATTTCCAGAAATGGATAAATTATTGAACACTCATACAGTGCAATATTAAACACCATTAAGATCCCCCTCCCTGTTTTTATACTATTTTTGCTTCCCTTCCCTTATGTTCATCTGTTTTGCATCTTCAAGTCCTCATATGAGTGAAGTCCTATATTTGTCTTTCTCTAATTTTTGCTTAGCATAATACCCTCTAGTTCTATCCATGTGGTTGCAAATGGCAAGATTTCATTCTTTTTGATTGCTAATACTCCATTGTGTGTGTATGTGTACATATATACATGTGGGAGGGGGGATGGTGTGTGTGTGTGTGTGTGTGTGTGTGTATACACACACACACACACACACACACACACACACACACACACACACACACACACACACACATATATATACACCACACCTTCTTTATCCATTCATCCATCGATGGACATCTGGGCTCTTTCCATACTTTGGCTATTGTTGATAGTGCTGCTATAAACACTGGGGTGCATGTGCTCCTTTGAAACAGCACACCTGTATCCCCTGGATAAATACCTAGTAGTGTAATTGCTGAGGTGTACAGCAGTTCTATTAATTTTGTGAGGAACCTCCATACTATTTTCCAGAGCAGCTGCACCAGTTTGCATTCCCACCAGCAGTGCACAGCAGGTAAGATTAATAAGCTAAAGTTACACTGTATCAAGATGTATAGTGTTCAGAACTATAATTTCTAGACACAAAAGTTGCAAATACTGTTAACAATGTTGTTTTGTAGTTTGAAAATGTGTAAGTGTACACTTTTTACAGCAGTATGTGGAAGTGGTAAAATTACAGAAACAAGTACACAAGAGATACATAGGAAACTCATGATAATGGCAGTCCCCAGGGCAGGGGGAGTAGGGGGAGGGAGAGAGGAGAGGAGAGGAGAGGGAATCTGGAAGAATACACAGAAAGTTTCATTTGTATCTATACTCAAATTTCTTTCTTTTTTAATATTTGAGAGAAAGAGAGCAGGCAAACGGGAAGGGCAGAGAGAGGGGGCGAGAGAATCCCAAGCGGGCTCTACGCTGTCAGTGGGGGCTCGATCCCATGGCCCTGGGATTTTTGACCTGAGCCAAAATCAAGACTCAGATGCCACCCAGGTGCTCCTATACTTTAATTTCTTTACAAAAACAAACAAAAAAACCAAAGCCAAAAACCAAAAAATTAAGCAAAAGGTAAAAAAGCTAAAGCTGAGTAAATCCAGGTACTAGTTTTATTATTCTGTTTTCTTTTTTAAAAATGTATTTTGTACTAAAATTGCCTAAAAATGTCTATTCTATGCCTTTGAGAATCGAGATTCTCAACAGGATCTTATCGACTCCAAAACTATTTTCTTGGCTCAAGTCCTAATGTATTGTCCTAGTGTCCAGAGCGGTGGTTCTCAAAGTGTGCTCCCTGAGCAGCACCATAGCATTATCTGCAAAGTTGCCAGAAGTGCAAATTCTGAGTTCCCATCATGGTTCTCAAGCTTCAGTGTGTACCAGAATCACCTGAAGGTCCTGTTAAAACACCAATGCATTGGCCCTGTTTCCAGAACTACCCATCTGGTAGGTCTAAGGTAGAAATATGAGTCTGCCTTACTAACAAGTTTCCAGGCCTTGTTTGTGTTGCTGCTACAGGCATCATGCTTTGAGTATCACTGATACAGAGCTTCTATAACCAGGGTCCAAAGCATCTAACAGAATATTTGACTGGCTTAAAAGCTCCAGAGAAAAATGCTATAAACTGTACTTATAGTGCTCTTGATCTCAGTAACCATCAAGTTGATTGGTGTCTGTTTTTTTATGACTTCATGCCATATTCTGGAGCAGCAAATTTTGACTTTGGAAAGTTTTGAGTCTTTTGCCCAGAACACCTGGCATCAATCTCTTGTAGGCTGGCAAATTTCCTTCTGTTCATGGAAAAAAAACCCCCAGAGACACAGATTCCTTCCTATGAAATGTAAATTGTGAAGTGAGGGCAGTCTGGAAGGCAGTAAGCACTCTCCCAGGTGGAAAGAACTAGGGCCACAGTGGCCAGGAATCTAGAACAGGGGCTGGCAAGCGCTTTTTGGTAAATGGCCAGACACGATATAATTTAGCTTTGTGGTCCTAAGGTCCCAACTACTAACCTTCGCTGCTGTGGCACGAAAGCAGCCCTAGCCAATACATAAATGAATGGTTGTGGCTGTGTTCCAACAAAACTTTATTTGTAAACCCAGGTGCACTGGCCGTGGTTTGTTAACCCAGGTTTATGGGCTCAAGTTCCAGCCCCAGGTTCATCCTTAACACACTGTCACCTTCTTAAGCAATTCATTTATTCTCATCGGGCCTCTTTATCATCCACAAGATAGAGATTTCACTGTTGATTTTAGTTATCTTAGAGAATCAATGGGATGGTGAAATGAGGTCAAGAAATAGAAAAGTTGAAAAAGTACCAAAGGGGGCGCCTGGGTGGCTCAGTAGGTTGAGCGTCTGACTTCAGCTCAGGCCGTAATCTCACGGTTTGTGGGTTCGAGCCCTGCATCAGGCTCTGTGCTGACCGCTACCTCAGAGCCTGGAACCTGCTTCAGATTCTGACCCACTCTCTCCCTGGTCCCTCCCCTGTTCACACTCTGTCTCTCTTTGTCTCTCAAAAATGTAAAAAAAAGAAAAGAAAAAGTACCAAAAGACGATACTACCTGGTCACTTTATCCTGTCGGCCTGCTCTATGTTAACCTCCTTATTATTCAGTATAAGAGAATATAGCCTTCCTTCTGGGCTGGAGTCCAAAAGAGAAAAAGAATATAAAAACCTGCACTTGGGAAGCACCTTGAACTGAATGGAGATTCAGGAACATGTTACTACTGCCAGACAAAAAGTTAGGAGACCTGCCTCTAGTTTACCACAATGTGACCCTGAACAAGTTACCCCACTCACTCACACACTCAGTTTCACCTACAAAACAAAAGGCTTTGACCTCTACAGTTCTCTTTCCACTTAAAATTCTGATTCCAACCTTCCAATTTTCTTCACGATTCAGAACAGAGTAAAGAATCTTACTGAGAAAGCGCCTTACTCAAGTCACACAGACATGTAAGACCAGAAGTTAACAGTTATGCTTACTAGTTAATGCATTTGCCAACTACATATAGAACACTGAACAAAAATACTAGAGCCATTTAACTTCAGGTAGCTGAGGAAGAAGGGTTTACAGTTTTAGTTTATAAATAGGTTTAGATTCTGTCTTTGCCACTTATTAGCCATGAAATTACGGATAAACTATATAATTCGGGGGGTGCCCCTCATTTTCTTATCTTTAAAATACACATGATACATGCCTCAGAAGATGGAGGATGAAATAAGATAGTACATGTGAAATTTCAGCAAAGTACTCGCCCATACCGCACACTCGTTCATTCCTGTGTGTAGATAAACACTGGCGGGCAATGCACAGACCTGCCCTTAGGCAGCTGATGTGTAACAGCAGAAACACACATTCAACAACTCATTAAAAAAAAAAAAACCCAAACAGAGTCCATGGAGCGAGTAACTGTTGGGTAAATCTAATCTAGATGGGACAAGTGTGGGAAGGCTTTGCCGAGGAAGTAACATCTGAGCTGAGATGTGAAGGACAGAATTTAGCCAGGCTGGGGGTGGAGGTGGGTGGTGGAAACAGCGTTCCAGGCAAGAAGGCCCAGGCAGGAGAGAGGAAGAGCGGCTATTTCTGTAACTGCAAACACACTGTACTTAATTTCAGACTCTAACTTATTCACAATTCAGTGGTAAGTTATTTTATTAATTTGTGAATGACACTTTTGAAGCAATCTTTGCTCACATTATTAATATTATAGTATTCACTGCATTATAAACATCCGCCTTTTCACTAGAGTTCCTTGTGGCAGGGTCCCATGTACTTCTAAGTTCAACACCTCATGCATAATACTTGCAGAATTAATTAGTTACAGGAGACAGCATGAGAGAGGAATGTGAAAGCATGCAAATGAACAGCTGAAGTCCTTAGTGGAAAGTACTGTCCTTCAGGTCGGCTACTTTTGGAAGAGATACAGATACAGAGATCTTTAGTTATACTCAAATAATGATTGCAATGTGCAAAACAATTTATGTTTTTTAAAATTTACTTTTGAGAGACAGTGCGAGCAGGGGAGGGTCAGAGAGAGAGGGAGATACACAATCTGAAGCAGGCTTCAGGCTCTGAGCTGTCAGCACAGAGCCTGACGCAGAGCTCAAACCCACCAACTCTGGACGCTTAACCGACTGAGCCACCCAGGCGCCCTTGTGCAAAACAATTTTAAATTCAACAGGTGATTCTGAATTTAATTGAAAAACCAGTCTTACTTCAAAGTGACACCTCATTTTTGGCCTTAGATCAAAGATAGCATCTGTTGCCTACTTAGCCTGTACCTTCCTCTCTAATGCCTCCTGACGGCTCCCCAAGGCAAAACAAGAAACAATTTCCTCTGACTCCCAGAACATTTTATTCATACCTCTACTAGAATTTACCAGGCCATGAAGTTTCTCTCTCCTTTCACATCTGACTCCCCAGCCCAGCTCTGAGGTTCTCCTGTAGTGCAGGAACTCTGTCTTATTTACCTTCATCATTTGAGTCTAATAACAGAGTCTGCCATGTAAAAGGTGTCTGGTAAATGTCTGCTGAGTAAATAAATGAATAAATAGCCTTTCTATCAAAGGAGTAACACTACTCTTACCCTCTTGACAGTCCTTCTCTCTCTAGGGGTACCTGGCTCACTCATCTGGAAGAGCGTGTGACTCTTGATCTTGGGGCTGTGGGTTTGTGCCCCATGTTGGGTGTAGAGATTACTAAAAATAAACAGGGGCACGTGGCTCATTTGGAAGAGCGTCTGACTCTTGATCTCAGAGTCATGAGTTGAATCCCCGCACTGGGTGTGGAGTCCACTGAAAAACAAACTTTAGGGGCACCTGGCTGGCTCAGATGGAAGAGCATATGACTCCTGACATGGGGGTTGAGTCTGAGCCCCACTCTGGGTACAGAGATTACTACAAAATAAATAAACAAACTTAAAAAAGAAAAGAGAGAGAGAGAGAACAACGTTCGGAGGAAACAAGAATGGAGGACTTTCTGCCAGGAGACGCTGGCTTCGGCAGATGTCATACTAAACACGTCAATGAATGGTGATTTGACAAAATTTCCATTTTGCTTAATGATTACAGTCATTCATTTCTTCTCTCTAGTTATAAGACCTCATACTCTATGCCTTAGTTAACTCAACAATAAAATGAGATACTAACAGCACCTATCCACTATTTGTAAGAATTAAAATAGTAAAGAACTAAGAACCGTGCCTGGCATACAGTGAACACTCAAATGTTAGTTTTTTGTTTTTTTTTTTTTTTTTGAGACAGAGAGAGAGGGCATGTGCACATCCAAGCAGGGGAAGGGGAAGGTGGTGGGGGGAGAGGGGGGAAGAGGGAGAATGAATCCCAAGCAGGCTCTGCACGGTCAGCACAGACCCTAATGTGGGGCCTGAACTCATGACCTGTGAAACCATGACCTGAGGCGCGGCTGGATGCTTAACCGAAGGAGCCATCCAGGTGCCCCATGATTCTTTACTTTCAATTGTACAAGATGAAATAATACATCCACATTACAGTAACAGCTCAGAGTATACAGTTTATCCCATGCTGCATGAACATGCAGTGTAACATCGCTATATTCTGATTTCTAAAGACCAGCTCAAATGCCACTGCCAGAGCAGATTCTTCTGTGATCCTCCCCCCTCCCTGCCCAGCCCCAGGGACTCTCAGGAGACTCGGAACTAGACCCCCCCACCCCCTTAAGGGCACTGTGAAGGGGGTGGGGGTCAGTGTCCATTTTAACAACTCTTTTACACTAAAGGCCTCTTTAAGGGCAGGATTTGAGTTCCTGTGCTGGCACTGACTATGCAACTTTGAGCAACTGACTAACCTCCCTGGGCCTTAAGTTTTCTCATCTGAAAAAGAGAAGACAGGATGATCTGGCACTTCAACTTTTGGATATATATATACAAAAGAACTGAAGACAAGTTCTCAAAGAAATACTTAAATACTTATGTTATCAGCAGCATTATTTATAAATGCCAAAAAGTAGAAGCAAACCAAAAATCCACTGACATTTAAAAATTTTTAATTTGAGAGAGCATGTGAGCGGGGAGGAGGTAAGACAGGGAGAGGTGGGAGGGGGAGGGAGGGCGGTGGGGGAGAGAGAACATCTTAGGCAGCTCCATGCTCAGCACAGAGCCCCACGCAGGGCTCAATCCCATTGCCAAAATCAAGAGTCAGGTGCTCCACCGACTGAGCCACCCAGGCACCCCATAGAATTTTACTACTGCCCCTCAGTTTTACTTCATTGTCCCCTCATGCCTACATTACCAGACCAAATGATAGGAGCATTTGTTCATCAGCTGTGATTTTATTTATATATATATATTTAAGTTTATTTTGAGAGAGAGAGAGAGAGAGAGAGAGAATGTGTGCATGAGAGGGGGAAGGGCAGAGAGGGAGAGAAGAAGAATCTCAAGCAGACTCCACAGTATCAATGCAGGGCTCGAACTCATGAACTGGGAGCTCAGAGTTGGACCCTTAACTGACTGAGCCACCCAGGTGCCTGTTATTTTTTATATGATGTAGAAATTGGAAATAAATGACTTGCAAATGTAAAGCTGGATCTTTAAGAAATACATAATAAGAGTTACGCCAGCACACAAACTCTTTGCCATTCACGTAGCACTCAGACGCTCGGGGCGGGGGCTGGGGGTAGAGCAAGCCCACGAACTTTCAGAGGGGTGGGATCTAGATTACGGCCTGGTTAAAACAAAGGGATGCTGTAATTTTCCGGCTGGTATTAAATGCTATTGTGCTACACAGAGAAATAATACTGGTCGTACTGCTTACACATTTTAAACTAATATAACCAGGGCCTTCCCTACTTAAAGAAAAGAAAACCATTTAACTCCAACACTTTTGAAGAATTATAGGGTTTTATGTTTAAGTGTGCTTCCCCAAAACTTTATCTCCTCCTCATCTTCCCTAAGTAACAGATTCCTGATTTTTATTAGGGTACAAAGCCCTACCTGCTTCCTGAACTAAGACATTTCCCAGGCTCCCTAGCAGCTAGGGCGGCCACGAGGTTGATCTGTGGCTGATGAAACATGAGCAGAAGTTATGAATGCCTTTCAGAAAAACGCTTTAAAATAGCAAGGCAGGATTTATCCTTTCCCTGCATCCTTCCTTCTTCCTGCCACGTGAAGGAACAGCAGAGTCACCAGTTCCCCAGAGCCACACATACCCCAGGCCAGAGGCAACTGCTGCTCCTAAAATCCCCTGGAGATCCAGAACATAGCTCAGAAAGGAGTCCTTCTGAAGTCTCCCTATCTAGACAACACTGGCAAAAGAATCCCCTCCCCATCCGTGGTCTCGTCCGAAAAGAAGGGAGGACCCAAACAGCCTCTACAGAACCAATGCCACCCCGAAGAATCTGAATGCCCCATGGCCCCTGGGTCCTGGGGAAATGGGACCTTGGACAAATTCACTTCACTTCTGAGTTACCACATTACCTCTTATAAAATGGAAATCAACCTACCTGTCCCAATCTTCAGGGTGTTATGTCCAAATAAGACTACAGATGCAAAGGCATCTTAATTTACAAGGTAATCAAAATACAATGAAGGCTAATGACATTTGGAGCCACAGTCAAGAAAGGGCAGAGTGGCTGGAACAGAAAGGGAGAATTCCTCAAACTGACCCCGAAGATGTCCTTACAAGGGTACATGAAGATTTGTGTACACAAGACACAATATGCGGCTCTATTTATGACATCCAGATGTAATATTATATAAAACAAGATATGCCACATCAATATAGCCCAATACCACGCAGTTAATAAAAAAATAAGGGAACTGATAAGAGAAGAAATGGACACGAGTGTGTCAGCCAGCGTGAGGTGCCAGAACTAAAATCAGCAGTGGTTAAAACAGGTGACCTCACCTTCCAGTTAAATGAGATGAACAAAGTACAGATGAGACGACAGGGGATGAAAGATGCCCACACACTTGGGAGATGAAAGGCATGTGTAGAGTGTGCGGATCACAGAGAGCAGGAGGCGTCCTGCGTGCCGCAGTGGACAGCTGGGGGAAGAGTCCAAACCCGAGAACCCGGGGAAAGCTCACACGTGGAGACATAAGGAAGCAGAGTCTCCAGCCCGCACACGGGTCAGAGGCAGGGAGAGCCGCGGGGCTGAATGCAGGGCACTGGGTGCTGGGCCCTCAGTCTCCTTCCCCCCACTGGCCCCCGAAATACTAGCAGTCGGGTAAGATCCTTGTTTGAGGAGGGATTTCTCTCTGGAGAACAGACATTTGGGGGCTCCCCATCAAAATGATCAGGTCTCTGTTTAGTGACTCCACAGCTAGAAAACCATCTAGATACAAAATATTTAATCAGCCTTTTTGTGCTTCACACTGAAAAACAGACAGACTAGGGAGGCCCTTAATGTAAAAGGAGGAGACCAAGAAAATAAACTGAAAAACTGGAAATATCCTCAAAGGAAAAAAAAAAGAAGATACTGCATAGAGAGATAAGAACAGTGTGCTATTAAACCAAGGACAACGAGGAGCGCCTGCACGACTCAGCTGGTTAAGCGTGTCGGACTACAGCTCCGGTCACCATGTCACGGTTCACGAGTTCGCGTCCCACAGGGGGCCTGCTGCGGTCAGCGCAGAGCCTGCTTCACATCCTCTGTTCCCCTCTCTGCTCCTCCCTCTGCTCACGCTCGCTCTCTCAAAAATGAATAAACATTTACTTTTTTTTTTTTTTTTTAAAAAGGACAGAGAACAAGATGCTTTCAAAATTCTAGGAGACAATAATTTTCAATCTAGAATTCCATGCTGAGTCAAACCATCAATCTATACGAGACTATATGATGGTAGAATAAAGAGTCAAATGTGTAAAGACTTACAAACACCTACCTCCTATGAATGCTTTCTCAGGAAGTTCCTAGAGTTAAGGATCCACCAGAACAAGGAAGCAGAGGAAGACATGGGACCCAGAAGAGGGGCAAAGGAGGACCCCAGAAGGGCGAGAGGACACGTCCAGACTAGAGCAGAGGGCACAGAGGCCTCCCAGATATGTCTCTAGACAAGGGGAAACCTCTGGTTATGTGAAAAACAAATCAGATGAGTTTTATACATCGGTCAGTTTGGGAAGATACGGTACACACACAAAGGAAAGCAATTAGCAAGAGATCAAGTTCAGCCTTGTATTTACTATACTTGTCACCAGTGAAAAATAATTAAACACTGAATACTGACTTAAGCGACAAGTGTGACATACCTACGTGGGGAGAACGGAGGAAGGGAAATTGGGGGCATGAAGCAGAATTAGACTGCTTACTTAAATTCTCATCTTCTGTAACATCAGTAAAAGATGTACTGATAAGTCAGGAAATAACATAAACTACAATTAAAAATGGAGACAAATATCCAAAAGAAAAGACTAAAAAGGTTTGGAAGTAAACCCCTAGACTGGAGCAGCACACTGCTTTTGTGGTAAAAGCTCTGAAGTACTCTTGACTTTTAAAAACTATGTTCACTGGGGTGTCTGGGTGGCTCAGTCGGGTAAGCATCCAGCTTCGGCTCAGGTCACGATCTGGTGGTTTGTGGGTTCGAGCCCCACGTTGGGCTCTGTGCTGACAGCCTGGAGCCTGCTTTGGGTTCTGTGTCTCCCTCTCTCTGCCCCTCCCCTTCTCTCTCTCAAAAAATAAACAAACATTAAAACATTTTTTTTAAACTATGTTCATAAACTACTTTACAAATAATTTTAAAAAACCAAACCAACTGGTTACCTTTTTTTAATATAAAGTTTTAAAAAATATTTTTGGATGTTTATTTTTGAGAGAGACAGAGACAGAGTGCAAGAAGGGGAGGGGCAGAAAGAGATGGAGACACAGAATTGGAAGCAGGCTCCAGGCTCTGAACCAGATGTGGGGCTTAACTCACAAGCTTCGAGATCACGACATGAGCTGAAGTCAGATGTCTGACTGAGCCACCCAGGTGCCCCCCAACTGGTTACCTCTAGAAAGAACAACTGTAGGAGGGACTAGGGTGAGGAAAGTTTTCCTCCTTTTTGTTCATTTCTGTACGCCTTGAATTTAAAAAAAAAAAAAAAATCAGAGGTGCCTGGTGGCTCAGTCAGTTAAGCGTCCGATTTCGGCTCAGAGCATGGTCTTGCAGTTCATGGGTTCGAGGCCCGTGTTGGGCTCTGGGCTGAGAGCTCTGAGCCTGGAGGCTGCTTTGGATTCTGTGTCTCCCTCTCTCTCTACCCCCTCTGCCACTAGCACGCTGTCTCAAAAATAAACATTACAAAAATTAAAAAAAAACCCATATGCATATAATAGCTTTTATAATTAGGAAAAGAATACACTGCATAGTTGTTTATGTTGTCACAATCTAACCAAAGGTAATTAAAACCTGAGGCAGAAAGTAATAGATTTAAGAAATTCTAAACAGAGAGTTTCTCAGATCAGGGACTTATCAGTGTATCCAATCACATGGAATAGAACACTATTATATATACAAACATAAGAACAGTTACAAAACTAATTTATGGAGCTCTATCTTCAAGCCGCACTGACTGGGGAAATCGCTCAGTGACAGGTTAAACCTGGCAAGTGCTGAGTCCAGGCTAATTCCGGGGATGTCTGCGGAGCCTGTGAAGACACTGATGTTTATCACTGGGGTCCTATCCCTTAAAGGCCTCTGATCAGGCCTTCTCTTCAACGGACTCAAGTCCCAAGACGAAAACGATCCTTATATGCCTGGCATTTCAGTACTTACTTAGAACACATCCGAACCCCAGCGCATCGCATGCGCGTTTGAAAGGACCCTTCTCGGCAGGGCTGAGGCTGCTCCAGGCGCGCCTTCTACGTCTCCTAGATGGAGGGGCCGCCGTCGCCGCTCACCTCCTCGAAATCAGGCCTCAACTGCTCACTCACCTGCTGCGACTGTAATTACGCGCAAATCAACCGAGAGCTGCTGGAACTCGCAGGTGATTCACGTTTCTAGGCTGCCCTGCTCCTCCTCAAAACAAGACAGAGCTTCCAGGCGTTTCGGCGCCTCGCTAGACACAGAAGAGAGTTCGGCTGGCAGCGGGAGGCGGGAACTCCTACCGAGGGGCACCCCCAGCCGAGCCGGCGCCCCGCAACCGCGCTTACCTTGACTCGTCTCCGTTTCCTCCCCTTTTCTTCCCCGGGAACCTGCTTCTCTCCTTTCTTCCTCTTTTTCCGCTTTCTGTCCTTGTGTTTGTCATGATCGTTCTTGTCCTCGAAGAGGCTGGAGTCGTGGCCCGAGCTGCCCGTGGAGAGCTCGGTGACTTCGTTCCCTCCCACTTTGAGGACCAGCTTCAAGGGCTTCTCTACATACTCTTGAACAAAAGGAGAGAGCCCCGATTACGGGCAGCACCCACCAGGCCGAGGCGCCGCGCGGGCAGGGGGAGAAGGGGGAGCCACCGCCGGGGCGGCTCTGGGCGCGCAGAGGGCGCCCCGCGAAGCACCTGTTGACTGACGGACACTCGCCGAGCGGGGGCCCCGAACGCTGCGGGCCTCTAGGGGCCGCCTCACACCTCCCACCAAGAGCCCCGCCGGGGGCCCTGGGGGCCCGGGTTCGAATGCCGCCCCCGCCTGGGCGGGGGGTGTCTGCGCGGCCTCCGGCGGGCCGCGCCCCCTTCGCGGGTCCCCGGGCTGCCCGTGGGAGGTGCGGCCCCC
>NC_043715.1:31934098-31984828 GCF_006229205.1 Suricata suricatta | reverse complement strand
GCGGCTGGAGGTGACGCTGCAGCCCGAGGGCCGGGGCGGGGCCGGGGCCGGGGCCGGGGGCGGGGCCCACGACTCAGAGTCCTCCTTACTTCTGCTCTTTGGTCTCTCTCCCTCCCTTCCTGTCCTTTCTCTCTTTTTCCCTCTTCTCCCCTCTCTTTTCCCTTCTCTCTCTATCTTCCCTCCCTCCATTCTCTCTGTGTCTGTCTCTGTCCGCGTCCCTCTTCCTTCCTCTCTAGCTCTTCCTCTCTTTCCCTCTTCTCGCCTCTTCTTCACTTTCCTCTCTCTTCCCTTATTCTCTTCTTTCCTTTCTCTCATCTCTGACACTGAGACTCAGTCTGTCCGATTGTCATCCCTCCTTCCTTCCCTCTCTCTGTCCTCTTCCCCTTTCTCTTTTGCTGTTTTCTTTCTCATTGTCTCTCTCTCTCCCTCTCTTCCTCTTTCGGTGTGTCTGCCTGTGTTTTCATCTCTCTCCCTCCTTCCCTGTCTCTGTGTGTCCTTTTCCCTTTCCTCCCTCTCTCCCTCCCTCTTCTCTCTCTTTCCCTCTTCTTTTCTCTTTCTCCCTTCCCTTCTTCCTCCACCTCTCGACCTTTTTGTTTCCTTCCTTTTCTTTTCTTTGTATCATCCTTCCCACTTCTCTGACTTCTCGCTTCTATCCTGTTTCCCGTCGTTTATATCTTCCCTTTAACAATATGTATTGAACCCTGTACTGGATGCCAGATCTAGCAAACCCAGGACACTGGTAACTGAAGGATTCTAATCTTAAAACAAAACAGAAAACCCCCCAAAACCCCACCAAACGTATGTGCTGGTATGTAAAGGCCTCCCAAACTGTAACAAAAACATCAACAAAGTATGAAGCTGAGTGTAGTTGCTGAGATCCATATATGGAAATAAATGTTGACATCTGGATGAAAAGACTCCAGGGACCCTGAAGTGGATTGTTTTCTTTATATGCTTCTTTCTATTGTTTGACTTTCTTTTCATGTGCCTGTTAAATTTTTAAAAAATGAAAAGAAAGATATGATTTAGAAAAGTACGGAAAATACAGCAGATCTTGCCAAGTGAGGGTCCAGACTAACACTATTGCTTTGTAGGTGGATGTCTACCCTTTGATGCTGTTTTTACCCTTTCTCACTCACTCTTATCCTCAGGTGCTGGGCCCTACTGGAGAGATGTTGTCCACATTTCTGTTCATTGGCATTTACCCAAATATAGTTTTAAGATGTACTTGATAGAGCGCATCTAGGGACGTTGGCTGCAGAGAAATGAAATAATGTCGATGTTTTTGTCTATGACAGCATTGTAAGATAGAAGTGCCGAAACATTATTATTCCCATTTTGCAGATGGGGAAATGGATGCCCAGAGACGTGAAGTAGATTACCAGTTAATGGTAGAGCCTAGACTTAAATTCAGGTTTTTCTAATTTGAATCACAAGCTCTTTTTTACGTGTGAATAAGGTGAAGGATGTCTGGACCCCTCTACTTTTTACCTTATAATGCTCTGTGTATTTTCAGATGAACCCATAATCACAGCCTTCTTTCAAGAAAGGATCTTAGTCATTTATACTTTAGTAAGAATTTGGACCTCAGGATCATATCTCCCAGGAAGATTTGTAGCTTTAGTTTGAACTCCGAATGGTAAAACACTAGACTTCTAGGTCTGGACCCTTTGGTTGGAGTGTTGACAGATACTCAGTTTGAATTATTTCAAGTAAATAAAAAGATTTCAAGTAAAAAGATTTTCAACTAAAGCTTGAAGACGGGAACCAGGGATTTGATCCACCCTTCCCCTTTTCTTTTTTTTAAATGTTTTTTATTTTTGAGAGACAGAAAGAGACAGCGTGAGCAGGGGAGGGTCAGAGAGAGAGGGAGGTACAGAATCAGAAGCAGGCTCCAGGCTCTGAGCTGTCAGCACAGAGCCCGATGCGGGGCTTGAACCCACAAACTGTGAGATCATGACCTGAGCCGAAGCCGACGCTTAACCGACTGAGCCACCCAGACTCCCCCACCCTTCCCCTTTTCTATATGGCTGAAAGCATGGTTACCAGCGGCTGCTTCCTGAATAACTGGGAAAATAGTCTTTTCTCTGACAGCTTCACCCAGGAAGAAAAGCCAGAGAAAGGCTCTGACTGGCTTCGTTTGGGTTATGTGTCTTATGGGCCAGGAAATGGGAGATGGATCCAGCCTGGGTACACAGTCAACCCCGATGGCCAATAGGAGTTAGTCTGTGATGATCAGGCCTCACCAGACCCCCATGGTTTGCCAGGGGAGATGAGGGTTCTGGAACAAAAAAGTTTGTGTCTGTTGCCTCCCTGGCCATCTGCAAGGTGGAGTCAGAGTCAGGGAGGAGGTTGTGCTGGGGAAGGGAACTTAGTTGCTCTGAGATCAAGCCACCATTGCCCACTAAGTATAGGGCAAAGCTTGGTTCAACTTTTCAGCCGTTGGCTTATCTTTTTGCCTTACGTCCCCATGTGGGTCTGGATTCCGGAGTGGTGTGCCTCGCTCCAGGCTGAACCTGTGTGTTTACCTCTTTGCTTCTCATCGTCTGGTGCACTTCCCCGGGGAAGGGTCTGGTCCCACTCCCTTTGTTTCCATAGCACCCAGCATGGTGACCTCTATTTTGCAAATACCCCTCAGAGCTAGCTCATTGTGTGTGTGTGTATGTGTATCTCTCTCTTTTTAATGTTTTATTTATTTTTGAGACAGACAGCATGAGAGGAGGAGGGGCAGAGAGACAGGGAGACACAGAATCCAAAGCAGGGTCCAGGCTCTGAGCAGTCAGCACAGAACCTGATGCAGGGTTCGAACCCACAAACGTGAGATCATGACATGAGCCGAGGTCAGAGGCTTAACTAACTGAGCCACCCAGGCACCCCTGTGTGTGTCTGTTTCTTTTCTCTGACCAGCCTGCAATGGAGGGAAAAGGGCCTAGGTAACTTATTCCCACTATGGAGTGAGTGATTGCCCTCTTCCCCTCAACAGAGATCATACATACGTTCCCAAAGTGTTCACAATAGTGAAAAATGCGTAAGAGCCTGAAGCAGAAAACATCTTACAGAAGTTCCTGGGAGATGGGCACCCTGGCTTCCCCACTTTGTAAGTCCCCAGCTCCAGGACAGTGCCTGGTACATAAAAGGCCCCAGAAAATGCTAGCTGAATTGAACCTTGCTGTGTAGTACAGACTCCAAAGTGAGCCCTGAAGACTCCTGCCTGGTGGAGTTTATGTTCTCCAGTTGTGCGTGGACAGGCCTAGAGACTTGTCTCTAGCCATTAGGATATGGCAAAGGTGGTGAGATGTCTCTTCTGTGTTTCAGTTAAGATTGTGACTTCTGTTTTGTCAGCCAACTGCACTGCCGTCTGGGCCTGCATGTTTCGAGAAAGGAACGTACCATGTAGGAGAGGCTCACGTATAAGGCACTGAGGGCAACCTCCAGCCAACATCCAGCAAGGCTGTTAGCCCAGCAGCCCTTGAGCCATTGACCCTGCCAACAACCACCTGAACTTCAAGTTGAATCCCCTTCCTCTGCAGGGCATTCAGGTGAGCCCTCAGCCCCAACTCACACCTTGATTGCAGGGTCAAGAGACCCTGAAGCAGAAGACCCAGGTAAGCTATGGTCAGATCCCTGGCCCACAGAAACAGCTGTGAGGTAATGAATGTGCGTTTACTTAAACCATTCCGTTTTAGGGGAATTTGTTACACAGCAATTGACAGCGCATACAAATATCATCCTAAACAGGGAACTTTCTGAGCCTGCTGTGTATCTCAATAAGAAGGACTATAGAGAGAGTAAAGGAACAAATTGCCTGTGCAGGTTCCGTGCCTAGAGTGTTGCACACACTACCCATCCCCTTTTCTCCTTTTCTTAGCCTGGTGAGAGGAATACTCTTCTCTGTGTCCCAGTGAGGAAATTGGGGCCTGTAGAAGTCAGGTGGCTTATCCAAGGTCACACAGCTTGCCTCTCTGGGATCTGAATCCACGCCTGCCTACCTCCATCCCCTACATTCTAACCACAGGGTGACACTGCTCTTAGAAAGGAGGGCCAGAAACCTCCCAGGTTTCTTCCTGCATGTTTAGAATAGCATCAGATGAACACAAATGCCACAAGAAGATACACATGCTTGTATGAACTTGTTAGAAGGGATGTTTGCGCATCAGAAGGATCAGAAGAGAAGTTAAAGAGTGGAGGTTATTGTTACTTGCTGTTTATGGATTTATGGGGTCCCATGAGGCTAAATGAACAAAGGGAACCTGAACAGTGGAAGGTGACTGCTGTCCTGATGGAACAGTGCTCTGATGGAGAACCTTCTGGTTTTGCGATGCCTGGGCACTGGCGCTTCCGGCCTGGGCTGTGCAGGGAGACTTCATGGCAGAAGCTTGCTGTCCTTCGTAAGGCGATGGAGACCTCTCCCTCGTGCATCCTTACTGGCCGTAGAGGAAGAGGATGGTCTTCGGAGAAGACAAGGCTGACTCTGTGCCTTGCTTAGTACCAGTACCCTCCTTCATTTGTGGGCCTCCATCACACCCCTCGTAGTCAGTTTTGCTGCAGCCATAGTGGAAGCTGAATGGGGGTCTCCTCTTTCCAAGGTGGACTGATCTGACATGTTTCACCAGGTCCCCAGAACACAGCCCCCAAAGATCTGGGGGTGAGTAGCTGCCGTCACACCTGTTGACCATCTGCTGGGCACCCACTGCCAGCCTGCACTCTGGCTCAGGGTCCTCCCCGCAGCCCCCAGAGGATGGTGTAGCGTGTCCATCTTACAGAGGGGGGAGCTGTGGCAATGTCGGGACTGACAGGAACTAGCTATGTGACACAGCGAGTGGGTGGGAGTCAGAACTGGAAGCCAGGCCTCCCAGCACCGGGACCAGAGTAACCCAACAGCTTGGGAGGGGGCCGGCCTGGCTCGTCTTGAGCTCACGCTTTCCAGCTGTGTGACCTCGGTCACATCACTTCACCCCTCTGCACCTCAGCTGCCCCTCCTGGAACAAGGACAAGGGAAACAGGCCTACCACTTCTTAAGGTGGTTGTAAGGACAAAAGAAGATAATGTCAAAATGCCAAGGGTAGGACCACATGTGGAGTAAGGGCTCGAAACGTGCCAGCTGCTGATGTTAACTTTTAAAAATTCTGTGATTCTTGGGGCGCCTGGGTGGCTCAGTCTGTTAAGTGTGTGACTCTGGCACAGGACTGGTCAGGATCTCATGGCTCACCAGTTTGAGCCCCGCATCGGGCTCTGTGCTGACAGCTCAGAGCCTGGAGCCTGCTTCAGGTTCTGTGTCTCCCTCTCTCTGCCCCTCTTCAGCTTGTACTCTGTCTTTCTCTATCTCAAAAATAAATAAAACATTAAAAAAAATTTTTAATTGTGTGATTCTTTGCAAACATACTTGAGGTGATGTCATTTCCCTGGTCAAAACTGTCTCCTGGTACCTCATCACACTCAGAGTCAAAGCCAAATCCTTACCCCGGCTTTCAGGCCCGAACTGGCCCCGTCATCTCTCCAGACCACTTCCTACCCCCATCCCTGAGGCCGGCCACACTGGCCTCCTCACTGGCTTCTGATGCACAAGCCTGCTTCTGCCCCAGGACCTCCGCCTCTGCTCTTCCCTGTGCCTGGAGCGTTGTCGCCTCAGCTCCCTGGTAGGCTCCTGCCCTCACGTCATCCTGGTCTCCTGGGTGACTGCTTCAGAGAAGCTTCCAGACCAGAGATCTACAGCAGCACCTCCTGACTCCTTACCTTGAGTGGCTTTGTTTCTCTTAATAATAGCACACGTGGCCACCGACATCATGTTATGTATCTGTTATGTGTCTGTGTGCGTATTTGTCAGCTGTCTCCCCCCCATGAGACTTCCGGCTCCCTGAGGATACAAATGGGGCCTCTGTCACTCACAGTTGTGTCCCCTGTGCCTACCACGAAGCCAGGCTTGGCCCAGGCCCTCAGGAAATATTTTTTGGATGGATGGAAGAATGAATGAATGAATGAATGAATGAATGAATGAATATTTGTATTGTTTTATGAAGATGATGCCCTCCTACTTTCTTCCTCTGAGGGTCTTTTGGTTGGGGACAGGAGGTGACTGCTGGCCTCACAGGGTCTGAGGAGGAGGAGGAGGAGAGAGGCAGTGAGGAAGGCTGGCCACTGGAGGGGGTGGCTTTCCCAGGAACTGGCCTCTGCTCCGGGCGCTCAGGGTCAGGCCGTCTGCAGAGGACTTCTTGCCCAGGGGTGTGAGGCTGTGGCAGGCCAGGCCCTTAGCGGCCCCAGGCCCCGGAGGCATGCCAGACGCCCCCCACAGCTGGGGCCCCGGGACTTGGGTGTGCCTATGGAGAGAGAGCTCTGGCACACAGCTGATGGCCTGGAGTAGAGCGTGGCCTCCCCTGGTTGGCAGTTCTGGGAGGCCCAGTGGAGACTCCACAGGTTTGACAGATGAAAGCAACTCCCTGGGAACTGACCCCATAATCCCCCCAGGCTGAAAGCCCTGATCATCAGGGGCTCCGGAGACCTCCGCTGCTGCCCCCCGTGTTCCTCAGAGCCCCCCTGTGCGGCTGTGGGGCCGGCAGAGGAACTCCCAAGACCAGTTGTCCGCGGGCTCCTTGCTTCTCTTGTCTTCCTTTGTATGAACCTCTCAGCCTTCTGTGAGGAGTGGGCAGAACCAGCCGTGGGCACCAGTGTGCTTGGCATGAGGCTCGGGGCAAGGGAGGAGGGCGAGGGCTTCTTGCTCCCCAAGTGTGAAAGGAAGGAAGGGGGTGGGAAAGAGCTAGCTCTCCTGGCTACTCTGGGGGTGCCCTGCCCCGCATCCCAGGGGGAAGGGAGAGAGGAGGCACCCCCGGGTCCAGGCCCCCAGCAGCTGCAGCCGGTGCCCCAGTTTGGCAGCGCGGGCAGCCAGCCGGGCACCAGCATGCTAGTGCGGTGCAGAGGGGCCCCAAGGGGGCCGAGGCGGCTTCATTGGGCAGCTCTTTGGGGACGCAGTGGCCTGAGGTGATTCCCTGTGACAGGCTGTTGACAGTGCGGCTTCCAGGGTTGCTCACGATCACAGGTGGTGCCGCCCCAGCTGTCTGCCTCTGAGCGAACAAAAGAAAGGCAGCAGATGGCAGCTGTCCGCGGGGTGATCCTGTGTCCCCGTCCCCCCCCATGGCCTCGGAGCTGTTTGCTGGAGGGCAGTGAGTCCAAGCTGAGGTACCCATTGCGGACTAACGCCATCGTCATTTGGACTCAGATGCTGCCAGACAGAGGGCAACTTGGAGCCCCTGATCAAGCACCTTCCTCCCTCCCTCCCACACCCGCCCTCCCAGCCTTCCTGCCTCACCTCCCTCCTGGCCTCTCTGCCTCCCTGCCTCACTTCATCCTATTTCCTTGAGGGCCTACTATTTTTTTAAATGTTTTAAAATTTATTTTTGAAAGAAAGAGAGAACAAGCAGGGGGAGGGGCAGAGAGAGAGAGAGACAGACAGACAGACAGAATCTGAAACAGGCCATAGGTTCTGAGCTGTCAGCACAGAGTCCAGAGTGAGGCTGGAACCCACGAACTGTGACATCATGACCTGACCTGAAGTAGGATGCTTAAATGACTGAGCCACCCAGGCACCCCAACAGATACATTGTTAGGGAAGTATTAGGTTCACAGAAAAATGAGGGAAAGATACATAGACTTCCCATATACCCCACCCCATGCCTCCACACATACATAGCCTCCTCCATTATTTAAAAAAATTTTTTTAAACATTTATTTATTTTTGAGAGACAGAGAGGAGGCGCCTGGGTTGCTCAGTCAGTTAAGCATCTGGCTTCCGGCTTCGGCTCAGGTCATGATCTCACAGTTCGTGGGTTCGAGTCCCGCATCAGGCTCTGTGCTGACAGCTAGCTCAGAGCCTGGAGCCTGCTTCAGATTCTGTATCTCCTTCTCTCTCTCCCTCCCCTGCTCGCGCTCTCTCTGTCTCTTAAAAATAAAATAAAAAATAAAAAAAAGAAGAGTGAGACAGATCATGAGCAAGAGAGGGGCAGAGAGAGACAGACACACAGGAGCAGGCTCCAGGCTCTGAGCTAGCTGTCAACACAGAGCCCGATGTGGGGCTTGAACCCATGAACTGTGAGATCATGACCTGAGCTGAAGTTGGACACTTATCCGACTGAGCCACCTAGGCGCCCCTCTTACTCCATTATTAATATCCCCGACTGAAGTGGACCTCTGTTACAACTGATGAACCTGCATTGACACATCATAATTGCCCGAAGTTCACAGTCCACATTAGAGTTCACTCTTGGTGTTGTGCATTCTATGGGTTTAGACAAATATAATGTCATGTATCCATTATTACATTAGCATACAGAATATTTCTACTGTCCTAAAAATTCTCTGTGCTCCATCTATTCAGGTCTCTCTCTCCCACCCCCGACTCCTGGCAACCACTAATCTTTTTACTGTCTCCATAGTTTTTTCTTTTCCAAAATGTCATACACTTGGAGTTATATAGGATATAGACTTCTCAGATTGGCTTCTTGCAGTTAATAATATGCATTTAAGATTCTTTCACATCTTTTCATGACCTGGTAGCTAATTTCTTTTTAGTGATGAATAATATTCCATTTTCTGGATCACCACATTGTCTGGATCCCCAGGTTGTGTGGGTTATCCATCCCCCTACTGAAGAACATCTTGGTTGGTTCCAAGGTTCGGTAAATGTATACAAGGTTATTATAAACATCCATGTGCAAGTTTTTGTGTGGACATAAGTTTTCAACTCCTTTGGATAAGTACCAAGGGACACAATTGCTGGATTGGATGGCGAGAGTATGTTTAGTTTTGTAAGAAGTGTCACCTGCAATGAACCAGCGTTCCTGTTGCTCCATGGCCTCACCAGAATTTGGTGTTGTCAGGGTTTCGGATTTTGGACATTTTAATAAGTGTGTAGTGGTACCTGACTATTGTTTTAGTTTGCATTTCCCCAAGGATGTATGACATGGAGCATCTTTTCATGTATTTATTTGCCATCTGTGTGTCTTCTTTGGTGAGGTGTCTACTAAGGTCTTTGGACCATTTTAAAATCTGGTTGGTTGTTTTCTTATTGTTGAGTTTTAAGGTTTTAAAAAATATATTTTAGATAACAGTCTTTTATCAGATACGCCTTTAGCAAATAATTTCTCCCAGCTGGGAGCTTATCTTTTCATTCTCTTTATTGTGATTCACAGATCAGTAGTTTTTGGTTTTAATGAAGTCTGGGTTATCAATGATTTCTCTCATGAATCTGTGTGCCTTTTGTATTGTATCACAAAGTCATCGCCATACCCGTCTAGATTTTTCTCTCAAGTTATCTTCCAGTCTCATACTTGTGCATTTTCCATTTAGGTCTGTGATGCGCTCTGAGTTAATTTTTGGGAAGACTCTAAAGCCTGTGTCCTGGTCCATTTTTTTGCATGAAGATATTCAGTTGTTCCAGCACCATTTGTTGAAAAGATTAT
Organism: Suricata suricatta; assembly: GCF_006229205.1. Taxonomy (NCBI): domain Eukaryota; kingdom Metazoa; phylum Chordata; class Mammalia; order Carnivora; family Herpestidae; genus Suricata; species Suricata suricatta. The sequence goes on along the minus strand of NC_043715.1, from coordinate 31,975,379 downwards.
CTTTGTTCCGTTATTTTGCTTTTATTCCTTTGTCAAAGACAGTTGACTATATTTATGTGGATCTATTTCTGGGCAGTTTATTCGGCTCCATTGATCTATTTGTCGATGCTTTTGCCAATACTGTCTTTATTTTTAAAGTCTATTTATTTTTGAGAGAGAGAGAGAGCGAGAGAGAGAGAGAGAGAGAGAGAGCGCGAGCGAGCACACAAGCAGGGGAGGGGCAGAGAGAGAGGGAGACACAGAATCCGAAGCAGGCTCCAGGCTCTGAGCTGTCAGCACACAGCCTGACGTGGGGCTTGAACCCACAGACGGTGAGATCATGACCTGAGCTGAAGTCGGATGCTTAAGCGACTGAGCCACGCAGATGTCCCATACTGTCTTAATTGCTCTAGGTTTATAGTAAGTTTTTTGAAGTTGAAAAGTGTCTAAATTCATTCTCTTTCGGTATTGTGTTGGCTATTCTGGGTTTTTGACCTCTCTATGTAAGCTTTGGAATCAGTTTGTTTAGACCCACAAAATAACTGTCTGGGATTTTGATTTGGATTGCACTGGTTAGGTGGATCAAGTTGGGAAGAACTGACATCATGATAATATTGAATCTTCCTATCAGTGACCATGGAATATGTCTGCTTATTTAGTTCTCTGATTCCTTTCATCAGAGTTTTATAGCTTTCCTCATGTAGATTTGTTAGATTTATACCTAAGTATTTCATTTTTGGGGGGTGATGATATAAATGGTATTATGTTTTTATTTTCAAATTCCACTTGTTAATTGATGGCTTATAGGAAAATAATTGGCTTTTGAATATTTATCTTGTATCCTGAAAACTTGCTACAATCACTTATTATTCCAATGTTTTTAGTTGTTGATTCTTTCAGATTTTCTACATAGATGATCTGCAAACAAAGACATTTTCTTCCTTCCCAAGCTGTATTCTCTTGTCTTATTGCATTAGCTAGAACTTCCAGTATAATGTTGAAAAGAAGTGGTGAAAAGGGATATTCTTGCCTTGTACCTGGTTTTAGAGGGAATGTTTTGAGTTTCCCACCATTAAGAATGCTATTAGCTAGCTGTAGGTTTTCTATTAGGTATTCTTTATCAAGATAAAGAAGCTCCCCTCTATTCCTACTTTTCTGAAAGTTTTGTTTAATCATGAATCAGTGATTAAAATCAGTGATTCTTCTACTTCTACTGATATGATCATGTTATTTTTTTTCTTTGGCCTGCTGATCCAATGAATTATGTTAAGTTATTTTTGATTGTTAACTACCCTTGTAACCCTGGATAAATCCCACCCAATTATAGAATATAATTCTTTTTGTACATTATGGGATTATATTTGCTAATATTTTGTTGAGGATTTTTGTATCTATGTTCATGAGAAATATTGGTCTTCAGTTTTCTTGTAATGTCTTTGTCTGGTTTTGGTATTAGGGTAATGCTGGCCTCAAAGAATGTTAGGAAGTAGTTCCTCTGCTTCTATCCTCTGAAAGAGATTGTAGAGAATTCACATAATTTCTTAAATGTTTTAGACTTCACCAGTAAACCCACCTGGGACTTGTGCTTTCTCTTTTGGAAGGTTATTATTTATTTATTCAATTTCTTTAATAGATAAGGTCCTATGCAGATTGTCTATGTCTTCTTGTGTAAGTTTGGCAAATTGTGTCTTTCAAGGAATTTGTCCATTTCATCTAGGGTATCAAATTTGTGGGCATAGAGTTGTTCACAGTATTTCTTTATTATCTTCTTAATGTCCATAGGATCTGTAGTGATGTCCTTTTTTTTTAATTTCTGATATTAGAAATTTCTGCCCTTGCTTTTTTTCCTGGCTAGAGGCTTATTGATTTTGTTGATCTTTTCAAAGAACCAACTTTTTTTCATTGATTTCCGTTTTTGTTTTTTTTTTAAGTTTTAAAATGCTTATTTCTTTTGAGAGAGAGAGAATGAACAAGTGGAGGAGGGACACAGAGAAGGAAAGACAGAATCCCAAACAGGCTCCACACCATCAGCACAGCCCAATGCAAGTCTCAAACTTGCAAACTGTGAGATCATGACCTGAGCCAAGATGAGGAGTCAGGCACCCAACTGACTGAGACACTCAGATGCCCCTCATTGATTTTTTTTTTATTGGTTTCCTATGTAACCAATTTTTATACCTTGGAAACAAATCAAAATTTGAGTCTTTACTGATTCTAAAGGTAAATGTTAAAACTTATAACTGAAAAGATAAAACACATTTGCACTAACAAAAAGCTGCTTTTGTTTCTTATGACCTTGTTTGAACAAGAAGTTGCTAAAAATCTTTGAAAACCGCTCAGTGATGTGCTCTATGGGGGTCCTTCCACAACTCTGATTCAGTTGGATAAAACACTTATAATCAGATGTTTTTAAAAAATATCCATCTTTTAGTAAACCATAAAGTCACACAGATTTGTCAAGTTTGGGGGTGTGGTTGGAGGAAGTCATCTGGAATACAATATAGGGTAAGGACATCGCACTGGAATTCAGGACGTCTGGTTCTCACCCTTGTTTGCTCAGCCTCCGTGTGAAAGTGAGAATGCTTCTGTTTGGTGATATCTAAAACCCACCTCTAATGAGGCTGAGCTTCAGGTCATGCTGCCTCCAGGAGCTCAAATGATGCCACAAGATTCAGGCTTTCTCTGCCTTTCAGCTCTGCTTCCTCTGCACCTGTCTTATTTTCAGACAGGCTATGACGGCTCCAGGCTGACATCCTCATAGATCCCAGTTCAGAGGAAAGAGAATGTTTCGTTCCCTAGTGGTCCAGCAAAAAGTGGTGGGGTTATTTGATCTTGTGCTGACTCTGAACCAATCAGCATGAAAGGGTGGGGGTGGGGTAGGGTTGGCCATGAAGGTGGTAGAATTCAACAAGTCAAATCTCCTCTAGCCCTGGAGCTTGAGTGGGAGGCTTATGCCACCAAACCATGTGGCCTAAGTTGAGGTCCCCAAGAAAGAAAACTTAAGATGCTGTTACCACAGGATTGGTGAATGAATGGTGGATAGGCAAAGCAATTCAGTAGAAGTAAAAACAATTTCTAAACTCGGTTCTCTACCTGCCCTGAGGGGACTTTAGTTTTGAGGGCCTGAGGAGAGAAGGATGTGTACAAGAGGGAGCACCAGTGACTACTGTGAGATGGACAGAGCGCAGAGGCACAATGCTGGGTAAACTTGTCCGGCAGGCAGTACCTGGTTGAAAGAAAACACGCAGTATTTAACAAACACAACGGGCTTCACAAAATGTGAACTCTTGCCCCTTGTGAGACTGGTCACCAACAAAGAGCTGACAGAGAGACTCTTTCTGACTAATCACATTCTGTTGGCCTGGCTGACTCTTGCCCTGCTCATCCGAGAGGCAAATGTGCCCAGTCGCTTGGGGAAATACCACCGGGGAAGCTCTTTCGCTGCTGTGATCTTGTCTTTCAGAGGCCGGTAGGGATCAGACTTGAACTGCTGACATCGTTGCCCCACAAGAAAATGTGTGGGGCTCAGCCAGAGCTATTTATGCCAAAGCTTACAATGTCATTGAGTCACTCGCACTTGGAAGTGCGGATGGTTTGTTGTAATTGTTGTTTAGCCCTACATGTAGGTAATCCGGAAGCTGCTGATTGATGACTGGCCATCCCCTTCTGGTTTCTGAGGCAGAGAAAGGAAAAACAGAAAGTTCGCCTTTATTCAGGAGGGGGAAAGCTTGGGGTGGGGGAGGTAGCCTTCTCTTTCATCTTTGCCTGTTGAGCTTTTTTTTTTTTTTTAATTTTAATGTTTTTTTTTTTAATTTATTTTTGAGAGAGAAAGAGAGACAGCATGAGCAGGGGAGGGTCAGAGAAAGAAGGAGACACAGAATCCGAAGCAGGCTCCAGGCTCTGAGCTGTCAGCACAGAGCCCGACGCGGGGCTCGAACCCACAACCCGGAGATCATGACCTGAGCCAAAGTCAGATGCTTAATCGACTAAGCCAACCAGGAACCTTGACTATTGAGTTTTCACTTGGGACAAAGTCCCCTCCTCAAAGCCTTTCTAGATGCCCCCATCAGGAGGAAATAGCCACCTGTCTGTGTGCCCTTGACATTGACTTAGCAAGAGCTGCCATGTCTTCCAGCTTCCACTCTGTCCTGCTCTCAGTCCACTCTCCCCATGAAAGCCACAGTGACCTTTATGAATGTAGACTAAACTGGACCATTGCCCTGTCCACAGCCCTCTGGTGGTCTCCCTTTACACTCAGATAAGCCCTGACCCTTTGTCCTGCGCTGGGCCCTCCTCTCTGATTCAAGTTGCACCATGATCCACTTTGACTCTACACTCCGGAAATAATTTTCCTAATTTAGTCCCTTGAACATGCCACATTTTTCTACCATGCAGGGCTTCCCTACAGTCTGTTCCTTTATGCTGGAATGCCATTCCCATACTCTCCTCTTTTTCCACCTCAGAAAGGTAACTCCCAAACCCTGCTTAAATGGATCTCCTTTTAGTTTCTCTCATAGTACTTTGTACTTTTCCCATTTCCTTTAAAATTTTTTAAAAATTTATTTATTTTTGAGTCAGAGAGAGAGAGAGAGAGAGAGAGAGAGAGAGAAGATGGGGGAGGGACTGAGAGAGAGAGGGAGACACAGAATCTGAAGAAGGCTCCAGTCTCTGAGCTGTCAGCACAGAACCTGACGCAGGGCTCGAATTCATGAACTGTGAGATTATGTCACCCAGGCGTCCTTTTCCATTTCCTTTAAACATCGAATTTGCAGTTACATATTTGTTTATTATGTCTCCCCATTAGACTGAGTTTCATGAAGGGAAGAGCTATGTCTATTTTTTTAAGTTTATTTATTTTAAGAGAGAGTGCAAGCATAAGAGGGGCAGAGGGAGAGAGAGAGAGAGAGAGAGAGAGCGAGCGAGCGAGAGCTCTCAGTGCAGAGCCTGCTGTGGGGCTCAATACCATGTACCGTAAGATCATGACCTGAGCCAAAATCAGGAATCGGATGCTTAACTGACCAAGCCACCTAGGCGCCCTGAGCTGTGTCTATTTTTCTGTTGCGTTCACTGCTCTATCCTCTGCACCTGGCACTGAGCATTTATACAACACACTTTTGATTAGAGGATTGAAGTTTGCTCTTATGGGAGTCAAGACTTACTTCTGTGTTCTTCTTTCTGGCCAAGACTGATTTCTTCTCCCAAGATGGGAGTAGTGGTAGGCGGTTGTGTCACACTTACCTGTGTCTCTCTCAAGCACATAGCATAGTGTTTAGCCCACACTGGGGGCTCCATGGGGGAGGGTTGCTGAACAAATTCACATTCAGGTGCTCTTCCTCTCCTATCTGCACAGCCAGCCACTCCCGGAAAGGGCATAAACAGCGACCTATGGGATGAGACTTCAGAGTTGCCAAGCCACTGCAAATCTAAAACTGTCTCTTTTGGTGGTGTGCTGTGGCCCCTGACAGGTTCTAAGACTCATCTTCCAAGATGCAGCACATCTGAACAGCCCTCGAGCCCACATTCTCACTTCAAGAGATGTTCATTAAACAGTGATTGTGTTAGAGCCCGTGGGGACCTCAGACAAGAACAAGACCCAGCCCCTGACCTCAGGAGGCTCAGGATTTAGTAGAACAGTTGCATGACATCCCCCTTTCCAGCATATGTCCTTGGACCCATTACTGAAAACTTCTCCAGAGCTTTGGTTTCCTCATCTATAAAATGGGGTAATAAAAGATGTACCAACATCATTGCTGATAATTTAGTGGGTTGATGCGTGGTAAGTGCTTAGGACAGGGTTGGGCTTCATAAGGCTTGGCAGTAAGTGTAGCAGTAGGTACCTGCTATGCTCAGGTTGGGACAGGAGTCACCTAACTGTAGCCCTCTGACCAGCTCCTATTTATGATCATCTGTAGGCAAGCCTGCCCTCTGGTGGTAATTATGCAGAATGATCACTTGGCCTCAGCCCCTGCTTGTTCCGCCCAGGTTTGGCTTTTCGCTTGTCTGGTCCGCGATATTTCCCAGACCTTCCTCTTCTGCCAGGTTCCCAGGACCGCCCTTCCTAGTCAAGAGGGTTCTCACGTTGCACAGGGTTGTGTCAAGTCAGGGCAAAGACGGAAGCCTCAGTGTTCAGTGGTTGCAGAAGCCCATCTGGCACCAAGTTCCCTCTTTTTCTGCGAACAGCATTCCGGGTTCCCTCTGGAAAGCCTCTTCTGCCCGACATGTCCCAAGCCTGCTAACGAGGCCATCACACCTGTCAGGGCCAGTGACTAGGTCAGGAGTGGTGGTCATGTGACCTACACCGGCCAATGGCCGCATTGCAGCTGCTAGAGCCAGTGATTGGCTCAGGGGTAGGCATGTGACTGGGGCCTGGCCAATGAGAATATCACAGCCTCTGGTTTAGCGTTTGGCACTGGGGTGGGCGTGTGACTGAAGCTTCATTTTGCTGGGAAGTTTTGCTGAGGTTTCTCCCGAGGTTGCTAGGCTGTGATGTGTCAGCCTAGAGGTGCTGGGGCCTGAGAATAAAGGCAACATGGGAAAAATAGAGCCTAGAGCAGATCTCCTGGTGACTGACAGTACTGGGGTTTCTGGATCGTCACCCTCTTACACTTTTCAATCCAGAGGGAAAATCCCCCCCCCCCCCCCCGCCTTTGACTTGGGTTACTTTGAACTGCATTTCTGTTACTTGCAGCTTAGAGTACACAACACAAGTGCGCACGCACACACACGCACTGAACTCAGTACTTACGGAGCACTCCCTCTGCTCTGGGAACAGGCTGTTCCCAGAGCATACAGGCGTGACCTGGGCTCCCCTCAGGAGTCTCAGGAATGGGGATAAGAAGGCAGGCTCCTTGCTCAAATGCTTTTAAGCAGGAGCAGGATCGGCTACGTAATCCGGAGGGTCCAGAGCAAAACGAAAATGTGGGATTCTTTGTTTAAAATTATTAAGAATTTAGGGGCGCCTGGGTGGCCCAGTCCGTTGAGCCTCTGACTTCGGCTTAGGTCGTGATATCACGGTTCGTGGCTTCGAGCCCCGTGTCGGGCTCTGTGCTGACAGCTCAGACCCTGTAGCCTGCTTCGGATTCTGTGTCTCTCTCTTTGCCCCTCCCATACTCATGCTCTGTTTCTCTCTGTCTCAATAATAAATAAACATTAAAAAAATTAAAATTATTAAGAATTTCTAGATGGTCATAGCAGAGCATTAAGCTAAGTGTGAACGCCCACGTAACTATACAGGTGGCTTGCTCATAAAGCCAGCCCTGGTTCTCAGCTTGTTGCCATTTAGGCCTTATGTGTGGAAACTATCACAAAAGCTACTAGGAAATCATTGCAGTGTAAGTTGTTCTAAGGGGGAAGGGCCTGGCTCCTTAGAAATAGACGCTCTGGCAGGGACTGAGGTTTGAGAAGTGCTCACCATGGCAAGACCCTTGAGGGGAGCTGGCAGTGGGTGGAAGATGATACTATGTGCCTGCGGTCCCTTGCCTGGCAGAAAGCGAGTTCCTGGGGCTGCAAATATCTCAAGTGTGGGCATGCGTGTAGCTGGGATCAGAGGGAAGAGGTGTCGGTTTTGTGGAGGAGGGAAGGGGAGATGGGGGGTCCACATTTTGTAAAAAGAGGAATCAGGAGTCCGAGAAGCTTGCCAGGAGGCTTGGTGGTGTCAGGGCTCTGCAACCAGAAAGACCTGGGGCTGACTTCCACTTTGACGAGCCAGTAGCTCAGTGACCTTGGGCAAGTTACTTGACCTCTCTGAGTACAGTTTCATGGAGTGGAAAATGGCAGTGATATTACCCTCAATGGGTTTGTGGTGAGCACATGGTGAGATAATGTCTATGAAAACACCCTCTATAAACTAAACTAATAAAAATATAACCACAATCCATCAGTTCGAAGATGGGCATTTTTTTTTTTTACATTTCATATTTCTGAAATTGGGATGGATTGCAATCATGGTATAACATCACTTAATCGGCAGCTTCTTGTTTTCCTTGGTGGTTCGCAAAATAATCGTGTGTTGCAACCCGCGGCATCTTGTGAGCGGATTTGACGAACTCGTAGCTGAAGTAGTTGAAATAGTAATCGCTGTCCTTCCCTTCCCTGTGGCTACCCTTGACCATGAGCTCTCAGAGAAGAGAAGTGCCACCTTTTCATGTGTGCCTCCTTGGAGCCTGGACGATGTCTGGGACAAGTAACTGCTCCACTAATGCTTTATACTCTAATAAGGGCAAGTGGCCAGCTGAAAGGTGTGGCTGGAAGGACCTTTGACCAGCCAATTGCAACCTTGTTCTCACCTTCCACTTTAATTGGAAGCTTGGGCATGAGGGGTGATCATTTGGAGCCCAGCACCCACTGGCCTTATTTCCGAGAGCTGCTGCGGTCCACTCTCATTCATTTGGATGAAATACAAGGGAATCCCTCCTCACCACCCTGTCATGCCCCTGTCCCACCGTCTCGGCACTCCAGACTGATTCAGTTGGCATAGGACATCCCTCTGGCGTCAGTGATAGGTCCAGGGACAAACATGATCCAATCAGAACCTTGGAGAGACAATGAGATTTTTGCTGGTGTAACAGCCCCTGTCTGTGCCCCAACCATAGTGCTCTTGGCATTTGCCCTTTCCATGAACACTGGCTGAGATTCCAACCGCCTTGGGACTCTTCCGGAGGGCTCTCTCAGGCTGCTGGAGGCCTCTGTGTTCACACAGGCTGCGGGCCAGGGTGTCAGGGAGTCAGTGCCACCAAGGAGCAGCCAGGGCTAGGAACAAGGGGAGGTGAGTGAGGTGCGTAGTGTGCAGAATGTGAGGAGTCCTAGACCCCATCCTGGAGCAGCCCTCAACCAGGGGCTGACAGAGGCTGGTGGATAAACGCCCTGATCCCCCTTGGGGTGCATGCTTGTCCCTGTCTTGCCCAGCTCCCCAGGGGGATGAGGCTCCGGCCGCCCACAGAGATAACTGTCTCCATTACACACTCTTTATTGGCTTCATTCCCTTCCCTGGCTCATGTCCCCATTCCCTACCAGTGTTGCCTGTGATCAGGTTCCAGGAAGCCGCTCGTCCTCACATCTTTGTCTCAGTGTTTGCCTCCTTGGAAGCCCAAAGCAAGACCCAAGGACCCCTCCTGTTGGCTGTTTATGGGAGGGGTCCCCTCTTGGAGCTGCCAGCCGCTGCCTCGCTAGCCATGAGGGGCAAACCCTCCGAGCTGGCATGGAGGAGAGTGGGACTGAGAGATGACAGCTGATGTGATTTTAATGACGTTTTGCTCAAAGGCCCATACACCATAGTTTAGGCACTTAATGAAATGCCCCGTCAGGTCTCTCCGTGCAATGGTATTGTTTTGCCTGCAGCCATGCGACAGGATTAGTGTCCTTTGGGAGTCACCATTCTGGAAGTTGTTCAAGTTTGGGGGGGGGGGATTGTAAAGAAAAAGTAGAAAACGGTGCCTGCATGTTGGTAGGGTGGGATGTGGTGTGCATGCGTGGTCTGTGTGTAGGTGTGTTTGTGCTTCCTGGCCAAACTCATCGCATAGGCTCCGAAGTCAGGAGATACAGTACAGCCTTGGCTACTGGGAAGTCACGTGGGTACCCCAAAACGGGCACTGGAGGCCTGCTCCCCGGCTCTCATCCCTTTCTGTCTTTCGGGAACCCATGTCTCTCTCATCTCTGCAGTTCTCAGTCACTCGTCCTTTTCTCCTTCCATGGCTTTTTGCGGCCCAATGTGATCCTCAATCCTCACCACCTGACAGCCAGATCCCCCAGAGCAAATTCTCCACGGAGAGCCTGATAGGCTCTGCACAACCGCCAATAGATAAAGTTCTCTTAGACCAGGTCCTACCTCTTGTCCAATCAGCTGTGGCCGTGGTGCTGGGGGCGGGGCCTGGGGGAGAGCGGCCAATGAAATATGCTCAGCGGCTCCGCCCCGGTACAGGTGCTTGCTCCAGAAGCCTGAGGCTAGTGTGTCGGAGGGAAGAGAACAGTGATAAGAGCCAAAAGTGACAGAGCATTACTTGAAATCAGGCAAAGCAGTCACGGGAAACCTATCACCTCTGTTGTAATAACATTTTATTGAAGTACAACAAGTACACAGATCCTAAGCGTACAGCTTAATACGCGTATTACGTCTTTTAGTTCTCACAGCAACCTCCAGACACAGCTGTGGTTACTGTCCCCTCCAAGGCACCTGCATGAAAAGAGGCTCAGGGAAGTCCATGTCCTCTCCTAATGAGGGAATTTAGGGTTTGAATCCAGGCAGTTCAGTCCTCGGGTCGGAGTGCATCACCACCACTGCATACTGCTCGCGGCACAGGTCACCTTCAGGGATGGACAGAAGAACCTGCAGTCCCGTGCAGCGACAAGGAGACGAGCCAGGTGACGTTGACTTCCAAAGTGCGTAGGATGCTAGGTGCAGGAGTTACAGTCTGGCTCTTCCCTCTTGGCCATTCTTCTCCCTGCCCCTCCCGGTCACTTGGTGCCTTCCTCTGCTTTTCGCTGGGCAGCACGGGCGCAGCTGGAGGCAGCCTCTGGGAACCACCACGAGGCTTTATGATGTGCAGATGGTGTTTCCGCCGAGCCCCTCGCTTTTTATGTCGGTGGCCTCTGGGAGCTGGGCCAGCCCAGATGTCCCTGATCGTGAGAAAGGCTCCCCTGGCAAAGGCTGGCACAAGATGCCAGCGACAGCGGCCTTGGGCCAGCTCTGGCTTGGATTCTCTGATGAGGGTCTTGGCCGGATGCTTGTGAGGCAATGAGTATGTCATTGTGTCCAGCCCTGTGGATTCGGATGGTGTGTCTGCAGAGCCAGCAATATCACTTCTGAGGCTACAAACAGATAGAGATACTGCACAGTTAGCTTTTCAAAGGGACACTACATTGATCTCTTTTTCCCATGTATGTTGTTTTATCTGACTCTCAAGCTATCTATGGGCACAGACTGCCTCTCCCATCAGAGGTGGTGCCCTCCTGGGACAGGAACAACCCCTCCCTTCCGCACTCCCCCATCGGTGATAGACTGGTCCAAGATCAAGAGCCGCGTGTCTCCTCCATCCGACTGGGAATTCTACAATCAGAGATAACTGTGTCTCCCCTATCAAACTAAGAGTCAGCACTATCAGGAGAAATGCGACTCTGCAATATGTCCTCAGACTGGAAGTTCCCCAAATCAGGAAATTAGGTCTCTCCCGTCAGATTGGGAGTCTCCAAGGTTGAGAATTGTCTGTCTCCTCCATCAGGCTGAAAACTCCCCAGGGATGAGATTCGTGTCTTCCCCTCCAGACAAGGAGCTCCTTGAGTGTAGAAGCATGGTATCGCTTCATTTCTCTTCTCCCCGAGTGTTCAACAAGTGTCTGACTCCAGAAGACACCTGCTGCAGGAGAGAGGTCTGCTGATAATCCTGGGCGGGGGGGGGGAGGGGGGCGGGGGGCAGATTCCAGCCTGGACTCGGCAGACCTGCTTTGGGTCCAGCCACCTGGGAAGGGTGAAGTCAGTGTCAGCCTGGAGTCAGTGGGTTCTACGATGCACGGGTGAGGACAATGAACCAGGAGATTTATGGGCACCTGGAAAGGGTCCGTCTTGTGACTTGCTGGAGAACCCAGCTTCTGGCTCAGGACTGCTCCTTTACAGGAGCTCAGTGATGATGGCCGAATCAACAAGTGAATGAGTGGGTAAATGAATGAATGAGAGGGTGAATGAAGATGTGGTTTCTGCCCTTAAGAAACTTTTTTCTTTTTCAATGTTTCATTTTTTATTTATTATTGAGACAGAAACAAAGCATGAATGGGGGAGGGGCAGAGAAAGAGGGAGACACAGAATCTGAAGTAGGTTCCAGGCTACAAGCTGTTGGCACAGAGCCCAACACGGTGCTTGAACCCACGAACCATGAGATCATGACCTGAGCTGAAGTCGGAGGCTTAACCGACTGAGCCATCCAATTGCTCCAAGCTCACTTTCTACAAGGGAAGGAATGAAGCTCGTTACTTTTGAGTGCCTCTATGTGTTGGACAGAATTTTTGGCTCTTTCACATATATCGCCTTATTTAACCCTCAACACAAGCCTAGAGGATAAGTTCTGTGTTCTTCACCTTATGAATGAGGAAACTGGGGCGTAGAGAGGAAAAGTGACCTCGTCAGGGTCCCACGGCTGGTGAATAAGACAGCTGGGATTTGAACCTAGATGCTTTGATTTCCAGATGTGTGCCTTCTTCCTGAAAAAAAAATTATTGCCATTTAATTTCAGAGTTACCCAAGACAGATGTGGGTGAAGTGGTGTATGAACTGAGGGAGAAGGAAGCTCAGAAAGGCTTCAAGGCAGGAGTGATATTGGGGATGGGTTTTGAAGCATAAGTAGGAGTTCACCAGATGCAGGGAGGCATGCTTAGAAAAGGAGGGATGACTCTGGAAGACTCCCTTCAGAGTTTGGGGGGCAGGATGTCCACTCCCACATGTGCTCACCTGTGGCCCTACCTCTCCAGGAGCGGGCTTCCTCCCTGTCTTCAGGAAGACATACAGATGGAAGCCCCATCTCATGTTGGCACATCTTGGCCAAGGTGCCAGGAAGTCTCTGCTGTGAACCTCCCACCCTGGCACCAGCTGTGCTCTTCACAGGAAGGAAGGGTGGGGGGCCAGCTGTGATGGAAAGGAAAAGGAGACATTTCCTCTTTGGACCCTCTGGAAGGGGCTGGGCAGTGGAGGAAGAACTGGGACCCCAGTCCTGTGTCTGGCTGGGGGGAAGGGGCAAAGGAAAATGGGGTCGGTGAATTGTCCCCCGGGCCTGTGGCCAGTGGTCATCTCTCTCTGCTTTAGAAAGGTGACACGGATCTATCACCTCATCCCCTGTGAAGGTGAACATCCATTAGATATCTTTTCTTGGTCTGGTGTTTGAGGACAGGCGGGTGCGAGTGCAGAGTAGGTTTTCAAGAGATATTTGGTTGCTGGTCCATGGTCTGACTCTGTGAGCTCATCATTTTGCTAAAACTGGATAGAATGAAGTTTAGCTCTTAGTTGAGCTCACCACGGTCCAATGAGAAGCATAGGTTCAAGGAGATCAGACAGAAGGAGCAGGCCCTCTTGACCTGTGACTTTTAAATCACATGTGTTTTAATCAGCAGAGCCTTAAAAAAAAAAATCCTGGAGATTTCACCTGAAGCTCCGTGTGTGTAATAGACGAAAGCCCTGTTTGGAGGACCCCAGAGTAGTACCCACTCAGCTCCCTCCTGACCTCCCCGTGGCCCCCTCAGGAATGTTCATGGAACCCCAATTCTCCCCAGCACCTGGATATCTCTGGTGTCTTGCAACCCCTGAACTTCACCAGGAGGACAACCGAGGCACTGAGAAGGGAGTGTGAGGTCACATCAGTAGTAGGTGTGTGTGTGGGTGTCCCTCTAATTCCTACACTGAAACTCAGTTTCTTGGGGGGGGTGTCTGTTCATGTGTAGTGCTGGTTCTGGAACCATCTCTTCCGGGCTCCCATCTGGTCCAGAGGAGCGCCCATGACCCAAGGCTTTGGCTCTGGACCCTACTCCCCGACAGGGTAAGAGAGACTGTGCCCATGAAGGTCTCTTTTGCAGGAGGACAAACTAAGATCCAGCAAGGGCCAGGCTCCAGGTTACGTGGGGGTCAGGTGGGGTGTTCATGGAGGACTGCTTTTTGGTTCTGTCCCTCCTGGACCTTTGCGTGTCCCAGCATGAGTCAGAAGGGAGACCCTCTCACGGGCCCTGGCAGACAGCCATCTGCCCGGGCCTTGCCCAGCCGGAAGCCGTGAGAAGCAGGTTCCGATATGGAAGGTGCCAGGGCGTTACTAACAGGCTGTCGGTTGCAATTAGGGCAGCGGCCTTTCATCTCCCTGCCGCTCCCCTCCTGCTCAGGACAGTCTCACATCAGCTTCCTGCCCTGACTGTCTGGCCCGTGTCAGGCGCCCCTCCCGAGATGGAACAGCGGGGCGGGGGGGGGGGGGGGCGCTGGGCAAGGCAGCCCTCGCTGGAAATCGAGGCCAGGACCCGCCTCTGGATCCAACTGTTGAGTTTCCCAGGGCGCACCTCCAGGAGCCTTCGGTCCATCCCTCAGTCCCACCAGGAGCTGCCGGGTCCCTCTCCGAGTCTCGGCCTGGAAGGCTCTGTCCACTCCAGCGAGGCCTGCCCGAGATTACCCAAGGTGTTCTGGTGACTTCTGAGGGCCTTGCATGAAAGATAACGCCCAAATCAACAAATCTGCCATTGTGGCTTTGAAGAGCCAGCCTCAATCACTTTATTTTGTCTTTATGTCAGGTTGCCAGATGGCTTGGGTCTTTCTGAGGCCCTGTACCGAGGGGGCGCAGAGAGAACTGGTACAGCTTCAAAGCTCCTTTTTAATCTTTAGCAACATCACAGCGGCTGGGAAACTGCCTGGGTTCCCACAAGTCTCTCCCACAAAAGAGGCGCGGCGGAGGCTCTAATGAAAGCCAGATAAAGGGATGGCTGGAATCAGAAACAGAGGGAAAAGAGCAGTCGTTAGTCTTTCTTGTAGCTGTTTCAAAAGAAATTCTAAGACAAATTATGGCTTTGGGTGTTTTTCTAAAAGGACTGACAGAGAGAGGAGCCGGGGGAGGATGCTTTGACCCCTCAGCACCCTTCCCCTTGCATAAAAGGCACAGGAGACTGAACAAAAGGCCGAAATACAACAATAAACTTTCGGCGTGCGCGCGTGGGGATGAAAGCCTCGCTGGCATAATTATGGGCGAGGGTGCGCGGGAGCGGGCGGGTGGCTTTACCTTGCCGCCAGCGCTATTAATGAAGCGGCTCCCTCCTTTTTCTTCTCTGGAAGGGGCGCCTTTGGTTTTCGGGGACAGAGGAGCGGGGGCGCTGCGCCACGCGGCTGACACCATGCGCAGGCTGCGGTTAGGGATGTGCCTGGCTGCCAGGCGCCCTCCCCGGCTGCCAACGGCGGAGGGGCATCCGTGAGAAGGAGGCCCGCATTCCCACCATTCATCCTCCCTCCCCACCCGGTCCCCTGCGGGCTTCACGGCTGTCTCTTGGGATCTGGGTAGGGTTTCTGACCTGGCATTCTAGGCCTCCACTCACTCTCTTTTACAGATCAGCCCCATTCTAGGAAGTCAGGGGTGCGGAAGCCTGTGTCCGTGTCACGCACCATCTTGCGCCCCAGCCTCCTGCGCTGTGTTCTCCGGTAGCGCGCCATCAGCCGCTCCCATCTTCTGTCTCACGTCGGGTCCTCTTATTTCTGCGGATGGCTGGTCAGCTCCGTGCAAGGCCCCGAGGACACGGGACAGCCACAGTGTGCTAAAAGGAGGCGGAACATTGGACAGGATAGGGGGACTTCCAGGAGAAGGGTACAGTGGACCCCTGGGGAAAGCTGAGCAGCCTCCTTTTGAGAGCACCTGTGGCTCTGAAAGCTGGTGAGGACCATCAGAGTCCCAGGATGGCAGAGTGCCAGTCGTGAAAGGGCCCCTCAGATGGCAGCCTGAGGTCTTTGGAGGGGAAGAGGTTAACCAAGGTCACACAGCTGGTTGGGGACAAAGCCAGACCTCAAGTACGTGTTCCACGGGAGGTATCAGATATTCTGAGAGAATGGGGGTTTGGTGTGATGCGAGGCAGGAAGAGAATTCAGATCCCATGGGGAGAGATGGACAGGGTCTGGCATGTGTCCCTCCCTCTGCCTTCTCCTTTTGCCACTTTGCAGGGTTCAATAGGCATGGGCTTTGGGCTCTGGAGCCCTGGCAGGAAGGTATTTCTGGGGCCCTCTAAGCATCAGGGCTGTTGCCCAAAGTGGGGTGGAGTGAGGGGCATCTCCCTTGGGCATCTGTCTTCACTCACTTCACCCCTGGAGGCTCTCACTCTGCATCTGGGACTCGAGAAGAATTGAAACTGAAGATATGTAGCTGTAGAACTTTCACCTGCCTGCTTTCTCAGGTCTTCCCTTTGCCCTTCTTGCTTCCAGCCCCAGAGCCGAGAGCGATGTGTTGCCTGTGGGAAGGGCGAGGGAGGGCGCGGCCCCATTGCATCTCCTACATTCTGCCTTTGCTCTCTGCCTGTGTGTCTCCTCCTCATTTGTCTCCGGTGCCATCCTGGTCTGGGGCCCTGGTTTCTGTTCTTGTCCCTGGGGCCCCCGTGGCCTCCTGTCTCCTGCTCCCTGCCACACCTGTTGCTGAGTAAGGAGCTCGGGGTGCCTAGGGGTGGAGAACCCCAGCTGATGGAGGAGTCCAGACTAGCTGGAGGGGGGCGGGTGGCGAGCTGGTGAGGGCTGGGGTGTCATATCACACACCGTCTCCTGGGGCAGGGCCAGACAGATACTGCCAGCCAGGCTCCTGGGCTACTTTAATGAAGACACATCTGGGCAGATTGGAGGTTATAAGCAAGCAGGGGCAGATTTCTCGGCCTCTCTCGCATGTACATGTATTACATGTATGTACTCTCTGACTCTCCTGTATGTGGGCGCACTGCCTACCACCAAGTTGCCCTTGTCCAAGATAACTTGCCTGGGGAGGGCATAGGTCCTGGGACCACACCCCTGGGGCTTCAATTCTGGCCCCTCAACTTCTTACTGGAGGGCCTTAGGCAAGTGATTTGCCTTTTGGGGCTTTCCTTTTCTCACCTAATACTTGTCCTTAGCTCCTAGGCTTGTCATGAGAAATAAATGAGGTAACACACGGAAGTGCTTAGAATAGTGCCTGGCACACTGGTACTGGACAAACGTGAGCTTTGTCCTCCCCAATCACTGCTCCTCAGCCGTTAGTTGTGGGCAACAAGTAAGTGGGTAATCCACCATGTGAACCAGTCCTCATGCTTGGGTGTTGGGTGCTGTGTGGGTCTCCTCCCTCCACCGCCAGGTGTTCTGACAACCAACGCTCTTTCCTGGAGGGCATATTCTGTGCAGTTCTAAAGGTGGGGCAAAGCCTGCAAGGTCACGTGCCATGCGCCTGGCCAATCAGAGAACCCTATTCCTCAGGCCACAGGGACTGGTTGGCTCTGGAAGGTCATATGACCAAAGCCAGGCCAGTGTCATACCCAGAATTTTGCCGCCAGAACTGTTAGGAAAGGAGGTTTCCCATTCTTGGAAATCCCAAGTTCTAAGTGTGACATAAGCTAGAATCACTAGAGGCTCCTTCTCCAGCTGCATGAAGGGAGCTATAGTAGGTGGAAATGAGACCATCAAGTCGAGAAAAGTAGAAATAAGACAAGAAAAGAAAGGGAGGGGTGGAGAGAGAGAGAAAGAGAAGAAGAGAAAGAAAAGTACCTTGAAGCCAGCCTGCTGGCCCCCCTGTTCTGTGTGTGTTGACTGGTGGGCCAATGACCTTTTGCACTTAAAGAGATTTGACGTGGGCTTCTTGTCATTGAAAGAGCCCTGATCGGTTGTGGGGCTGGCTTGATTCCCTGGGGGGCTCACAGGAGCCCAAACTCTCAACAGACGCCACACCATCAGAAGGGTGCTGGGGAGGACCCGCTGATGAGTTGAGGGGCAGAGGCAGGGGGTGGCTGGGTTGGAGACTTGGAGTCTGTGTGCATTCAGCAGAATTTGTGTCTTCCTGGTGGTGGTGGCCATCGAACTGGGCTTGATTTTGGGGTCTTGGAGAAAGGGAGAGGGGAGCAGGTAAGCATTCCAGGTGAGCTAATGGCTCAGAGGAGAGGAAACACGAGATAGATTAGAAGATCAACAGCTAGTCTGGTTTGGCTGAAATATCAGGTAAGTGGGAAAAGGAAAACCGGAGGCAAGGAGGCTGGAAAGTTCTACAAGTCAGAGCAGAGCACGTGTTGAGTTTCAGGTCTAGGAACTTGGATTTTATGGACTGGACAATAGGGAGTCATTGAAGGTTTTGTTTTGTTTTGTTTTTGAGTGGAAGTTGAAAGATTCAGAGCCGTGCAGAGGATGGTTAAGATGTAGAGGCTGAAGTCAGGGAGTTAGTTAGAAAGGAGGTGAGAAATAATGACCAGCTGTCTTTGGGTGGTGGTCTAGAATGGAGATGATATCTTGAAAATTTGTTGTTTTTAATGTTCCGCCTCCACTCTCATTTCTGGTAAGAACTTCCCCATTTTCCTTGGGGAAGCCACCACTCTCCCTCAAACTCAGTCTATATAGTCTCGTGAGGCAGAGCCCACACCTAGTCCTAAGGCATGGCATCTGACCTTGGCCTCAGTCCACATGGTCTGGGCACACCTGTGACAAACTAGGGCATGGCATGTGACCTCGGCCTAAGCCAACTCATATATCCATCCCTCGACCACACTCAGTGGCTCAAGGATGGGTCTCAATGAGGGTCAGCCCCACTATTTTTATAGGATGAGTTTGGGAAAGGAAATTCTATTTTCTAGTGGACTTGTGGCAGAGAGGCAATGGGTCTGGGGCTTTAGAGGTTGCCAGGAGATAGAATGAAGTCACACAGAAGAAAGCAGAGTGACATATAGAGAGAGTGAGAACAAGCCCTGACAAAAGTTATTTAGTTGTTTAGAAGATGTGTCAGGGAGCAGGAGGTAGGGAAGAGGTGGGAAGCGTTTATTGGAGGAAAAACTGGCTGGTGGCTAAAGGAAGGGAGGCCCCAGAGGGAGGTGGCTGGAGCCACAGGCTCTGGTATCAGCTGGCAAGTCCTTCAATTTCTCTGCCTGAGTTTGCTCATCTGAAAAGTAAACCCAGTGATATCTACCTTGTAAGGGTGGTATGGAAATTATTAGCTGGACTTGTCTCCAAGGTGCCAGACATATGGTTGGTGCTTAAATACTTGCTTTACTACTGTTATTTATTTGTTATTAGTTAATTAATTATAGAGGGAGAGAGAGAGAGAGCACGTGCACGCACATGAGGAAGGGGAGTGGCAGATGGAGAATCTTAAGCAGGCTCCACGCCCAGTGCAGAGGCTGACGTGGGGCTCAGAGTCACAACTCTGAGATCATGACCTGAGCTGAAATCAAGGGTTGGACCCTTAACCGACTGAGCCATCCAGGCGCCCTTTGACTGTTATTTTTTTAATGATTTATTATTACTTTTCAAGGCATGGAGGCGTGTGGGGTGTGTGTGTGTGTGTGTGTGTGTGTGTATTAGTCATCTTTCAGTTGCAAGTAAAAGAAACCCAAATCAGCCTGGCTTAAGAAAAAACAGAAGAAAACTGTTGGCTCACATAGGAGTACAGTCCAAGAGACTAATGGATTTCAGGCATGGCTAGGTGTAGGGGCTCACATAACATCCCCAGAATCCTATCTCTCCATCTTTTGCTTCTGTTTTCCACAGTATACATTCCATTTCAGGGGTGCGCTGGAGCCAACGGTAAAACATTCAGGAATCTTGAACAGTTAAATCATTGGTAGCATAAAATTGTCCATGGTAGGAGTATTTATATCATGGAAACTGGCAAACACTACACATCAGGGCCTTTTTTATTTTTATTTTTTTGTGGGAGGAGAGCCAGTTCACTAGCCCAGAACGGCTCCGTTCCCCAAAAGGCACATCACTTCGCAGTAGCAACAACTGGCTGACATCCTACCATCGATGCAGCCCAAATGGGAAGCAAGTGCTTCTTCCCCAGGAATTCCAGGAACTGTCTCAGGGTTGGGTCTCGTTGGCCTGGTTTGGACCACAGGCCCATTTATGGAGTAGTGACTGAGGCCAGGGGACTGGGCTGCAGACTATATACTGACTGGCACATGTCTTCTCCGGAGCTGGGCGATGGGTGTCAGCTCCACCTGAACCGTGTGGATCGAGGGGGTGGGGATGGTTCCTCTGTTGTAACAAACAACCACAGAACCTGGCTGCCTGGAACAGGAAGTGTTTATTGCTTGCACGTCTGTGGTTTGGCTCGAGCGTCTGGCCAGGCTGAGCTTGTCTGAGGCAGTTAGCAGGGACCGCCCTCCCCACCACTCCTCTGACCTTCTCCTCCTGGGACCAGCCAATCCTCCCTATATCCTCCTCGGGGTGATGGCAAAGCCACAGGACAAGAAACAGCGATGCTCTTGCATGGCTGAGGCTCAGACTGGGCACATCATTACTTCTGCCTCATTCTTTTCCCCAAGCCACGGGACTGGGCCCAGAACCAAGGGTGGGGATGTAAGCTTTGCTTCTTTAGTGAGATAAACCATAAAGTCTGCAGGTGGAAGGTTTAGAAGTGGAGAGGGGCGACGGATTGGGACGGTCGAAACAACTTAGCACCGTCCCTACAGGAAACCAGGGTGCTGTCAATAGCAGAAAGGGAATGGATGCCGAGTGGTATAAACGATGACTGTGCACTGAGGGTGTTGGGGAGGGTGGGGATGGACTGGGCTGTGCTGGGTGTGGGGAGGAGAAGGGAGAGTGTGAGAGGGAGGGCAGGGGAGAAAGGGCTAGAGAATAGAGTAAGGACATGACTGCCTCTGTGAGACCAGTTGTGTGAGATTGATACCTGTCTTGGTCTGCAGACTCCAGACACCTGTCTTAGTTTTTGGTTCCCCATGAGCAGATCCTGAGAAAGGGTTTGAATATAAGTTTATTTGGGAGGTAGTGCCAAGAAGCAACAGTAAGAAAGTGGGAAAATCGGAGCTCCTGGATGGCTCAGTAGGTTAAGCATCCAACTTCAGCTCAGGTCATGATCTCACAGTTCGTGGGGTCAAGCCTCGCGTTGGGCTTTGTGCTGGCAGCTCAGAGCCTGAATCCTGCTTCGGATTCTGTGTCTCCCTCTCTCTCTGCTCCTCCCCTACTCACTCTGTGTCTTTCTCTCTCAAAAGAAAATAAAGACATTAAAAATACTTTTTAAAAAAGTGGGAAAATGACCCCACAGCATGCTGGTAAACTGGTTCTCTGGAAAAAAAAAACAGCCTACCCAAACCGGAAAAACAACACCCTGATTTGAAATGTCTGTCAATTTCACAGGGTAAATTCCCACCGTGGTTGATTTCAAGCTGCTGACGCGACACATCTGAATGAGGAGCCGGGAGAGAGGTGGGTGGAATGTGCTGTCAGGAGCAGTAGCATACAGTGGCCAGATGGGGGTTGGCTGGCAAAGGGACCGTAACCAAGCCAGTCGTCACTTAAGCCATTAGAACTCAGTGCCGCTGGGTGCTGGCCGCGGTGAGCGCATGCCCTTGCGTTACCCCTTCAAGGAGCCGGGGTGCTCCCTTCACTGCCATCGGTTCGGGTTATCCCTGGGGGATGGTAATTCGCTGGCACTTCTGGCCAGGGCTCTGGTGGCAGAGCAAGACCCATGGGGCTGGATGTCGCAAGCCGGGCCAGTGTGTGCAGAGCTGGTAAGGTGTGCCACAGGAGCCCTAGTTACCCACAGAGAATGAGGCCCTCCCACTGAATCCCGTAGAGCTGCCTCTAGTAGGCCAGCCTTCAGGGTCCCTCACCAGCGGCAGGGGCCCTTATCCCTCGGCATACTACCCCTCCATCGAAACAAACATTCCCGGGGCGCCTGGGGGGCAAAGTTAGTGAGCATCCGACTTCAGTCCAGGTCAGGATTTCACGGCTCAGCTCGTGAGATCCAGTCCCACATCACCGCCAAGCTCTGCCTGCTTCAGATACTCTCTCTTCCTCTCTCTCTGCCCCTCCCAGCTCAGTGCTCTCTCTCAAAAATAAATAAACATTAAAAAAATTTAAAACACAAAAGAAAGATTACCTGCTTCCCCTCAACAGGAAACGGAATAAACATCCTTTAACATTCCCACTGATACCATTTTGATGTTCTCTGGATGCGGGGGTGTTTCTCTGGAATGTTTTCAGATCTCTCTTCGTTGGGGGTGGGAATGGGTCATATTATGTTCATTTCTTGCTTTTTCTCAGACCCTCTGATGTTTCTTTCTTGGGGTTGGGAAGCCTGGAGAAAATTCTCCCTGTTGTGTTGTTGTGGCTGTTAATAGCTAAAATCCATTCATTTATTGGAAACTACTTGTTTTGATGATTTGCCACATGGAGCAACCACGGTGGGTGCCCTGCACCGACGCCTTTGCCTCTCACAGCTCCACCTCTGACTTCTCACGGCAAAGAATCACACCTCCCCGGACTCATTCTCTGGATGCACGAGGGTGACAGGCCCCACGTGTCCCAGGAGCAGCCCTTAGCGGAGGTCCATTCAGAAATGGTGGATGAATCCTTCAGCTTTATTATCCCTTGGGCGGGACACTCAGGCATGTGGCAGCAGTCTGGTTGGGATTGAACCCCTTTTGCCCACAGCACTGACCTGCTGGGTAACCCATCCTGTATTGGCCACCTTCCCCCCTCCCTCAGCTCCCTGCACCCCTACAGATGCTTCCTGGGGCCATTTCCCTGCTAGGCTGCTTGTGCTCACATCCTTGCCTCAGGCTCTGCTTTGGGGGACCTCAGACTGGGGCACCCCTCATGGCTTCTGAACTAGACTGCCAGATGGGGCTGAAGTGGTGGCTCACGGTGCTTTTTGGTTTCCCAAAGGGGCTCAGCAGGGTCCCAACATCTGGTCGAAGAGTCAAAGAATGTGAAAATCCAAATCCAAGGAGGCTGCAGGAGAGGCTGGAACAGCGGGTCTACGTGTGCTGGGGTCCCTCAGGCCCCTTGTCTCCTGAGCCCTAGACTCCTTGGATCTGACCAGAAAGATGGCTCTGGTGGGAGCCCCAAGCTCAAAATGTGACTTCCGAGTCCCTCCCCCCAACCCTCCATACCCAGCCCGCCTCCTCTCCTCTCATCCTCACCCGGCTCTAGCCTCCTGCAGCCCCTCCTTCAGAAGCAACCTTGGCCACATTGCTCCCTGCTGAAAAGCACTGGCTGTGGCCCCCGATCCTCATAAAGGGGAAGCCCAACTCCTGGCCGGGGCCTCACAAGGCCCCGCAGGAGCCCCTCCCTGCCCAGTCTGCGGTCTCTACGCCCTGCCCTTGGAGCAGAGCTGCCTTGCGTTCCTGGAATTGACATGCTCTCACCTGCAGGCCTGAGCGAGAAAGCTGTTCTCTCTGTTGGGACCCTCTTCCTCCCTCTTCCCCTGGTCAGCCCTGACTCATCCTTTTACATTCAGCCTAAACGCCACTTCCACCGAGTGGAAGCCTCTGAATCCTGGGTCTGGGGGACAAGAGCCCGGTGGTCTCGTGGGGCCCCTGAATTACCTTCAGTTACTTAATCCCCTCTCTCCTGGGAAAGGCGGACTCTCCCCTAGCAGGCCCTGTCTGATTTACTCCTGGGCATATCTTTGGCACTTTGGGCTGAAGCTGCCCGGTGAATGCCCGGCTGGTGAAGCAGGGAGTGAACGAGTGACCTCTCCGGCCTGCCCCGGAAGAGCGCCGCTGGAGACCTTGACTTCCAGCTCTCCCGGGGCAGACAGAACTTTTGCTTGGCAGCCTCTGTGTTCCCCAAGACGTTTTCTTCAGGTCCTTAGTGGGAAGAGAGGAGAGAGGGGTGGAGAGGAGGAGGCAAGGCAGGAGAAGAAAGGAAGCCCTAATCCGTGGCCCAGAAGGAATGAACATTTCCAACCTTGCTACATCTCTCATCTAACTAGGTCACACGGAAGAACTTGGAGTCCCTGTCAAAGTTTCAGGCAAAAACAATAACTTGGTTTTGACCTTGCTCTCTTCAAAAAGCAACTGGCTGCTGAGCTGCAACATCAAAAAGAATAAATAATTGTTTTTCTTTTTTGTTGTTATGATATGGATCATCTGAGCGGTTAGTGGTAAGCAAGCGGCTTTGATTCGACTCTGGCTCCCCAGCGCTCCAGCCTCTATATGTCAGCAGGCTCCTGTTTCCACCCCAGGATAGCAGAATCCCTTGATTAAATTCATATTTGTTTTAATCTTTCCCTGTGTCTGATCTCGAGCTCAAAGATGGTCCGGAGAAAAAGCTGGCTGCCCCGCTGCGGCCACGGGGAGGGCCCGTGTCAGGCCTCACGCTGTTTGTTCTGTCCGGCGCGATAAGGCAGCCAGCCTGCGGCGCCCTGTCATGCCCACTGTGCCAGCCCTGGTTCCCGCGCCCCCGGCGGCTGCCGGGACAGCCCGCTGAGCTGCTGGGCTGCAGAAGCAGGCCGAGGAGGTGGGGGACGAGGCGCCGGCCACAGCCTCCACCTGGACCCCAGTGCTGGACTGGGGGTGCACGAATTCTCTCTAAAACCTTGAACGCCGGAGAAATTCTGGATCTTAGGCGCACGGAACAGAGTTTATCACCGTGCCTAGTTCACAGTGGGCCGATGCCATCTGTCTGTGTTTTACAACCCCCTGCCCTTATCCCTGCCCCCCATATCACCACCCATGCTGCTACATGTGTATCTTTTTTTTTATTACGGTAAAAAACGCTAACGCAAAACTTACCTTTTTACTCTACGTGAGTTTAGTGTAAAGAGAGACCCTGTGTTCTGTATGGTGTAGCTTAGCGGTCAGGAGTCTAGACTCTGGACTCAATCTGCCTGAGTTCAGAATCCCAGCTCTGCAACTTGCTAGCAGTTCCTTAGCTACTGGGTGCCTCAGTGTCTCCATCTGTGAAATGGAATGGTATACTTGTCCCTGCTTTGCGGAGCTGTCCAGAGGATTAAGGAAGATAGGACTTGCGAAGCACTCAGAATGTGGCCTGGCATTGCTAGATGCTCGAAAAACGTTAGCTCTTTTATTTTTCACCTTTTCTTTTCTCTCGCTTAGCCTCATGTTGGTGAGAATCACTCAGGCTGCTGCATGTGTATCTGGTTCCTTGCTTTAAACTGTATTCCACAGGGAGATCTGCCCACATTTTACTTTTTGATTTTTCGGAGACAGACCCGTGATTGGCCATGCGGCCATGAGCTCTGTCCCTTGCAGCCCAGTAGGGAGATTTCTGCTTGCAGGAGTGGGGTCACTGGGTCCTAGGTGGGGGGTCAGCAGACTTTTCGTAAACTGTGAGATAGTAAATAGTTTTGGCTTGTTGGGCCACATGATTTCTGTTGCAATTACTCAACCTTGGTGTCACGGTGCTAAAGCAGCCATAGGCTATATGTTGATGGGTGTGTGTGGCTGTGTTCTCATAAAACTTTATTTACAAAAACAGGGGTGGGCCAGATTTGGCTTGCAAGTTTGCTGACCTCCACACTAGGTCGTAAGTATGCCTAATGTCACTGAATACCACCGGTTGCTCCCAGACTATTCTCCAAGCAAGCCCATGAGTTCCTATTTCCTGGGGTCCTCCTAACACGGTTCTCCAAGTCACATTTCAGAGGCCAGAGAGAAGAAAGAGGCCCCGTCCCCCTGCCCTCATCCTCTGGCTGCCTTTCTTGCCCTCGCTCTCTGGTTATGACTTTCTTTCGCTGTGAGATTGGGCCGTTTGCATCTTTTGGTTGAGACGTTAGGGTTGAGTTAATGTGTTTCTGGGACATTTGAACTGTTGTCACCATTTATTGTGTGCCAGGTGCTGTGCTAAGCTTTTTAGATGGATTAGCCCCTTTCCTCCTCCCAACAACCCTGTGAAGTGGGTACGAGGAGGATTTCCTTTTCCAGATTTCAAGAATTAAGTCTCAGATAGGTGGAATGACTCGCCTGGGTCACACGACAAGAACGAGGTGGAACCAGAACGTGAAAGCACATCTGTTTAATGTCAAGTCCAATTGCATTCTAGTCCCTCTCATGGGGGCTCTGTGAGGAGGGTGGGGCTTGGCAGAGGAAGTCTAGAAAACTCAAGTTGAGGTGGGGCATGTAGGGAATGAAAGAGAGGGAGCTGATCTCGAACTTGACTCTTATACGCCTGGTGGGGGTAGGAACGCCTCTGGCTGGGATCCTGCTCTGGCGGTTTGGATGGTCCTGCTCATGGTGGAAAACTCCGTTGTGGGAGCAGCAGCTTGAGACCCAGCTCTGTGCCAGGGGAAGGACTTGGACCAGAAAGGGCAGAGGGTCAGTCACATGTGCCAAGCGTGAGGCTTGACCTGAGCTCCACAGAAGAGAGGGCTGTGTCTGGACCACCCGGCATCCCCTCTGTTGTCAGTGCTATGCCTGGCATTTACTAGGCAAAGCAAATGTTGCTTGAACATGAATGAATTACAAGTGATATTTTCCAGCCAATCTTTACTGACATAGAGCACACATACGGAAAAGGATGCAAATCCTGAGTACGATGCATTTTTCCAAAGCGAACATACCCTTCAGAACCCAGATCAAGAAACAACTTCACCAGTACCTCGGAAGCTTCTCTCGTGTACCCCGCCAGATAGCTCACCTCCCACGGGCAATCACTCTCTGGCTTCTAACAGCATAAATTAGTTTTGCCTGCTTTTGAACTTGAACTTTATATAAATGGAATCATCGATGGGTATCTTTTTTGGTTTGGCTTCTTTTGCTCAACATTACGTTTGAGATTCATCCATATTGTTTGGACGTCATTTTAGTTTCTTCTCATTCCTGGAGAAGTATTTCATGATACATACGTGGTATATATACAGTTCTTACTATATATGTGAGACTATATACTCTATCTTTTTATCATCTATCTATCAATCATCTATGTGTCTCACAATTTATTTTATCCATTCTATTATTGCTGGG
Organism: Suricata suricatta; assembly: GCF_006229205.1. NCBI lineage: Eukaryota > Metazoa > Chordata > Mammalia > Carnivora > Herpestidae > Suricata > Suricata suricatta. The sequence continues at coordinate 31,949,025 of NC_043715.1, read as the reverse complement.
CATTTAGGTAGTTTCCCTTTTTTGGCTATTCCACATAATGCTGCTGTTAACATTATTTTTTAAAAATGTTTTTTAAATTTATTTTTGAGAGACAGAGAGAGGCAGCTCGAGCAGGGGAGAGTCAGAGAGAGAGGGAGACACAGAATCCAAAGCAGCCTCCAGGCTCTGAGCTAGCTGTCAGCACAGAGCCCGACACGGGGCTCGAACCCACAATCTGTGAGATCATGACCTGAGCCGAAGCCGGACGCCTAACCGACTGAGCCACCCAGGCGCCCCTGTTAACATTCTTATATGTATCTTTTAGTGACCATTTACATGATTATCTATCCGGTATATGGGTAAGAGTAGAACAGTTTGGTCGTAGAAGAGCAAATCCTTAGCTCTGGTTAGACATTGCCAAACAATTTATATTCTCACCCCAGTGCATGAGGGTTTTGTTTGCTCTAGATCCGTGACTACATCAGGGCTTGCAAACAGCCATTCAGGTGCTCTGAGCGTCTTTAAGCCTCACCAAACTGTGGGTTCAGATGAGGGCCCCTAACATAACCATGTCCTGATCAGACAGCTCCCTCCCCTTCCCGCCTTTTCCCAAAGAGCTATAGGTATTAAAACAATGCACATGTCAATCGCTAATAGTGATGGCATTTATGTGGTACAAGTACTGTTCAAGAATTTGTTGATTTAGGGGCGTCTGGGTGGCTCAGTTGGTAAGCGTCCAACTTTGGCTCAGGTCATGATCTCACGGTTCACGAGTTCGAACCCCACATTGGGCTCTGTGCTGTCAGCTCAGAGCCTGGAGCCTGCTTCAGATTCTGTATCTCCCTCTCTCTCTGTGTCTCCCCCGCTTGCTCTCTCTCTCTTTCTCTCTCTCTCAAAAATAAATAAGCATTAAAAAAATAAATAATGTGTTGATTTAATCACCATGACAACCCTTTGAGATGGCTACACTTAATATCAACCCATTTTGCAGGTGAGGAAGCTGACTCGTAGAGCGGGGAAGTTTCTTGTTCAAGGATACACAGCCAGTAAGTGGCAGTTGCAGTTTTAAACTCCATGAAGTCTGGCTTCAGAGCCTCTCTCCTTCAGCCTGATCTCACAGTGCCTCGTAGCTCAGTCTTCTTGAACCTTAGCATCTAGGCAAACACCTCCTCCCGTGCACCCTCCACAAAAGGCACAGTCTCACTGTTCTGCTCAGGCAGCTGCCTGCAGTGTATCACTGGTGTCCCGGCCACTATCTGGTGCTGTCTGGGCCATCCTCCCCTGGCCTCCCGTAGGCTGTCATCTGGGAGCTGCTGCTCGTGTCCCTCAGGGGAACGGGCCCCACACTGTGTCAGAGGAATCCCACGGCAGCTTACCTGGGCCCTGGGGGTCTTAGCTCTTGCTGCCACAATCGCTGCTTTGGGAAGGGCTTGAATAAGAGCCAGCAGGGCAAGAACTATAATTCCTCCCCCACTTGCAGTCTGGCTCATTACATCAGACTTTTCTTTCCTTCAAGATGATTTATATTTTAGAGGTCCCAGTTCCGTCTGGGTTCTGGTTTAATGCAGTAGAAGTGGGCGCTGGCAAACGTAAGCTTGAAAGGAATGGCATGGAGGAATATTGGGTAGCTTGTAGAATCGAGAGAAGATTGGAGTCCTTTGAAGTGGAGCCCAGACTGTTCCGAGACTCCATGGGGGATGTTCTTCCAAAATAGGAAGGGGATTTGGATCCTGGGGAGGAGGGCAAGACAGAAGCAGGGGATCTCCTGGATCCTGGCCCTCACCTGGGAAGCCCTTCAGCCCTCGCCCTGACCCCGTATAGATCAGCAGGCCCCGGTAGGGTGACAGGGAGCTGGTGCAGGCGTCCTCTATGCACTGCAGGATGCCCTTAGAAAGTCTGCAATTTGAATTATTTTTTCATCGTAGTGACTTTGCTGCCAAATGGGCCCAGTGCTTTTCTGACCATGATTCATCCAACCAAAGTCACAGCGCCATCTGACAGTGAGGGGCACACCCAGGTGAGAGCGACAACCACGATGCTGGTGGACAGAATGCTACGTCGGAAGTGACCTAGGCAACAGTTTCTCACCTCTTTAGTTCACATTCCAGTCTTAAGATAACATTTAAAATTTTAAATGTTGTTTTCAGGAATAGCCAAGAAAAGATTGTTCACGTTGTTGTCGCCGTTGACTGTTTTGTTTCTCTTTAGGAAAACGACTTACCCACAAGCTCAACATATTATAGAAAAGTGAGGACCATTGCTGGATATATAAAGCAAGCAGTATAGGGGCTAGATGCCTTTACAACTTAAAAATGCAAAAATAGGGAGAGCTTGGTGGCTTGGTCGGTTAAGCATCTGATTCTTGATTTCAACTCAGGTCATGATCTTGTAGTTGTAGGACTGAGCCCTGCATTGGGCTCTGTACTGGGCATGGAGCCTGGTGGAGATTCTCTCTCTGCCCTTCTCCTGCTTTCTATAAATAAATAAATACACAAAAATAGATTGCAGATAGTAATTCAAGATCCGTTTTAAAATTGTAAAGAGAAAAAAAAAGGAATCACTTCTGAAATGATCAGTGAAAATGTTCATTTTGACCAAATACATTTTGGGCATTTGGGCATTTACAATAGGACAACATTGTAAAGCCACGCTGGCAGCCAAGGTCGCCTGAAAAGGATTTTGAAAGTAAAAAAATGTAAATGCGAACAAAAAGAGTGACAAGTGCATTTATCAAATGTTGTTGTTGCAGGAGAGTAGAAACCAGAGAAACCAGAAGCTTCCCCAAGTCCTAAAAACTGGCAGAAATAGCTTAAAGTGTGGCCAAACTATCCAGGAGTGGAAAAATGGATCCCTGAGATATTAAATAACAAAGAAAGGAAACCCAGGGGCTGATTCTGATGATTTGGTGCTTTGACCGTTGTTCCACCTGCCAGCTCCCCTGGGGTTGTAGTCATCTTTCAAACAGATGGGAGAGGCTAGTGGGTCTTGGGGACACCCAGCACCCCCACACTGCCCATCCCCCCAACAGTGTCGGGCTTTGCTCTCCCTACTGAGCTGCTACTGCTTCCCAACTTCTGGTTCTGCATTTCCTGTCAAGGTTACTTACGATGTTTGAACTGTCTTTTCTTTTAGGAGTTTCTGGTGGCCAAGTAGCCCCAGTTGAGGAGGAGAGCCCCTCTTTACGCCACAGTACTAGCTCATAAGCAAAGGAATGAGGCAATCAGGACATGGCCGTTTTGCAGCCATTAATAAAATTAATTGATGCAGGCAAGATTCATTAATGACAAAACCATGCACTGGGTTTTTGCACAATGTCAGGATATTGGCCGCGCAGTCTACCTGCAGAAGGAAATATGTAATTGGCAAGGTCTGGCTGCTGCCTCTCTACCCAGGCATCAGATTTATCTAGTGTCACTAATGTAGGGTTGGTTCTGGGCTTCCTGATGGGATACCATGATGAAGCCACAGCTCCACCTTTGAGGGATCCTTGCCAAAGATGTTGAACCTGCTCCTAACCAAGCCTGTAGCTCCAATTCTGGCTTCTAGAAAATATAAAGGACAAAGGGACAAATTAAATGATATCACAAGGAAACAATCAGATAGACAAATGCAGATTGTGCAGTATTCCTTAAGACAAAAGGTCTAGGATCTTTAACTAAGTCAATGTCATGGGGGAAAATAAATAAGACTGAGGGGAGATTGTTCTAGACCAAAAAAGACCCAGAAGACACAAAAGTGCAAGATGGGGTCTTTGGGTTCTAGTTTAAACAACCAGAAAAGATATTTTTGGGACAAATGAGGATTTGAATATGGATTATTAGATGCTACTGGGGAATTAATGCTGTTTTTGTTAGATGAGATGATGGTATTATGGGAAGGTATCCTTACTTTTTAAAAACAATTTACATTCAAGTTAGGTAACATATAATGTAGTATTGGTGTCAGGAGTAGAATTTAGTGATTCACCACTTACATAGAACACCCAGTGCTCATCACAACAAGTGCCCTCCTTAATGCCCATCACCCATTTGCTCACCTTCCCCTCCAGCAACCCTCAGTTTGTTCTCTGTATTTAAGAGTCTCTTATGGTTTGCCTCCCTCTCTGTTTCTATCTTATTTTATTTTTCCTTTCCTCCCCCTATGTTCATCTGTTTTGTTGCTTAAACTCCATGGATGAGTGAAATCATATATTTGTCTTTCTCTGCTTGACTTATTTTGCTTAGCATAATACACTCTAGTTCCAACCACATTGTTGCAAATGGCAAGATTTCATTCCTTTTGATCACTGAGTAGTATTCCTGTGTGTGTGTGTGTGTGTGTGTGTGTGTGTGTGTGTGTGTGCGCGCCACGTTTTCTTTATCCACTCATCAGTTGATGGACACTTAGGCTCTTCCCATAATTTGGCTATTGTTGACGGTGCTGCTATAAACATTGGGGTGCGTGCATCCCTTTGAATCAATATTTTTGTATCCTTTGGAGAAATACCTAATAGTGCAATTGCAGGGTCGTAAGGTAGTTCTATTTTTAACTTTTTGAGGAAACTCCATGTTGTTTTCCAGAGTGGCTGCACCAGTTTGCATTCCCACTCACAATGCAAAAGGGTTCCTTTTTCTCTGTGTCCTCTCCAGTATCGGTTGTTTCCTGAGTTGTTAATTTTAGCCACTCTGACAGGTGTGAGGTGGTATCTCATTGTTTTGATTTATATTTCCCTGATGATGAGTGATGTCGAGCACCTTTTCATGTGCCTGTTGGCCATCTGGATGTCTTCTTTGGAAAAGTGTCTATTCATGTCTTTTGCCCATTTCTTCACTGGATCATTTGTTTTTTGGGTGTTGAGTCTCATAAGTTCTTTATAGATTTTGGATACTAATCCTTTATCCAATGTCATTTGCAAATACTTCTCTCATTATGTCAGTTGCCTTTTAGTTTTGTTGATTAGTATCCTTACTTTGCAACAACACATGCTGAAGAACTACTGTCCTAACATCTGCAATTTAATAAGAAATATGGAGAAGCAAATGTTAAAGCCAGAAGGAAGTTTATGGATGCCCATTTTTCTGTACTTTTTAGTTTATTCAAACATGTCTCCAAAAAACTTGAAAGAAAATATTCCAGTGCATTTTATTTATTTATTTATTTATTTATTTATTTATTTATTTACGTTTATTTATTTTTGAGAGAGAGAGAGAGCACAAACAAGGGAGGAGCAGAGAGAGGGAGACACAGAATCCAAAGCAGGCTCCAGGCTCTGAGTTGTCAGCACAGAGCTCGACACAGGGCTCGAACGCACCTACCATGAGATCATGACTTGAGCTGAAGAGGGATGCTTAGCTGACGAGCCAGCCAGGCGCCTCTCCAGTGCACATGAAAACCTTTAAACCTCTTAATAGCATGGTCACAAATAGTGAAACTAGAGGGGCAGTGACTGATTCAGGAAAAAAAGAAAGGCCTAAGACATCAGACACTGGTTTTGTGGCTCCCACAGCAATAGTAACTTGAGGGAGACGTGGGTGGTGGAGTCTGGATTGGCTAGGTGATGGCTGTGCCACAGTGCACAATGAGATATCCCGTGGTGGTGGCTTGCCAGCTTCTCTGGGAGTCATTGCCAGGGTTTATGATTGGGTTTATGAAACTCATTCAATACTCTGGCACCTGTGCAAGAAATACATGTGCACCCTTGGAAATGTGAGTGTGCCCTTGAAACATCATAGAAAAACCCAAAAAAACCACACAACCCACTAGACCTATAAAATCCATGGGATTATCCATCTTCTTGATTTTACTGTCACTTCCTACGTGGTTGAGGCAGACCGTGACTTGCTTTTAGATTCAGAAGCTGTGATTCTTGACCTTGGCTGTTAAGAAAGATGTGAGTGATCTTGAACAAGTTGCTTGGCCCCTGGGACATTAGATTTCTCATCAGTAAATAAAGAATGACAAAATCTGTTCTTCTTTATATATTTTTTTCTTTAGGTGAACTTCACAGAACATACACTAACTACACTAAAACCTTGGGTTGTGAGTAACTTGCTCTGCGAGTGTTCCACAAGAGGAGTAAACATTTCTAATAAATTTTAACCTTATAAAGGAGCGATGGCTTGCAATATGAGTACTACGTGATGCCGAATGTCACATGATCACAACTGAGCCAATGGTTCTTGAAATTCACTTTGATATATGAGGGCTTTGGATTTCAAGCATGTTTCTGGAATGAATTATGCTGCAAACCAAGGTGTTACTGTATTTGAAAATGAAGAATTCAGTAGCACTGAGTATGTTTGTAATGTTGTACAACTGTCACCACCATCCAAATGCAGAATTTTTCAATTTCCTGGTGGAAACGCTGTACCTCTTAAACAAGAGCTCCCCATTCCCCTTTTCCCCAACCCCTGGAAACCACTAATGAGCTTTCTGCCTCTATGACTTTACCTAGTCTGGATATTTCAAATAAATGGAATCATATAATATGTGACCTCTTGTGACTACCTTCCGTCATTTAACATGATACTTAATTCATAACGTCATAGGGTATATCAGTACTTTATTCCTTTTCATGACTGAATGTTCTAGTATGTATATGCCACGATTTGTTTATTTGTTCCTCCACTGATGGACCTTTGGGTTGTTTCTACCCTTTGGCTATAGAAAAATAGTTCTGCTGTGAACATGTATGTATAAGTATTTGTTTGAGTTCTTGTTTTCAATTCTTTTAAGTATACAGCTAGAAGTGAAATGGATGGACCATTTGGTGATTCTATGTTTAACTGTTTGAAGAGCTGCTGAACTGTTTCCCACAACAGCTGAACATTTTACATTCCTACCAGCAAAATCTGAGGGTTCCAAATTCCCCACATCCTTCCTGACACTTATTATTATTATTATTTTAAATGTAGTTATCCTAGTGGGTGGCTTCTTAATGTGGTTTTGATTTGTCTTTTCCTAACCACCAGTGATATTGAGCATCTTTTCTTGGGCTTATTGACCATTTGTATATCTTCTTTGGGGAAAGGTCTATTCAAGTCCTTTGACCTTTTTTGAATTGGGTTACATGTTTTCTTACCGTTGAGTTGTAGAAGTTCTTCATATATTGTTGATACTAATCCTTCTCAGATAAAGGATTTATGAATATTTTGTCCCATTTGGTGTGTTGTCGTTTTAATCTCTTGATAGTGTCCTTTGTTGCACAAAAGTTTTCAAAGTTCGTGAAATCCAATTTATGGGTTTTTTTGTTGTTGTTGTTGTTGTCACCTGGGTTTTTGGTGGTATATCAAGACTTCACTGCCAAATATAAGGTTGCCCCTGTGTTTACCATGGGGATTACAATTAAATCCTAAATTTATAACCGTCTAGTCTGAAATGATTCCAAGTTAGCCTCAATAACATGCAAGAACTCTGTTCCTATACATCTCTGTCCCCTCCCTCTTACACTGTTACTGTCACAAATTACATCTTTTTATATTTGTGCCTATTAACATGGGATTTTAATTATTTTTTGGTGCATTTGTCTTTGAAATCAGATGAGAAATAAGAAGAGGAGTAAGGAGGAAAAACCCATAATAACACTGGCTTTTTATTTTACTTATGTGGTTATATTCACTGAGATTCCTTATTTCTTCATATGGATTCAAGTTACTATCTAGTGTCCTATTGCTCAGCCTGAAGGACTCCCTTTAAGCATATGGGGGCTTGTCTCTTTGTGACAAACTCCCTCAGCTTTTGTTTGTTTGGGAATGTCTTAAGTTCTCACTCTCTTTTTTATTTGATCGAGTTTTTATTTTTTATTATGGTAAAATATACATAACATAATATTTACAAGAAGTGTCCAGGTGGCTCACTTGGTTAAGCTCCTGCTCGGGTCATGAGCCCACGGTTTGTGGATTCGAGCCCTGTGTTGGGCCTCTGTGCTGACAGCTCAAAGCCTGGAGCCTGCTTTGGATTCTGTCTGTCTGTCTGTCTCTCTCTCTCTCTCCCCACCCCACCCCACTCACACTCTGTCTCTCAAAAATGAATAAAGTTAAAAAAATTATGATGCTAACCATTTTAAGTGTACACTTAGTGGCATTAATGGTATTCACAGCCTTGTATAACCATCACTACTATCTATTTCCAGAACTTTTTCATCATCCCAGATAGAAACTCTGTACCCATTAAACAATAACTCTCCATTCCTCCCCTCCCCTCCCTCCTGGCCAGTCCCTGGTAATCTCTATTCTCCTTTTGGTTTCTATGAATTTGCCTAAACTAGATTCCTTTTTTATGTTTCCTATCTCTTTATTGATATTCTCTGTTTGTTCATACTTTGTTCTTCTGGTTTCTTTTAGTTCTTCATTCATGGTTTCCTTCAACTCATGAAGGATATTTAAGATAGTTGATTTAAAGTCTTTATGAAGTAAGTCTAATATCTGAACTCCCTTGGGGACAGTTTCTGGCAATATTGTTTTATGCTGTGAATGGGCCATACTTTTCTGTTTCTTTGGATGGCTTGTAATTTTTTCTGGTTGTCACAAGTGGGCATTTTTTTTCTTTTATAGTTTAATGTCAAGTTGGTTTTCATATAACACCCAGTGCTCATCCCCACAAGTGCCTGCCCCCCATCCCCCTTCCTTTCTTCCCCTCCCCCCATCAGCCCTCAGTTTGCTCTCAGTATTCAAGAGTCTCTCATGGTTTACCTCCCTCCCTCTTCCCAACAATTTTTCCCCCTTCCCCTTCCCCATGGTCCTCTGTTAAGTTTCTTCTGTTCCACTTATGAGTGAAAACATATGGTATCTGTCCTTCTCTGCCTGACTTATTTCACTTAGCATGACACCCTCGAGGTCCATCCACATTGCTAAAAATGGCCAGATTTCATTCTTTCTCGTTGCCATGTAGTACTCCATTATATAGATAAACCACGTCTTCTTGATCCACTCATCAGGTGATGGACATATAGGCTCTTTCCATGAATTGGCTATTGTTGAAAGTGCTGCTATGAACATTGGGGTACATGTGACCCTATGCATCAGCAACAAGTGGGCATTTTGAATGTTACAATATGGCAACTCTCAAAGCCAAATTCTCCCCAGTTTGTTGTTGTTGATTTTTGAGCGCTGCAGTCATCCATTTGTTAGTGACTCTTCCCAACTTTTTTTTTTTTGCAAAGACCGTATTCCTTGTTGTATATGGTCAATGAAGTCTCTTTTCCTTTATCTCAGAGGTTACCCACTGACCTGAGAGATTCTCTGAAATCCCTGGGACCAAAAAGAAGAAAAATATTTTCCTACTCTTCGCAGATTGGCTCTATGCCCGGTCACTCCTTCAATGCTAAGCCAGGCTATACTCATCTCCCTGGGCTTTACCTTCTTCTTGTGCAGACCCCAAAGATCCACCTACAGTAGAAGCATATGGTCCTATCAGATCTTTTCTGAGCAGGTGTCCAGCCCTAGGAGAGCACATTGTACTCCAGATTCCCTGTTACACGTAGGAGTTCTTTGAAGGCCTTAGTGGCCCAAGGATCTTCCTCTTTAACCTCTTCCTTCCTAGACTTACTCTACTTGCCTTATCTGTCCTACTCAGGTAGTGGCAGGCAAATAGATACAGCTAGCATAATGCTTTTTGCAGATTCACCCTAGAAAGCCATTCCAGCCTTAGGGGGACAAAACAAAGGTCAGCCTCCATGCTGGCCTCTCAAGGACCTGCCAGACAAATCAAAACGTGTGACCACAATTTTTTTGAGAACAAGATCTGCATTGCCCTTCAACTTCAAGTCACACTAGGAATGCAGGCTGCCATCCCCATGGCTGCCACTGAGCTGGAGAATGGGGACGATTGGCAGGTAAGCAAAAATGCTACACACGTTTTTGAAATTTAGAGTCTGTTTCTTCATTGAGAGCTTCCCTAGTTGCTGAAAATTTCCTTTTTTTCTTTATTTTTCTTTTATTTTTTTAAATGTTTATTTGAGAGAGAGAGAGAGAGAGAGAAAGAGAGAGAGAGAGAGAGAGTTGGAGCAGGGAAGGGGCAAAGAAAGAAGGAGACACAGAATCAGAAGCAGACTCCAGGCTCTGAGCTGTCAGCACAGAGCCCAACCTAGGGCTCGAACTCATGAGTGGTGAGATCATGACCTGAGCTGAAGTCGGACACTTAACTGACTGAGCCACTCAGGTGCCCCGAGACTAAAAGTTTTAATGTTGAGGTGTTGGTTTTGCAGGTGGCTTTAGAGCAACAGGATGTTTCCAGATGACCCAGCTGGCAGTCCTGGGCAGTGTGGATCGGGGAGGTGGGCAGAGGAAGGGGGCTGGTCAGAAAGCGGCTGCAGTAACCAAGTGGGAGCAGGGGCAGGTCGGGGCCAGGACAAGGGCAGAGAGTGATGACAAAGGACAGTCGTGAGACAGCTGGGGAAGGGAGCACTGGGGGGCCGTCATAGATGCCATGACTACTGTCAGCAGGCCTCAAGTCACCCGTACGGACCGATCTGACGGTGCTCCTGTGGTCCGGCCAGCTCAGGTCCTGCCCCCAGCTCTGCGCGTCTATCCGCGGCCTCCGGGCTGAGATGGGGGACAGGTGTCCTCAGTGGGCTGCATGCTGCTGCCCACAACTCACCGGTTCTACGGTGCCCACGGACCCCGCCTGGAGCCACCTCCTCTCCCTGAGAGTCCGGCAAGGAAGGCTCCCGGGACCATCCCACGTGCCAAGGGCAGGAGCTGGCGGCTGCAGCCATGCTGGGAGCCAGCTCTTCCCTTGACAGCGAGGTTACTGCTTCAGACTTGCTGGCCCTGGGCACCGCCGGAGTCCCCCTCCTGCTCGCACGGGAATCAAACCTGCCCAGTGTCGTTTTCCAAGTCAGCTGAAAAGTTTCTAATCTCTTTGCAAAGTGTCAAGTATCTTCCAGGGCCTTGAAAGGTGATTTTCTAAAAGCAGATCAAACGGTTCTGACATTTGCTGCCAAGCCATTTTAAGTCCTACTACAAGCTTGCCGCTGGCCTCGGCGGCTCCACTGGCTGCAGATAAAGGTTGAAGTGGCATCTCTCGTCACAGACACGAGGAGCCTGCTTGTGGGAGCCACGTCCTGGAGAGAAACATATTCCGTAAATGTTAATCTGCTGCTTTGTCTTGGCCAACAATTTATTCTTTCCTGAAAGCCAGGCTCTGGCTCCCAATTGAATTCTGCACACACATTTTTTTAATTTGCCGGAATTTGCGAAAACACATCCGTGGCCCTGCTGCTCTTGGGTTTTTATGTTTAGCAAAATAATCCCACGGCATGGCCTTCAAAGGGCTCTCAGCATCCCGCTCTCCCCAGCTCTATTTTGGCTTTCCAAAGAGGGAGGCTAACGGCGCGCAGAGCCCTTGAGGACGCGGGGGCCGGGGACACTCGTCCACTGAGCCGGGTAGGGCTGCCGGCTGGGACCACCAGGAATGGGCTCACCAACTCGGGTGCCTGCAAGGGTCCGGCAAATAAAGGAGAGGGCCAGGTGAGCTGGCGGGGGGACACTGAGGCGTGGTGGGGACTGAGGCAAACTGAAGACTGCGTGCCCTCTACCCGCGGCGGCTGGCCTGGCAGGTTGCTGTCGGGTGGAATGTGGGCCCAGTGCCCTTAGAGCGTCCCATTTTCCGAAAGAAGCATTTTTAAAATGAGAAATCTGTCCATTTTCAAATGTTGGCCTGCCTTCTCCTCAAAGGCTCCAAAGGCCAAACCAAACGCGTCTGCTGGCTGACTCTGCCTCGCGGGGCTGCCCGTTGGCCATCTTGGACGGAGGAGGCAGAGATAAGGAAGACGGAGGGCAGGCTTCTCTGTTCTCTTTAACCTGGGAGGTCATCCAACTCCATGGTCTCAGCCCACAGATGGGGAAACTGAGGTCCATCGTTCACGGATGGCACCGATCTTTTCCCTCTGCCTACAGCCTCTCTCCTCCAAGACTTAAGAATGTTACTCCCCCAAGACATAAGTCTTAAGGGGTGACATCTCTCCCAGGCTTGCAGGGCCTTTACAATTCAGAGAAATGCATCTCTTCAATGGTGGCATTTCAGGCAAAGTGACAGGGCAGTGGGGTGAGGGCTTTCCAAAAGTCTCTCAACCGCCAGGTGGTTTTCCATTCTGCCTTGTCCTCCGCGGTTCCTGGGGTCGCTCTCCCCCTGGCCATATCCGGCGTTGGTGCCTGCTCTCTGACACAGCTGCTGGAGGCACAGGCGAGGTGCCCACAAGGGGCTGGGCTGCTGGAATGCCAGGGGCTCCTGTTCGGTGTTTCCACCCCTGCAGGTCTAGCACGAAACTGCCAAGGTGGCTCCGGCTCCGGCTGGCGTGGCAGGCAGTGACCCTCCCCAAGTGCTCAGTAAAACGAGTCCGAGCCGCCAATATTCTCCCAGGACCTGTCCTGGGCCCGGCCGGAGCAGAAGCAGATAGCTATGAGGAAAGGGTTTCCTTCTCACCTCTCCGTCCTGCCGGCAATGGCCAGCGAGCTGTCTCTCCTGTCCCATGCTCCCAGCCATGTCCCCACCCCACCCTCACACCTCCTTGTGTGCAGCCTGTCAGAGCTCTGGCCACCAAATTAGCCCTTTGTGATTGCATTCGGCTTTTATTGGCTCAAGCTGGATGTTGGAGCTGGAGCCAGATGTGAGGCCACGGGACCACTTGAAAGGCCAGGTAATTAGCAGCATCTGCCTCTGACTTCTTATCTTGACAGGCGGACACACGGGGCAGTGACCTGGGAGCTGGGAGGCGGGTACCTTTTCCACATTAAATGAAGGAAAGGCCAAAGGGGAGCCTTCACCGGCCTGGAATGCTGCCATCCGTGTGTGTGTGTGTGTGTGTGTGTGCGTGTGCGCACGCATGCACACGTGTGTGCAGGCACGTGTGCAAACATGTGAGTGTGAGCCTCTGGAAGAATCATCCCCTCCACGCACTGCTTGGTCTCTTCCCTCCAGGTCCAGGAAGAACCGTCTGCCAAGCTCTAAACACCTGGGGGTAGAATTAGTATCATGTTTAAGCTGAGGAGTAATTTACATACGATGAAAGGTATAGATCTTAAGTATACAGTTTGATGAGTTTTTACAAATGAGCGAAATCCCTGTAATCCATACCCTGACGAAGATGAAGATGTAAAACTTTTTTATCACTCCAGAAAGTTCTTTATGCTCCTTCCCAGTGAATTCTCCTCTGTCCGTGCACAGGCAACCGCAGTCCTGATTTCTATCACCACAGATTCGTTTTTTTCTGCTCTTAAATATCATGTAAATGGAATCATGGAATATAAACATAGATTTACAGTCTTTTTGTCTTTGGCTTCTTTTGCTCAACATAATGTTTTTTGAGATTCACCAGTGAGTGGTTCATTCCTTTTTATTGCTGAGTATTCCAATTGTGGGGGCATATTGCAATTTGTTCTTTTATTCTCTGGTTGAGGGATATTTGGGTAATTTCTGGCTTTTGGCTGTTATGAATAAAGAAGCATCATAAACGACCATGCATTGAATGGCTTAAAATGATGCAAATCTATTATCTTATAGTTTCTGTGGGTCAGGTGTCTAGGTATGGGCTGGGGGCCCTCTGTTCAGGTCTCACTAGGCTGAAAGCAAGGTGTCTACCAGGACTGGGTCTCATATGAACCCTAGGATCCTCTACAGAGTTCAGAGAATTGTTGGTGGAATTCAGTTTCTTGTGTTTGTAGGACTGAAGCCCTCATCTCCCGGAGGCCACCTTCTGTTCCCTACCATGTCGTCTTCTCCCCAACATGAAAGTTTGCTTGTTCAAGGCCATCAGGGGTATATCTGCTGTTGCTTCAGATCTCTCTGACGTCTTCCATCTCTGATTTCTAGACTCTCTTTCAAAGAGCTCACCTGATTAGGTCAGGCCCACCCAGGATAATCTCCTGTTTGATTAAAGTCAGCTGGTTAAAGACATCTGAAAACTTCCTTCACCCTTTCCACCTAATGTAACCGAATCACAGGAGTGATAGCCTGTCATATTCACACACAGGACATGTTTACCAGGGGATGAGACTCTTGGGGGCCATCTTGGAATTGTGTCTACCACAAGGAGCTATGAACATTCTAGAGTTTTTATGTCACTCAAGTGTGCATCTTTAAAAACTGAGGGCATTTTCTATTGAGGTAAAATAACACTATCCCACTTCATTAGTAAATCACTTCTAAATATCATCTTATACCCAGTCCATAGTTGGTGAGGAAGTCCGTTGTCTTAACAAGGTGTTGCAGCCAGTTTGTGAAGCAGAAGATTGTCCAGGGCCTTGCGGTGCCTGTGGGCACTTGTGCCTTGGATTGCTTTCTGTCTATCACAATCTGTAGCTGGTTGGAGAGAGTGGGTCCATCATCTGGCAGATGAGCAGTGAGATTTTTTAAAATTAAAAGATATTTAATGTTTATTTATTTTGGAGAGTGAGAGAAACAGAGTGCAAGAGAAAGAGGGAGACACAGAATCCAAAGCAGGCTCAAGGCTCTGAGCTGTCAGCACAGAGCCCGGTGTGGGGCTCAAACTCACCGATCTCAAGATCAAGACCTGAGCTGAAGTCGGACACTCAACGGACTGAGCCACCCAGGCGCCCCTCTTCTGTTACTATTTAGCTTGTTCCTTTGTCCTTTGTCCTTTTTTACAGCCTGTGAACTGGAAGTCAGATCTGCAGTTTGATGGACCCAGTAAACACCTTCTGGCTGGTGCGTATTATGGGATAGTTGAGAGCTTCAAGCAGTATCACAGGGCAGACACGAGGTTTCTGGTTGTCCCACTGTTTCTCATGCACGATCGACTCCCAGGTGGGGTGGGAACAGCCTGACCCCTCCAATCCCAATTCTTCCTCCCGGGCCAGGAGGAAATCTGTAGGGTCTTATTTCGTACAATGCGAACGTCCAGTTGTGCACTGGCGACTCATCTAGTGGTTTTAACACGTTCATTGATAATCCTTGCTTGAATCAGTGGTTGCATTAAAGGCCGAGGGTGGACTTTCGACCCAGCGTTTCCT
>NC_043715.1:31893350-31933998 GCF_006229205.1 Suricata suricatta | reverse complement strand
GCCTTCTGCTCTGGCCACACCGGGGCCCTGCTGTTTTGGTCTTGGACGCGGCTGGGTCTGGAATGCTGTCCTTAGGATCCCACCTGAGGCAGTCTTTCTCTCCTGACCCCCCAGGGACAAGGACCACTCCTCCCATCACGTGAACACGGCACACCTTCGCACTTCTCAGAATTCGGATCAAACAATATTGCACTTTCTTAAGTCTGGAAACCATTTAATACAGAAAACTATAGTAAACCCATCCAACAAATATGCTCACCACCCAGAAATAACATATGACAACATTTTGTCATCTCTGGTTCAATTTTCTTTTTTAAGGGGCACCTGGGTGGCCGGGTGGCGGTTGAGTGGCTGGCTTCGGCTCAGGTCATGATCTCATGGTTCATGGGTTTGAGCCCCGCGTCGGGCTCTGTGCTGACAGCTAGCTCAGAGCCTGGAGCCTGTCTTCGGATTCTGTGTCTCCCTCTCTCTCTGCCCCTCCCCTGCTCACAATGTCTCTCTCTCTCAAAAAAAAAAAACCAAAAGATTTTAAAAAATTAAAAAAAAATTTTTTTAAAGTAAAACACAAAATATTTCACTGAAAACATTGAAGTCCTTTCCAAAGTCCTTTATATTCAGTCCCTTCCCCTTCTCCACAGAAGCTGCCACTCTGATAAATTTGGTGAGCCAGCCTGTGTTCCAATACCTTTATTACTGTTTTGTCCAGCAATAAATAGCGTATAATATTGTTTCTTGGGTATAATTTTTTTACAGGTTCATATCTTTCAGTTTCTTGTGTATTTTTCACACAACTGCATTTTTTTTTGCATTTTTTTTGGCTGTAACAAATCAGTACGTATTTAATATAGTTTAAAACAACATCCATTTATTTTCTCACTGTTGCTTCTGAAAAACCAGGTGAAAAGTCCAAGCACAGTGTGGTTGGTCTGCTCAGGGTGTCACAAGGCCAAAACAAGGTGTTTCTTCTTAGAGGGAAGAAACCGTTTTATTTATTTATTTGTTTGTTTATTTGTTATTATTATTTTTAATGTTTTTTATTTATTTTTGAGGGACAGAGAGAGACGGCCCGAGCAGGGGAGGGTCAGAGAGAGAGGGAGACACAGAATCCGAAGCAGGCTCCAGGCTCTGAGCTAGCTGTCAGCACAGAGCCCAACATGGGGCTCGAACTCACGAACCGTGAGATCATGACCTGAGCCGAAGCCGGAAGCCAGATGCTTAACCTTCTGAGTGACCCAGGTACCCTGGGAAGAAACTGTTTTAAAGTAAAATCATCTTTGTTTTAATGTAAAATTGCCTGGGATAAAGGCTCCCTAGAAAAGGGTCTTCCTATCACCAATGGATTTTTGTTTGGTTTGGTTTTTGCTTTACTGAAGCATGTTTGATATACAAAATATGGGACACATATGATGTAGCATCCTGACGAATTTCGACAAACACATACATCATGATACCATCATCACAACCGAGGTATTAAACTTCTCCATCACCTCCAAATATTTCCTTGTGTTCTTTTGTGCTTAAAACATTTTTTTAATGTTTTATTTATTTTTTGGAGAGAGACAGAGTGTGAGTGGGGGAGGGGCAGAGAGAGAGGGAGCACAGAATCCGAAGCAGGTTCCAGGCTCTGAGCTGTCAGCACAGAGCCCGATGTGGGGCTCGAACCCATGAACCATGAGATCATGACCTGAGCTGAAGTCAGGCACTTAACTGACTGAGCCACCCAGGCGACCCTGTGTGTTCTTTAAATAAGAACATTTGACATGAGATCTCTTCTTGACATGCCTTTGAGTTCATAAAACCGTATTGTCACAACCACGGGCAATATGTTGTCCAACAGATCTAAGAACTTACGCATCTTGGATGACAAAAACTTCATGCACTTTTTTTTTTTTTTGCATTTTTAACATCAGTATTGATTTGCCTGGTTCTCATTCATTCCTTTTAAGATGTGTATGGAATTCCATTTCTGAATAAATCGCAGAGCATAGATTTCCCCACTGAATCTTTGGCTTGGTTTTCCAGGAGGCGGACGTGGAGACAGAGAATGGTGAACAGAGAGCGACCCGGGAGTGTTTTCATCTGGAACACCACGTGTGAGGGAGCGAGGGCTCCAGAACCGGGCACACAGAGGTGGGAGCGTGACACAGTTGGGACGGAGGTCTCCACTGATCCCCACAGGGTGAACTGGAGGGGGTGAGACTTTCAGAGTTGTCCTCAGTCAAGACGAGTTTCCAGGAGTTTGGGCCCCTCATTGTCCAGTCATTGGATGAAGGCTGCCTTCAGGAAAGGGCCATGATATTGGGTGAGGCAGCTCTCTTTGTTGAAGGTCAAGTCCCAGAGAGGACTCATATGGGGACCACCTGTGGCCAACACTTCTGGCAGCCGGGGAGCGGTGAGTGAGTGCTCATGGTGGCATCCAATCCGGTCCAGGTCTCGTGTTGCTTGGATCCACCAGCTTCGTGTAGTTAATTCACCACCTCTGGGAGCGGCTCCTCCAGGATTTTTCCAGGGAAAATGACAAAAGGGAAGTTAGTGGGACACATTCTAGCCCCTGCCACCATGGCTGGTGTTGAGGCTCTATCAGGGTCTCGCAATCTCCCACGTCTACTGTCCATTCGTGTTCATTTCATATCAATTCTATGCCCATTTCATCCTCTGTTAGCACCTCCACGGGTCTAGGTGGCTTTCCTGCTGTCATGACCCTTACTGTCATCATTGACAGACCCTTGGTCATCATATTTTTTCCAGGCCATAATTACCATACGTGTCCATTTGCTACCAGAATTGGGAAATACTAAGGGACGCTCAGTCGATTACCTGGCTGCCAAATGTATTTTCCTTTGTTCTCATTATACAAGGGCAGCCCTATGTTTTTCTGCTAATCCAAAATTACACTTGCCAGTATAGCGACCCATCTTCTTGCTTGTTGGCCTCTTGGCATAAGGAAGTGAAAGTAACCAGTGATGGTTGTAATTTTAAGTTTAATGGGGTCTTTACTGTGTCCTCTGGTGGGAGCATGCCCTCTTTGGAATCAGAACTTCTAGATCCACAAAGTCTAATGTTGAGGGAACAAGAAATCCAAATTCCCCAGTTAGGTTATGGTGAACAATGGTAATCAGGCCGCTCCTACTTCCTTCTGTGGCTCCTGGACTCATCTCCTTTACCTACTGGGAATTCCATGCAGAGCAATCATTGCTTTAGAGTTTATTCCCGTCCCGAAGGATGGTGCACCATCCTCACGGCATGTGCTCTCCAGTATGAGACACCTTTCAGGCCAGTACCTTCTGAACGTGCAGTTTGTGACAGCGGTCCAATGGTCATTTGCCCATCATTGCACCCTCTTTGCTGTTGAGTGGGTTTCTTGATGGAGGCGATGTCATACGAGAGCCTGTGTCAGTGGATCAAACCACTCTGCACATCCCAGGCTAGTGGTATTGACTGGACCCTGCAGGTAGGAAAGGCGAATCCATATGCAGAACCTGTATTGACTTCAACCAAGATTTGCTGACTATTTTGGGGATGGGAGGGGCCAAGAAACTGGTTGTTTTGTTTAAGCAACAGTGTCATTCTGAAGGCTCAGTGTTGGTCTCTGTTGTTAGCAGAATGGACATTCCGCAGTGGCTGCAGCTAGATCCACCTTGGCCAGTGGAAACTCGTTTTGGGTCCATAAATAGCCGCCATTCCTGCCACCATGGCCACTCCATTCATGAGCCCATTTAACAAGCATTGGGGTGGCTGACTCCAGAGGCTGGCTGACATTGACCAGCCAAGTTGTTCTGTCAGATTGGTTGTTTAGTGCGTCTTCAGTGGCGGCTGCTCTCTGACGGGAGTTAACATAAGCCACATAGACCTTTGCTGCTCTTACTCACTCTTCTATGTCTATCAATGTTTCTCTTACTCAGACCTTCTTGACACCAATCGTCTGCCTTTTCTCCTTGAAATAGCCAGGCCACTTGCCACTGCCTGTGGATCCATGTAGAGTCTAACCTCAGGCTACTTCTTTTCCCGCACTAATGGAATGATCAGATATGCTCCCCCAAAGCTCTGCTGCTGGGAGGAGTTTTATTCACCACTTCCAAGGCGGTAGAATAACAATAGATTGTTTTTGGCTCATGCCACATGCAGAAATGACTCACCTGTGAACCAAACAGGCTTTTTCCTTCTCCATCACCTGGTCAAAAGTTTTCCCCCACCTAAGAGGCCATTGATATGAGCCAAAAGAGAGGAACCAGTGCAACAGTGGTGGATGACATGATCGTGCGGGCTCCCCACTCATGCACATCCTTTCCTCATACCTTCGGGCCTTGCTTGTGTCTGATCTGAGATGTTCCATTTCTGTTGTATAATCAATAGCAGTTGGGTCCATCTGACCTTTTGACCTAGGAGGTCTGACGGAACTCCGCTCAAGATGGGCTGCGTGGTCATTTGAAGTTCAAGGTCAGATGGGATAGTTCATCTCTAACTAGGCTCAGTAGCACTTCAGGAGCTATTTTATAAAAGGTGTAGACTTTTCTGTTGCAGATGGTACGCTCTTGGTCTTCCAAGAACTCTGCATGGTGTCTTTATTCCCTTACAAATGCTTCTGGTACCATCGGGTCTGTTGAGTTATTGACTCAAGTATAAGCAGTGTTGCTTGCACTACAGTCTGGATCTGCTGTAGGGCATTTTCCTGCTCTGGGTCCCACTTGGGGCTAGCAGCCTTATGTATTACATGGTATAATATAGGGTTAGTAGGATTGATGTAGGTATATGGATTGGAGCCATATTCCCAGGCATGTCCTGGAAAGTCCTATCAAACATTATCCTTTGTGGCAGGAGGTACAGGTAGCACTCATTTGCTTTTTTTTTAATGTTTATTTTTGAAAGAGAGAGAGAGAGAGAGAGAGAGAGAGAGAGAGAGAGAGAGAGAGAGAGAACACGCACACATATGAGTGGGGGAAGGGCAGAGAGAGAAGAAGACAGAGAATCCAAAGCAGGCTCTGTGCTGTTAGCTCAAAGTTGTATGCGGAGCTCAAACCCATAAACCTTTAGATCAGGACCTGAACTGAAGTCAGACACCTGATTGACTGAGCCACCCAGCTTCCCCTTATTTGCTTTTTAACTTTGGAGGGGATATCCCAGGCCATTGGCCTCTCAGACACTTCACTGGCCTGTCAGCCTCCTGAATGTACAATAGGGTCTGTCTCTTACTCTCAGAAATGCATACATCTTACAAAAACCTCCACAATACAGGCCACTGCTTGCTCATCCAATTAGCAGGATGTCACTGATCTAGTAGATCATTGTGATTTTCTGGGGGATGTCCAGCCTGTCTCTCTAGACTGTGTTATGATAGACAGCAGGAGAGTTAACTTAGCCTGGGGAAGACTGAAAATGTATACTATTGCTCTTCTTCCATGAATGGGAAATCTTTCTGATCCTTTTCTTGAAAGGAATGGAAAAGAATGCATTTGCCAGATCAAAGGCTGCATACCGTGCACTTGGGGCTGTGTTTAGCAGAGACTGCACACCATCAGGCAGCTGCAACAGAGGCTTCTCCTTGCTGGAGTCCACAGTTGTTCACTGTCATCTTCCAGAAGCACCTGTTCTTTAGGACCCAGACGAGGGAAGTGAATGGGAATATGATGGAGATCATACACGCCTTAGGTTTTAAGGGTGGCAGTGATCTCTGCCATTCTCTCTGAGACACAACCTTGTTATTTACTTACTATCCTTGGCTAGACTGGGAAGGTGGTGTCAAGGGCTTCTCACTTGGCCACCGCCACTGTGATAGCTCTTATCATAGGCCAAGGAGCCAATGTGGGGCTGTGACAACAACCATGTGTGTCTCTTCTCATCATACATTTGGGGCTAAGGGAATGACTATGGGTTGGGACTAGGGCTCAATGAATCCACTGTGAATCAAGCCAGATATCATTGCCTGGTCCCCACATGTCCTTCTTTAATGGAGGTGGGGGGGCGGTGCGGGGCACGATACCACTTCAGTTCCTTGAGTATCAGTGTCAATTCAGAACCTGTATATGAAAGTCACTGAGATGTGAGGGCATTTTTCTTTCTCTCTTTAAAATTTATTTTAATTTATCTTAATTTTTATTTTAGAGAGAGATTGCATGTAGGGGAGAGGGGCAGAGAGAGAGAATCCCAAGCAGGTTCCATGTTCAGTGCAGAGCCCAAGGTGGGGTTCGATCCCAGGACCCTGGGATCATGACCTGAGCCTAAATCAAGAGTCAGATGCTCAACTGACTGAGCCACCCAGGCACTCCAGAGCATTTTTCTTCCTTGAGGGCATGGTTATCCATGTGAATGACTGTAGGTCCTTTGGAGAAAAGCTGGGGGAATAATTACCATCTATTCCTGCCATGGCATTGCAGGGTTCTCCCTCATGGCGACCTGGCTTCTCCTTCAGTCAGTGGTTTCTGGGTCTCAGAACTAGCTCGGGTCCAGAAATTGGCCAAGGAACGGTGACTTTATTAGGACGGCTGCTCTAGGCTTTCTGATCACCCATACGTGGTTTCTTTTGGTGGTATAAATTGCCCATCTATCTCCCCCCGGGGATGTCTTATTCTATTAGTAATTTCCTTCATCTTTCTTTGGATACTGCTCTCCTGGTTGCTACTGCCTTTTTGCTCTGCACTACGATCATTACCATTCTGCTCCTGATGGTTAAGCATCTACTCAAGACCTCATTATCTCCACTGCGAGGAGGGAGTCAGTTTAGAGCATCCCCTTCCTTCGGCCCTGGTCTCCCTAGGTCTGCCACCAGTGAGCTTTGTAGCAATGCTGGGGCCACCTGACTATATTATGCCTTATCATGTTGGTAAATGTAATGCCCTCTGGGCTTTCCATGGAACATAGCCAGCTGGTGAGTGTTCCATCTTTATATAGGATATTTTCTCCAGCATGCCGGTGTCTATGAGCATTCTGATTCCTTCCTCTGTCATCCGCCATGACAGCTCTGGCATTTCCCCTTCACTTTGTGCGGTCCAGCACTTTTTCCATGCTTGTAAGATTCATTATAGTAGCCCAGTGGTACCAACTCCCAAGGTCTTTGCCAGAGTATTCACTCTGAGCGTGAGAGAGTGCTCCCATATCTATATGTTCTCCTTTATCCAACTTTATAGTCCCTCCCCCTTAATTGAGAACCCTAGGGATCTAATTCTACGATGTTCTCCTGGCTCCTGCCAGTGTAGACTGATGAGATCCTACAGCCCCTTCAGGGTATAGTACTTTCCCTCCTTAGCAGGTCCAGCACCCGACCCAGGCTCTGGCTTGACCCTAGTTGTTGGTGGTGGCTAGGAGGAGAGATAGGGGTACATCCTGTCTTACAATGTAGAAGTCTCTGCACCATCTTTAAGCAAAGGGAAGCACTTTTAAAAGGGAGGAAAGGCCACTTCTATGAGGCCAGAGGGCTCAGGAAGACCCAGGGTTTCAATATTCTTGAGCACACGGACCCTATCTTAAGCACCAAGGTCTCCCTGCCCAACCAATTAGGGTGCTAATTTTGGCATAAACAGATTTGTCAAAATCAGTTGAGAATTCTACTTTCTTTGGAGTGCTGCTCTTTTTAGAAGCAAGTCCTGGGCTTGATCCTGAGCTCTTTATGCTCTCTTGCTGCAGAAGATGAGAGATGTACACTTCACTCTAAGTTGGTAATTAATCACCTTCAGTCTTTCATTGGCTTTCTCCATTTATTGCACCTGACATGACCCATCCAGTTTCTCTCAAATGCCTGAAGTGTTGTAGCAACCAGCGCATCCCTGTCTACCATTTTCCTATCCCACGTCACCCCTTGTGAACATTTTAACACCTCTGCATACCAGGTAATTATGTATCCCAGCAATGGGGTCCTCATTGCCACCTTGTAAGCAGGGTGATCTCGGCTCTAAAATCCCAGTGCAGAGGCTGGTTCTGGGACCACCTCTGTTACAAGTAGGTTTCCAGAGGAACAGAGTTTGAGATGGAGACTTCCTGCAGGTGGTTCACGGGGGAGTGCTCTCAGGGCAGGTGGCTCACGGGGGAGTGCTCTCAGGGCTCCGCCCTGGGAGGGACCGTGGAAGGTGGGCTGCCATGCAGATGCATCAGAGGCCTCGATGGGTCCGTGGGGAGCGCTGGAGCTGTGGTAGTCCTACTGATGTGTGCTGAACTGAGACAAGGGGCTGGGCTTTTTGTTTCCTCCTGCACAATCTCCGGCACTGATTTGTCGTGGGAGGTGGGCTCCCCAGGGAGGGCATAGAAGCAAGCCAGCTCCCTTCAACGGAAGACCATTTGCAGAGAAGAACTCAGTTGGGAGCCGTCAGCAGCCAGCACTCCCAGGAGATAGGGAAATGAGTGTCCCAGGCCGCAGGGTGTCTAGGCAGCTCACTATGGCCTCCCGCCTCCGCTACAGAGAGGCGAACGCTCTCCATCTCCCCCTATTGTGACAGTGCAGTAATGGCCATCTTCGCACATGTCCCTGCCCTGCCTGTTTCGCATCATGCAGCATAAACAGAACATGTATGTTTCGTTGGAGGTAAACACGACCGAGTTCAGAACAGGAGTGGGCTGGCTGTGCTGCGGTGGGCACGGGGCTCAGGCTGCCTCAGTTACCCTCTCCCCATGGTTGCTCCACATCAGACAGGATCAGTATTTCCATCTACACACAAGAGCTGGAACTCTCTCTCTGGTACACACCTGCCTAGATGAGGAGCTGCCGGCTATAGGGCACGGACGTCGCCAACTGTCTGTATATTGGCATCTGTTTTACAAAAGTCTAAGGAGATGCCGCTTCACCACATTTGGACCTCCACATTGTTGTCTAGCTGGTGGGTGTGAAGTAGCATCTCATCAATATTTTCCCTCCCCGCTTACCAGGTTGGACGGGCATGTCTTTGCCTGTCTCTTGGTCATTTGCTTCCCTTTGCTATGACTTGCCCACTCATTTTTATCTTCTCCTGCGGATCATCGGTCTTTTTCTTACTGAGGGGTGGGGTTTCCTGCTTTACTTCCTGGCTGCACATTCAGTGCCCTTGTCCCTATTGTCAAGTCCCCCTACCCAATACAGTCTCTGATTCTCTGCTTTTTTAAAAAGATTTAAAAAATTATTTATTTTTGAGAGAGAGAGACAGAGTATGAGCAGGGGAGGGTCAGAGAGAGAGGGAAACAGAATCGGAAGGAGGCTCCAGGCTCTGAGCTATCAGCACAGAGCCTGATGTGGGGCTTGAACTCATGAACCGTGAGATCATGACCTGAGCTGAAGTCGGATACTTAAAGGACTGAGCCACCCAGGTGCCCCTAAATATTTTTTAGAGTTTATTTTGAGAGACAGAGCACATGTGCATGTGCATGTGTGCGTTGGAGAGGGGCGGGGAAAGAGAGAGAGCAAGAGAGAATCCCAACCAGACTCCATGCTGTCAGTGCAGAACCCAATGCAGGGCTTGATCCCACAAACTGAAAGATTGTAACCTGAGCGGAGATTGAGAGTCAGAGGCTTAACCGACTGAGTCACCCAGGTGCCTCTGATTCTGCATCTTAATGTCTGGAGAGACATGTCTGGTTGTGTGAAAGAGTCTCATGCTTGCACCTTTGCTGCAAGGGCGTCTAGGAAAGCAAGCACCTGGCACTTGTTTCTGTAGTCAAAGATGGGCTCAGCTTCTCACTGAGTCCCAGAAAGTGAGGAGTTTCTCAGAGAGGCGTCAGCCTTGGGAATCCCCCTTTCAAAAATGATACACATTGGGGCACCTGGGTGGCTCAGTCGGTTAAGCATCTGACTTCGGCTCAGGTCATGATCTTGTGGTTCGTGAGTTCAAGCCCCACATTGGGCTCTGTGCTGACGGCTCAGAGCCTGGAGCCTGCTTCCAATTCTGTGTGTTCCTCTCTCTCTGTCCCTCCCCTGCTCATGATCCATCTCTCTCTGTCTCTCAAAAATAAATAAATGTTAAAAAAAAAAAAAGAACGCTACACATCTATTCCAGTGTTAACAGGTCTGTACCACAAGGTCATGGAGACAAGGATACGTGACGTGCCCAGCAGGTGCTCATGAGATATTGTGGGGATGGCAAATTAAGCGATTTGCATCATTTGGCATTTAGCCTGTGCAAAGTCCCCACTCCCTCAAGCTCCTTGGTTGCAGGAGCGAAAGCTAACAGTTCATCCGGATCAGGTGGGTTTGCTCCACCAGTGACTATGCTATCCCGGGGGAGAGAACAGGAAGACCTAGCGCTCGGTGTTTGTTGTCGTCTTTGTTGATCTAGGTCCTGAGTGCGTCTCCCACTGTGCTGAGGTGTAGCTGTTAAAGACAGGCATTTCCATACACGCCAGACTCCCGACCAACCGCTTTTGAGCCCATCATCTGGTGCTCCATCAATGGCTCTGTAACCCGTGGTGAGGCCCGAGGGAAAACCCATCTGGGTGAGATTCATTAAGAATCTGACCGATCCTGGGGCACCTGGGTGGCTCAGTCAGTTAAGGGTCCAAATCTTGGTTTGGGCTCAGATCATGATCCCCTGGTTTGTGAGTTTGAGCCCCATGTCAGGTTCAGTCAGCACTGCTGGTGCAGGGCCTGCTTTGGATTCTCTCTCTCTTTCTCTCTCTCTCTGCCCTTCCCCCTTTTCTGCATGCATGATCTTTCTCAAAATAAAGAAATAAACCTTAAAAAAAAAAGAATCTGAGCTATCCTGTTCTTTGAGATTCAGGAGATTTTCTTTCTTTTTTTTCTTAAAAATTTTTTTTTAATTTATTTTTGAGAGACAGAGAGAGACAGCGTGAGCAGGGGAGGGTTAGAGAGAGAGGGAGGCACAGAATCCGAGGCAGGCTCCAGGCTCTGAGCTGGCAGCACAGAGCCCGACGCAGGTTTCAAACCCACCAAATGTGAGATCATGACCTGAGCCAAAGCTGGCTGCTTAACCGACTGAGCTACCCAGGTGCCCCTCAGGAGATTTTCAAGGATGATCTTTAACACGCTAGAATTGTCCTTTTGCGTGAGGACTTTAGGATCTAACTCCTATTGAAGCGACAAAACCCCTGAAAACAAGCTGAGGTCTCATCTCAAGTGCTGCGTGTGACGGCCGGACTGTGGCAGTCTGGAGGACTGCGGGAAAGGGGTGAGGTGGTGACTGAACAGCGGTGTGTGTCAGGAGGGCAGGAGTGAGAGCGGGCCGCCGGGGCTGGGCCCCCCGAGAAGTCGTCTCCTCTTCCTCCTTTCCCTGTGCCTTTCAGAAGCCCCCTGCTCTGCCCCGCAGGGTAGTGACAGTTGAGGTGCACAGAACCCTGTTAGCCCACGGTTACTGTTGGCCAGTATTCCCGGATGTAAACGTGTCCTGTCCTCTGTGAGCCTGGGCAGTGCAGAGCTTTCTCAGAGCCTGGAGACTCACGGGCAACTGGTGCACCAGGGAGGGAGGGATCCTGCGAGGCTGAGAGGCACACCACCAGCCTGGAGAGCTCGCGGGGCTGGCCTGTCCTTGGGGACTGGCCACTGCCAGGATCGCCTGTCAGTCTACTTGGCACCCTAGACCATCGCTGCTGCAAAGGGCTGCAGAGAACTTCAAGTTCTCTCTTAGTTCAGTAGGAAAAACTGAGGCTGGGGTCCCTGCGGCAGGCTGGAGACTTGAACCCAGATCTCCTGACCCCAGGCAGACCCCAGCCTCCCTTCTTAGCATTGTGTGGCACTCGGGCCTCTCTCTAGCCTGGTTCCAGATGGCCTTCTGGGAGGACTTTTCCTAGCAGGGTCAGAGCTAGGCAGCCCTGAAGTGGAGGCCCTGACCTGGGGGGGACCACAGCACTTGGGGGGCCACATCAGAGTCTGAGGGCTGGACTCTCTTCAGTAGAGCCCTTCCTGATTGCCCCATAGGACACTCCTGACCCTTATGTGACAAGAAATCCAGAACCACAGAAAGAGGGGACTTGGGCACTGAACAGGCCTGGGTGGCCCCCATGTCCATCCAGGGAAAAGGTAGGAAGGTCTTCCCAGGCCATTCAGTTGCCCCCCAGTGACTGCCACTGTCCTTGGGGCCCAAGGACCAGATCTTAGCTCATGAAGTAGATGGGTGACCTGGGGGGGTGGGGACAAGCCAGGCTGTGTCTGGGGGCAAGAAGGCTCCATTGAGGGCTGGGCCACCCAGCTCCCCGTGCAGAGACTCCCCTACGTCAGCAGCGCCCCTCCTGCAGCCCCAGCACTGTGCTCCGTCTGGAATCCACTTCCCAAGGCTGCCTGTGTAGCCGGCCAGATAAGCAGTGGAGTTCTGGGGCAGACACCGAAGGGGGAGTCAGATTCTGGAGCTCTCGTCCCCCCTCAGTCCGATGGGGAGAGAATGGGGCATTTTTTTTTACAGTTTACTTATTTATTTTGAGAGAGAGAGAGAAGGCTGATTCTCTCTGGGGCTGATTCCGCTGGCAGTGCAGGGCCTGATGCAGGGCTCGAACTCGTGAACTGTGAGATTATGACCTGAGCCGAAGTCAGTCGCTTAACCAACTGAGCTGCCCAGGCGCCCCAAGAATGGCATTTAAGAAAATAATTTATGGTCAAGTTAGCTAACATACATACAGTGTCTTCTTGGCTTTGGGAAGAATGAGGTGTTTTTGACTGGAAACATGCCCGTGGTGCGCACATACACATGCGCGCATGCGCATGCGCCCAGACACAGACATAGACAGACAGACAGACAGACACACACACACACACACACACACACACACACACACACACAGGTTTCCAGGTTTCCATGAACATATCCAGGGAAACTTCTGTTTGGCCTGGGTGTGGGGTATTTGGAAGGAACTGGGAGCCCAGAGAGAGGGGAAGACAGGTTGCAAACCGTCTGCCTTTCTGGGCTCTCTTGAGCTCTGGGTTTTGCGGGGAGCTAGAGGTTGGAGGTGCAAGCCAACAAGGGCTGCCAAGGGAGGTTTTTTGAGACTGGGCACCCAGTTGCAGCTTCGGGCCCCCAGGGCCCAGGTGTCACGGGGCTGGGGAGAAAGGGCTCCTCACCTCTGCACAGAACCCGGACCCATTGCAGGAGCTGGAGGCAAATTAGGTGGGCATCCTTGGCTGAGTTCTTGCCTTAGGCACTTCCGGCAGCTTTGTGGGCAGGTAGGGGCCAGAGCTGGAGTGCAAGGGCAGGGCGGGGGCCCCACAGCCTGTGGCTGGTAGGCCCACGTATTTTGTGGGAGCCGCTGTGCCACCACAGACAAACTGAGTGTGGGCGGGGACTGAATCTGTCTCCCAGGGTAGGGTCGGAGCCTGGAGAGCGGCCGCTGCTCACTCCGTGCTTGTTGACTGCCTAGGGGAGGGTGCGTGGCTTGAATACAGCACAGGAATGTCCTTTGAGAACTGTGGGGTGCTGGGCCCATAGGAGGGGCTCTTGTGCTTCCTTTCCGCAGGGTGAGGTGTCACAGTGGTGTGGCAGACTCGGGGACACTGCTCCTGATGGGCAGGGTTTAATCACAGGCCCTCAGGCACTGCCTCCACTTTCCAGCACGCTCCCCTCCCCCAAGTGACTGAGCAGGGGATGGTCCCCGAGCCGGGTCACACCCCGTGGTCTCTGCTCTGGGACTCCCAGGGAGGCTGGCGGAGCCTTCATCAGGTGGGAATGGGGTGCAATGCTTCCCCGGTCCTTCTTCCCTGCCTTTCCTTCCCTCCCGCAGGCGGCTCCCCTAATTAAAGCTTCTTCAGCAACAGGTTCATTGAAATATAGTTTGCATCCCATACAACTCATCTGTTTACAGCACACCCCTCAGTGGTTTGTAGTATATCCACGGAGTGCGGTGGTCACTACCGTCAATTTTAGAACATTTTCATCACCCTCAAAAGAAACCCTAGACTCATGAGCAGTCACGCCCCTCCCACTGCCCCTCAGCCTCCCGGCCCCTGGAAACCATGAATGTACTTTGTCTCTCTATAGATTTGCCTATTCTGGGCATTTCGTGGCTTCTTTCTCCTAACAGTTTCATCCTCGTTGTAGCCTGCATCAGCCCTTCATCCCTTTTCCTTGCTGCATAATATTCCACCGCAGCCCCTGCCACACTTTATCCATCTACCAGTGCGTGGGCATTTCTGCCACATCCACTTTTTTTTCAGTTGTGAAGAATGTGGCTCTGACATTCATGTCCAAGTTAGTGGGCGGCATGGTAACTCTTAGCCTTTCGAGAACCGCCAGGCTGTTTTCCATCTGTGACATTTGACGTTCCCACCAGCTGGGCTGGAGGGGTTGGACTTCTGCCGCTCCTCGCTCCTCGCCCACACTTGTTCTTATTCGTCTTTTTCATGCTGGCCATCCGCGTCCTAGTGGGTGTCAAGTGATCTCCCACTGTGGTTGCATTTGCATTAATGATGCTGAGCATCTTTTCTTGGGTTTATGGGTTCGAATAAAGATTTCATGTTTCCAACTTCTCAGCCCTGCTTTCCAGAGAACCCAGCTTGCAACAGGAAGGAGAGCATACTTGGGGCGTCCAGGAAGAGCCGATGTCTCTCTCCTCCTTGGTTCCTCTCTGTCTCTTTGTCTGTCATCACTCCCTTCTTTGTGCCCGCAGTTTCTGGAACACATTGGTGATACCCACAGTGTTTGCACTTCTTTCTTTTCAATTCAAAGCACAAATATGTCAGTTGGATACCACACCATGGCAACCACCCCACAACAAGATATGCTTTCTTTTTGTGGAGCTTTCCAGAGACTGACCCGCTCAGATGGACCCGCAGCCCTTTCCAGGTCCACAGCCCCAGTCACCGAGTGGCAGAGTCTGGGGCTGACCCCTGGTCATCTTCTAGCTCGTAGATTCTGCACGCTCTCCATCCTTGCTCTCCCCTTGCGGCTTTCTCCTCTCCTCTCCTGTTGATTTCCTTTGTGCCAGTCTCTTTTCTCCAGCCAAGGGGTGTGAGCTCAGAGAGGGCAGGGACAATGTCCCTCTCTTGTCCCTCTCTCAGTGCCAGCAAGCGTGGGGACTTGGCAGAGACTTGTCACTGACAAGAAGCTTTGTGGTGAGTGGGAGCTGGGGATCCAGTCTGTTGGCCTGTGACCTACAGGAGGCTGGACCCACTGCCCCCACCCCCACCCCACTGCCCCACTCAGGACTGTTCGCCCAGAATGGTGACAGCGTGTGGCAGGCTGTGGTTAATAAAGGCTGTGGTAGATTTGGTTTTGGTCCCTGGTTCCTGGCACAGAGCTCAAAACTTGTTATTTCCTGAGTGACACGAGTATCTTTTCCTAATGGGCCCTTTGGACCACACCTGAGTTTCTGCTAATGAAGTGACGTGGGGTGGGGCCCCTAGGAGGCTTCAGGATGGGGGCTGGTCACCAGAAAGACCCAGTAGTGATTAGAAGTGGGAACGTTCAGCCCTACCCGGGACCTCTGGGGAAGGGCTGGAGGTTGGGTTATAAAAACTCTTGAACTAAAACTTTGGGGGAGGGCTTGGGGCTGGGAGACACCTTGAGCTGCTGGTGGGGGGAGGATGTGTGTGCCTGGAGGGGGTCTGGAAGCTCTGGCCTGCCCCCATTCCCCCGCCTTGGCCTGTGCCTCTCTTGTATTTGGCTGTTCCTGACTTGCGTCCTTTATTTTTTTTTTTAATTTTTTACCGCTTATTTATTATTGAGAGAGAGCATGAGCAGGGCGAGGGCAGGGGGGACACAGAATCTGAAATAATCTCCAGGCTCTGAGCTGTCAGTGCAGAGCCTGACGTGAGCCCAAACTCACAAACTGTGAGATCATGACCTGAGCTGGAGTCGGATGCTTAACTGACTGAGCCCCCCAGGCACCCCGTGAGCTGTGTCTTTTAATTTTTTTTTAAATGTTTTTATTTTTTTTTAGACAGAGAGAGACAGAGCATGAGCGGGGAGGGGCAGAGAAAGAGGGAGACACAGACTAGAAGCAGGCTCCAGGCTCTGAGCCGTCAGCACAGAGCCCGACGCGGGGCTCGAACCCACGAATGTGAGATCATGACCTGAGCCAAAGTCGGAGGCTTAACCGACTGAACCACCCAGGCGCCCCGAGCTGTGTCCTTTAAAATAAACCAGAGATCAGAAATAACCCCTTTTCCTGACTTCTGTGACTTACAGAGCCTGAGGAGGGGGTTGTGCTGAATTTTAACGCCTGGGCGGAAATGCGGGTCCCTGGGGAACCCCAATTGTGGCTGGCATCGGAAGTGAGGGTGGTCTTGTGGGACTGAGCCCTTAAACCATGGAGTCTGGTGATAGCTCTGGGTACTCAGAGTCAGAGTTAAAAGGAATTATTGGACACGCAGTTGATGTCAGAGAATAGGTGTCGGAAAACAACCACATACAAGCCCTCAATGAAAATTTGCTGAATGGACAACGAATAATAGCTAAGGTGATTTAAGCACTATGTCCTGTCCTTTCCTGAATGCTTTGCATTCGGTCATTCAGGAAAACACTTTCAAGCAAGGACTACCTATCATGTGCTCAGCTTGTATTCGGGTACAGCTGTGAATAATTAAGTCAATTCATCAGCTATGTTTTGGTGCCCACCACGTGCCCTATACTGTTCCAGGTTCTGTGAGCACAGCTTTGAGCAATTCGTGTCTGTAAACACGTATCTATGTCAGGCTCCACTCCAGGCCTGCAGGACACAGCAGTGACCCAAAAGCCAAAATTCTGGGGACACCTGGGTGGCGCAGTCGGTGAAGCATGTGACTTTGATTCAGGTCATGATCTTAAGGTTTGTGGGATTGAGCCCCGCCTCGGGCTCTGCACTGTGCGGAGCCTGCTTCAGATGCTCTGTCTCCAACCCCTCACTGTTCCTCCCTGACTCCCACTCTCTCTCAAAATCAATAAATAAACCTAAAAAAGTTCTTACCCTGTGTGTATTTTGCAGAAGCCCTAAAAGGTAAGCCTTTGATTTTATTAATCTTACACTTGAGAAAAATTGAGGCTCAGAGAGGTTAATTGTCTTTCAAAGGTTACGCAGCTGGGGCAGTGAGACTGGACCCAAGCCCGGGCCCCTCTGACTTCAAGCTTGGGGTCTCAGCCCAAGCCCATCTGACTGGCTTAGGCTGACTGTTAATATTGGGGAGGGTCCTGTGGCCCACCTTGCTGAGTACTTTGGGGCTCCTACATCCTCTGTGCGAGCCTCCCTCTCCTGGGTCCCCCCGGCCCTGCTCCCTCCTCTCTGATGCACTAGATTCCGACCACGACTGGCGGTGTTCCTGAGTGACACCCCTGAGTGCCGTAATGTGTTTTTGTGCACAAAACCTCGTGTTCAGCAAATCGCTGTGACCAAGACCCTATCCAGTTACCTGCCGCATCAGAGGTATGTTCTGTGGCCGTGCCAAGCAAAGCAGAGAAGAATACTTCTAAGAATTTTAACCATGAGATAGAAAAAGTGCAGGCCTGGCACGCGCTGGGAGGGGGGACTGGGTACAAAGAAGCAAGAAGGGCTGTCCCACGTGTGGGAGAGGCCTTTCCTGGTGGGCCGCCTGCCCTGGCCCCGCAGTCACGTCTGCAAAGCCATCGGCCACCTGACTCTTGGCTGGCTGGGGGTGGATGGTGCCAGGGTTTCCAGGCACTGGGGCGCCTCCTGGTGACGGGCTCAGCTGGGGTGGTGACTCACCACAATGGCTCCATGCATCAGCTTGATAATTTTTTATAATGTTTATTGACTTTTGAGAGGGAGGAGGGGCAGAGAGAGAGGGAGAGAGGGGATCCGAAGCAGGCTCTGGGCTGACAGCAGACAGCCTGATGCGGGGCTAGAATTCATGAACCGTGAGATCATGACCTGAGCCGAAGTTGGAGGCTTAACCGACGGAGCCACCCAGGCACCCCATCTATGCGTCAGCGTTACGGTTTAAAAAAATTTTTATTTTAAAATAAATGAAAGTACTTTTATTTTAAAAGTAAATAAAATTTTTATTTACTTTGGGGGGGGAGGTGCAGAGAGAGAGGGAGACAGAGGATCCGAATGTGGGGCTTGAACTCATGAACCATGAGCAGAAGTTGGAGGCTTAACCGACAGAGCCACCTGGGTGCTCCATCCGCACGTCAGCTTTAAAGCCACACTCTGCCAATCCTGCCATCGTCCCTCACGTAAGCGATTCGTGAGCTTTGAGGAAGTGACAACCATGCCGAGCCTCCCTGGGGGAGGTAATAATAATAATCCCCTTTCTGCTTGTGAGGATTGAAGCCGGCTAAAAGAAACACAGAGAGCTGAGTGTGGCACACTGCTGGGCTCTGTAGCCCTTAGCTGTTACCTTCGAGCCAGACCTTCTCCCAGCAGATCCCTGGGGGCCCCTGCTGGGCCTTGCCGGGTGCATACTGATGAGGAGGGCAGACGTGGCCCCTGCCCTCAGGAAGCTTACAGTCCAGCGAGGTGTTGGGTGGCACAATCCCATGGGACACTCTAACGAGCTCCATGATAGGTTTTCACTGCCTGGGGAGTCAGAGAAAGGCACTCTGGGAGATTTGGGGGATGCCTGAGCTGAGGCCCGAACGAGGAGGAAGTTATGAGGCTGTAGAAGGGAGGGACAAGCTTTCTAGGTAGAGGGAACAGCACTTGTGAAGGCATAGTGGCAGGAGGAAGTCTTGGGATGCCAAGGACCTGAGATAAGGCAGAGGTGGCTGGAATGCAGAGTGACAGGGAACTGAGAGATGGGGCCGGAGAGGGGGGCAGGGACCAGGCCTTACATCGCTTTGGAGGCCAGGTGGGTGCATCTGAGAGGCCTTGCCGCTGTGGAAACTAAGATCACTGGTCCCAAGTTCCTAGAGAGTGGACAGAGTACCAGCTGGGTCTGTTCAGGCCATACTCAGTTCTCTGCACCTCTTTGTCCCTAAAAGCCACCAAAGGCCAAGAGAGCTCTGGGCTGGATACCGTCCCTCTTGTGTCCACACCTCCCAGCCTCTCTCCATATGCCCAGGTAGGGTCACGTCAAGTCTCCCGAGGACGGACCTGCTCCTGGTCCCTCCCAGGTACTGCAGGGAGCTGGGGCTCTGACCCCGCTCTCTTCCACGCTGAGGGCCAGCCTCTCTCAGCGGAAGCCAGTCCTGGCGCGCTTGGTACAGGGGGTTTAGACCCAGTTTTGGAGTCAGAACGACCTAGGTTAGGGTGTAGGTTCTACCATTACCAGTAACTGTTTCCTCGTCTATGGAATGTAGGGAGTACCTAACTCATGGGTCGTAGTGAGGATTTCAGTGAGTTATCCATGTAAAGCACGCAGAAGAAGGCTGGGCCCATAGCAGGTGCTCAATAAATACTAAGTATCATTACCAGCTGTCAAGAGGGGACACTGATCACAGGGCTGTTGAGAAGATAGTGCCCATGGCAGTGCCTGGCACCTGGTCAGTGCTCAAGAAGTTGATGTCGTTGACCTTTACAACAGCGCCAAATCACAAGTGGCTTCAGACGCGCCTGGGTGGCTCAGTCCATTAAGTGCCCGACTCTTGATCTTCGCTCGGGGCATGATCTCGTGTTTCATGACATCGGGGCCCACGTCAGGCTGTGCACGGACAGCACGGAGCCTGCTTGGGATTCTCTCTCCCTCTCTCTCTGCCGCTGGTGTTTGTAAGCGGTATTTTGTTACAGCGGCTCAAATGGACAAAGACAAAACTGTTCAGGTAGGTGAGAGAGGGGCGATTTTATTTCCTGTTTTGACTTCTTATAATGAAAAAAATGTCAATTATGAACGTGCATTTACTTTAGAGTCTGAAAAACTATTGTATAGGATGTTTATAAAGAGTTTTCAATGACAAGGGAACATGCCTGCAATCCAAAGTGAAGTTAAAAAAAGGAATTAGATCACAAATAGTTTGTACAGTTTGGGCTCACTTACACAAAATTAAGTATCCAGAAAAAATTAAATATGCCATGCCATCAATGTTTGTTACCTTGGAGTGAGGGTGTGGTGATTTTATTTTATTTTTTTAAAATGTTATTTATTTATTTTGAGAGAGAGAGAGAGAGAGAGAGAGAGAGAGAGAGTGTGTGTGTGTGTGTGTGTGTGTGTGTGTGAGCAGGGGAGGGGCAGAGAGAGAGGGAGAGAGAGAATCCCAAGCAGGCTCCATGCTCAGTGTGGAGCCTGATGTGGGGCTCAATTCCACAGACTGTGAGATCGAGACCTGAGCCAAATTCGAAAGTGAGATGCTTAACTGACTGAGCCACCAGGTGCCCTGAGGGTGCGGTGATTTTTAAATGAGACCTCGTATTCTTTGACCTTCCTTCTATTGATGGCCTCTCTCCCTTGAATCAGGGAGGGCTTGTGACTGCTGTAACCACTAGAATGTGGCACAAATGACACTATTTAACTTCTTCTTTCTTTATTTAATGGAATGTCTATACCCAACATGAGGCTCAGACTCAGGACCTTGAGATCAAGACTCACATGCTCTACCAAGTGAGCTAACCCCTTTACTATGCGACTTTTAAGACGAGGTCATAAAAGGCCATGGAGTTTCCCTCATTTGCTAGAACCTTCTCTCTTGGAGCCCTGAGCCTCTGGGAGGCCACCATATTGCGGGGAAACCTAAGCCACACAACAAGGCCGTGAGTGGGTACTTAGGTCAACAGTTTCAGCTGAATCATCCCAGCCCAGGAGCCAGACATGTGAATGCAGATTCTAGATGGTTGCAGTCCCTAGCTGTTTGAGTCTTCCTAGCTGAGGCTTCAGACATCACAGAGCAGAGACAAGCCATCCCTGCTGTGTCCTGTCCAAGTGCCTGGGAGCATGATTACACGGTCGTTCTCTGCCAGTAAATTTGAGGTGGTCTGTTATACAGTGACAGGTAACTGGGACAGGGGGATTATGGGAAATTTTTATCCTTTTAACTCTACTTTTCTGGAAACCCAGCATTTTTTATTGTGAGCATGTGTTTTTATTATTAAGAACATATAAGGAATTTTTCATTGAGTGAATAAAAGAGGAAGTCAAGAAAGGAAACAACATGAATTAAAGAAAAGGGAGGAGAGAAAGAAGCAGGCAGAAAGGAAGCAGAGAGTTGCTTTTGTGGGAAGGCCCTGACTCCATCTCTCAGGAATCATGGAGCTCCTGTAAGCCTCCTCTGGACATTTCTTCCCTCCGGGGCCGTTCTTGGACCATGACTGAAGTGTACAGTGGCAAGTGGCTCAGAATCAGACAGCTGGCTGTGTGTCTTTCTGCAACTCACTCAACCTCTCTGAGCACATTTCCTCACCTGCCACGTGGGTACACTTGGGCACAGCTGGAATGTGGAAGAAGCAGGATTCAAATCCGGGGTTGTCTGACACCTGCCAGGGGAGTTCTCTTTCTTCATTAAGGGGGTCCTGGAAAAGACAGTTGCGGGGAAGAAAGCTACCTCCAGCCCGCCCCGGCCTTGGAATCTTCTGGGCAGACTGCTACTGGGGCCAAGGTGCCAGGCACAGAGCAGGGAGGCTGGGGGCCCAGGCAGAGGCTTGGCTGCTCCAGTCCCTCCAGGAAGCCGAGTGATCCCTCCCATAAACCTTTCACCCCTGCATGCTCTGAATGGAGCCATTCAGAGGGAGGAAACCCGACCGGCCAATGTTTTATATGTTTTATGCATGGTCCGGCCGCGCCAGCAGCGGCAGGCCTCCTGGGAGGTATTATTTTTAGCCAGAGCATGTGAGTGAGCTGGGGGCTTGAAAGAAGCAGGCTGGTCACCCACCTGTCCAGACCCCTCCCCCAAGGACTCCTTGCCTTGCTGGGTGGCCGAAGGCAGTGTTAACACATTCTGTGCCCAGCACTGGGGGCAGCGGCCTGAGCCAGGCATCCGCTGGGGTGCGGGGTGGGGGTGGGGGGGTCTCATCATTCCAGGCTGTCTGTTGTGTGCCAAACAAAGCAGCTGGCTGTCTCAGACACCTGTGTGGTCACCTCCCATGGGGAGCTCCCGCCCTGTCCAGGTATTGGCCCTGAGTAAGGCTAAATCCAGAGGAGCAGAGCGGGCACGTTCCTGACACTCTGTGAGGATGGAATGTTTGTCAGCCTTTTGAAATTCCTCTGCTGCTGCAAAACATGATCGGGCTGCTGGGGGTTCCAGCTTCCATCCCTCCCAGGCTCCTCTGGGGCAATGTCTCCCCCGGTCGGGTGGCCATTGAAGGGTAGATTGGCAGCAGAGGCTGGGTAATTAACATCATTATCTGTCAGGTGCCCACCATCCTTCCCCCTCCCGCCTTGCTTCCAAATGAGTTTCGGCGGCACCGTGGCTCCACGTGCAGGGAGCACCTACTCTGTGCTCAGTGCCTGTTCGCCCATCATGCCTTTGTCCTCACAACCTTTGGGGGTAGGAACTGCTGGGCCTCACTTTTATGGGGAAACTGAAACTCACCAAAGAGAGTGGCCAGCTGGAGGCCAGCAGGGAGTTACGGCAGAGCCAGGACCCAGACCCAAGCCTGTCTGTCCCAAAGGAGTATTCCCTGCACACCTTGAGGTCTAACCTGGTGAGTTCTTGAGGTTAAGAGCCAAAACCCACAACCAGGGGATGTTTTGTCTTTTCTCTTTTTTTTTTCTTTTGCTGATTCGTCACAAGCAACAAAATGTGGCCATGGGAGGAACGGCAGTGGAGATAGCCTCTTGCAAGCTGTTCATTTCTCAGATGGAGAAGCGGAGGCCCAGAGAGAGGAGGGCGCTTCCTCAAGGTCCCTTGGCCCGACGGCACTCCCCCATGTGCTGACCTTATTCCAGGCCCCCTTCTGCTCCAGCTCCAGATTTTCTAGTCCCTCATCTTCCTGGGCCTCTGTCTGCCTGTCTGTCAACAGGACTGATCATTCAAACCTGACTTGTAAGCTGTCATGGATATGAAGGTGTTTGGAGATGAGATGGCCTGATTCCCTAGGGCCAGATCTATAAGCTCTCCCCACATTTGGCACGTTGGTCACAGGCTAGCTCATAACCCCTCATGCAGGCATCCACCCTTGGGGAGGGGTGTCTGGCCTTCATTTGAAATGGCCAGGAGAGGTTGCTGGGTTGTCACGGCACTGATGAATGACATGACTGAGGTCCAGTCAGAAATCTCTCTAGTGATGTCAGTGAGAGGATATTCCATAGAAGACATTGACCAGGTAAGACATGTGAGAGCTGAGGGGCCCAAGAGAGAAAGGTAAGTTGGCCAGGAGTTTAGCAACACCCAGAAGCTGCTCCTACCCCAGGGCCTAGGACAGAGAGAGGAGGTGGTGTTTGTTACCCGAGAGCCCGGGAGCTGGGGCAGCGGTGAGAATCTAGGTAGGACCGTAGACCGGATGTGATTTTTGTTGGAAACACTACAGGAAACACAGAGATGGTGGGAAAAGGGAGAAATACCCTGGCTTTTCCCTCTTCCTACTCTCTGCCATGGCTCCCATTAGCCAAACCAACCCAGAAACCAGGTGACTAAGGAGTCTGGGAAATGTAGTTCCTGTGATAGGAGCAGAGCTGGAGAAGAGCCAAGATAGGATCTGGGATCAACAGGTAGCGACTGGCACAAGGTTGACCCAGCATAAAGGCTATAATGGCAACCACTGGTTAAGCACTCCCCAGGTGCTCTACCTGCAGTAACTGCTTTTCCCCACGGTAACCCTTCCCCAGATAAAGAAGCTGAGGCAAAAGTAACGAAGTAGCTCAGCCAAGAAGTGGGGGATCTGGCTTAAACCCTGGCTTGTGCTCGGACTCTGCCTTCCTTCTCGTTGCAGACCCGCCCCCCCGGGGGGCGGGGCTCCAGCCGTGCCTGGGAGCATGCGCTCTGGGTTGAACGGCCCCTCCCTCAATACAAGCTAGTTGTTAACATGATCTTACAGCGGAGGAAATGCAGACAGGTTACAAGAACCCGCTGTGGATCTTACAGCGGAGGAAATGCAGACAGGTTACAAGAACCCGCTGTGGCACTTAGCGCATTGGTGGTAGTGCTGGGAGTTTCAACCCGTCTCTTCTGGCTTCAGAGCACATGCCCTTCAGAGCACAAGAGACCCCTGCCCCTGTCCAAGGTGCTCCCTGAAATCCCTTCTAACTAGGGCCACTCTTGGGGATCCCCTGGAGCCCTCTCTAGCTCATTAACTCTGCCCGGATGGCCGGGCTGGCGTGCCTCGTGCATGACCCACACGCCCAATTAGAGGAATTCAAAACGTCATTTATTTATCAATGACTTAAGCTCATTTGATCATGAAGGATGGAGCCCAAACTGTTCTCCGTGGCCACTATCTCCCTCAGCTGTGCCAAATCCGCCTTTGATCTACTAATCCTGAGTTTATAAGGTTAGGAGATAAGTGGGCGGAACGAAATTCTTTTCTCTTTTGGTCCATCTAAGTGGCATGAAACCCCCAAACATCATAGGCCTCCTGGGCTCCTGCCTCCTCGCCAGAATAACTCAGATGGTGTATGAAGGGGGAGCTGGTGTCCTGGTGCACAAGTTATTTGGGGCGGCAGGCACTCCTCACCGGATCTGCCTGCTTCTTTTTCTTCCTCCTCCACCCCCTCCTCCTCTTCCTCCTCCTCCTCATTCTCCCCCTCCTTTCTTTTCTTCCTCCTCTCCCTCCCTCCTCCTCCTCCTCCTTACCCTCCTCCTCTTTCCCTTCCTCCTTTTCTTCTTCCTCTCCCCCTCTCCCTCATCTTCCTCCTCCTGACTGCCCTCCCGATGCCAATCTGGGGCTCAGAAAACCCAGGAAGCCAATCCAGCCACTGATCTCCCTAAACTGCAGAGAACCTGCTCCCCCTTGGCCCGGCCCCAACCCCCCCTTTCATTTTATACACAAATCTGGTCTTCCATCTGGAGCCCTCCTGCCTGGTACTGACCCTAGGGAGGGGACAGAAACCCTGTCCATAGGAGAGGGACAAGACTTCAGGCCAACTGAGCCCAATCCAGATTTATGGTGCCCTTGCAGGAGAAAGCCCCCAGGGAGTGTTTATAATTCAGTGCATTGAAGAGCATGAAAGATTTGTAGTCAGACAGTTGCGATGTAAAGCCCAGCTCCGGCCAGTTATGTGACCTCGGGCAACCGGCTAACCTCTCTGAGCTTCCATGTCTTTATTCAGAAAATGGGGATAATGACGGTACCACCTTCATTGACTGAAGTCTCACTGCAATAATCCGCCTGCAGCTTGGTACAGACTAAGTGCTTCACAAAGGGCGCTGGTCCTGATGATTTTCGTGATCCTCGAAAGAAGACTCAGTAAGAACTCAGCTTCCAACTGTGCAGCATCTCTTACTCACCCATTTGGTGGTGGATCTGTGGCTGCTGTCTGTCCCCCCAGACCCTGGACACAAATTGCATGGTGCCTGCCATGTTGCTTGGGCCGGGGCTGGGGGAGACAACCAGGAAGCGGGACAGAGATCAACACGGGCTCTGAGGAAAATGGGGAAACGTGGGCAGGTGCTCTTGTGAGCAGCTATGACTGACTCACGCCACAGACTGCTAAGGGCCACAGGAGAGAGGTTCACTGGTCGGAAGAGGCCACTTGGAGACAGACAGGGTGGAAGGAAGTCTTATGGGTTGCTGAGAGGCTTGGAATGCAAGTGTCCTGACCTATTTCATGCCCTTTAGATGCAAAAGGCCTTCAAGGGCAAGGACTGATCCTAAACAGGGGAAGGGAGAGGCCTGCTTCTCTTCCACTGGGTGTGAGAGAGGCGGGTGAGTGCAGGGTCACTGCTCTGGGCGTCTGGAGGCTGTATTCTCACCCGACTTCCCACCAGCTCTGAGCCAAGTCCCCTCGCGTGGAAGGCATCGCCTGACCTCTTGTCTGCCTCTCCATTCTTAAACTGTATACTGGGAACCCCCTTGAGCCAAGGCTCTTCCTGATTCATCTTCGAGCACCTGTCAGCGGAGGGCACTCCATGTATAAGATCTACATAAGAGATCAGATCCTACACTCACAGCTTGGAGTGGGGGTGGCTGGGTGACCAAGCTCTCCTGAGACTTCTGCAAGGTTTAGGTGTCAACAGTTTCATGGTCATTGCTGGCTCTGACTCCCTGCCCCCCGCTCCCCACCTCCTCTCTTCCTTTCTCCTCCATGACTGTGTCCTTCCCTGTCCCTGTCCCAGCCCCAGAGTGGACCCAAACTCTTTCCCCACATGCCCCGCAAACACCGCTGACGCTAGGCGTTCCCCGGCACAGCTGACTTAGCTGATTGGGGGTTTCAGGAGGAGGACGGTCACGTTATAGAAACTGCCCAGTTCAAATCCATGCTGTGGTCGTCCTTCCCTGGAAAAGCCCCTTAGCCCTCGCCCCCAGAGACATTTTTCACTCAATGCCTGTCTATGTGAGCTCCTGCTATGTGCCTGCTGTTTTCTCCAGCAAGCCCTTAATCCCCGTGAGACCCTTATGCAGGGCAATTCAGTTTATTACCGTCTTCCGAACACACACATCAAGGCTTCGCCCTCACACACAAAGTGCCCCAGGAAGGTATTTTTCTCAACAAAACGTTCCCTTTAAATGGGACTCTGTAACTGTTAAATGGCTTCCCCTACCCTCTCAGTGAACATGCATGCCAATACACACCCTCTCTGCGTCTGTCTGCCCTCCTTTGTCTGTGGTGATCACCATATCTACCTTTCCATCCCACAACTGTGTTGTTTTGGATCAAGACAGACTCATGCACCGGGAAACAGAAGGGCCACACAAATGCGTGAGTCCTCCTTGGAATAAATATTCCATGATGATAATGACGGCACCATAAAACTTTGGAAGAGCTTGAGTCTCTTCAGCTCAGATCGCCAAGCAGGAAGTTTCTGACCTTGCTGACAAAAGAGTCCTTTGCTGTCCCCACTGCTGAGATCTGACAGATGCTGGAGGGATGGCTCAGAAACTCTGAGGGTCCCTGTCAGGGAGGAGAAAAGTTGTCCGTCTCCTCTCATTTGGTCCCTCTGTGGGGAGAGGGTCTGTTTTATTCTCCCCCATCCTCCTCCTCCTTCTTCTTCTTCTTCTTTTTTTTTCTTTTACCATATGCAAATCTTCCTCTTGGCTTCCCTCACAGCTTGATAAGTGATTGGTTCTTGCTTTCAACATCAAGAGCAAGGCATATATTTTTTTTACTTATGCACAATTCTGTGTCTAAGTTCTCGGGCACTGAGAGAAAACAATATAGTTCTCCTGCAGGAGGTAGACTGTGTAAATATATATTAGTTTGGGGAGAAGGCATGAGGAATGATAAAATATTCAGAAAGCAGTCTGTTCTTGGGGGATGTTATTCTGCACAGCCAGGGAGCAGATTAATGACACCGTTTGTGAGGAAGGGAGACCAGCCCCATAAAATATGTATTAGTGGGGATGGTGGTGGGGCGGGTGGGGGGTGTTTGGGGTTGGACGTGCAGGCCCCAGCCTCAGAATCCGGTGCCCACCCTTGGTGTCCCTCATCGGAGCTCCCAATGGCTGGCTCCAGGGCCCTTGGGGGGTAAGCGCTCCAATGTGGCATGTACCTGTCATTCCACGGACAGCCCAGCCGCAGGTGACCTAATGGTAGGAGACTGGAAAACTAGAGGCCTGGCCCTGCCTCTAACCTGCTGTGTAGCCTTAGGCAAGTCACTTAAGTCTCTGAGTCTTTGTTTCTTCTACTGCCCGGACCTGGCAGCAGGGGCCTCGGCGGACACCGGCAATTGATTGATCTCCCCATACTAGGCCTTCCCAGCCGCTCTTTGGCAGAGTCCTTGTCAAGTTACAGGTCTGGGCTGGCGAATCTCACGGGACATCTGCTTGAGGTCACGGAAGCTGTCATACCTCGGATTTAGAGGACGCCCCCAGTGTGTTTGTCAGCAAGGCCTCACTTGTGACTGGCTCTCCTCTGAGCACCCCAGCTGCCTTATCTCTGGTTTCTGGCAGAATGTAGATGACCCCGGAGGCCAGCCGTGAGCCTCTGGTCAGCGATGGGTCTCCTAACTCAGAGCCCAAGCGTCCACGTAGCCCTCAGGGGTCTGCTGAAGAACCGCTCAGACGTTAACTGAGTCACAAGTGGCCACGTATGAGGCAAAAGACATCGTAGATAAAACTGGGGGTGGGGCGCCTGAGTGGCTCAGTTGGTTAAGCGTCTGACTTTGACTCAGGTCATGATCTCATGGTTTGTGGGTTCGAACTCCGCATCAGGCTCTCTGCGGTCAGCGCAGAGCCCACTTGGGATACTCTGTCCCCCTCTCTCTACGCCTCTCCCCTGCTCTCTCTCTCTCGCTCAAAAATAAATAAACTTAAAAAAGAATAAAAGTATTTTAAATAAAAAAATAAAACTGGGAGTAAATATCTGTATGCATGTAAATGAAAAATGTGTGTACCTGCACCATCCAACAATCTACCAAATATAAGAAAGAAGGCTGACAACCCAATAGAAAGTGGGCAAAGAATAGGAAGGGGAACTCCCAGGAGTGGTGACTTGCAGGGCCGATGAAGCAGGGCAAGACTCAAAATTCTTAGGTGTGAACATCTGAACAGGTGCGGCTGGGCTGGGTACCTGCGTGTAGATGAGGTATCAGAAGACGCTACACCTACTCGTGATCCAGGGAATGCAGGGTGCAGGAGCAGTGTGGGAGAGCTCTGACAGACCCCCCTGGGCCCTAGGCTCAGACCTGGCTTCCATCTCAGGCTCCCTCCCACCCCGGATTCCCCGGGGAATATTCAGCTCACCAGGTGAGGTTTTCCTCAGGAGCCGAGGCTGAAAGGTGTGAGTTGGTCTTCAGGGTCTGAGAATCTGTCCCCTGCAGATTCCCTGAAATGGGACTCTCCCCATCTTTCCCCATCCTGGGAGCTCACTGTGGGAAGTCACAGCAAGCTGGACATCCGGTCACCTGCTGCTCTGGTCTGATTGGGTACAGTCATCAGAGCAGGGATGGATGCGACATGCCATCTGACATCGTCCAGGGTCTTAGGCAGGACAGGCAGGAGCTTCCTCCCAGACCTCCTCCTTCCCTGCAGTGGCCTCAGAAGGGGGCCGGAGCCCTCTGTCTCATGCTGTTAGAGGAAGCTCAAAGTGCTTAGAGGGGACCATGGGGTTCTTGCTTTTCAAGCAACCAGAAGATGGCCTGGGAGAGGGGCTCATTTCAGCACTTCAAGGTGCATGAGTCTGGACATCAGTCCTGGTGTTGAGCAGAGGTGAAAGACCCCGGAAGCAAGAGGAAGCTGCCTTCTGCATGGATAAACACCCTCGGCCTTTGCTGTAGGGGTGAAGGCAGTGGTCACAGAGCTGGGTGAATGTGTAGGAGCAGAAGGCTCTGTTCTTCTTCCCATAGATGTAACAGGTGCAGGCCGTGCTCCTTCC
The DNA here is from genome assembly GCF_006229205.1 of Suricata suricatta. Lineage (NCBI taxonomy): Eukaryota > Metazoa > Chordata > Mammalia > Carnivora > Herpestidae > Suricata > Suricata suricatta. Next base: position 31,904,894 of record NC_043715.1, on the reverse strand, counting down.
AAGCCCCCTACCCTGCACCTGTTCCCTACTTCCAAATTCCCTCAACCTGTACCATCTGTGGCTCTTTCTTGATACTTCCTCTGGCTGCTGGGACTTATGCAGTGGAAATGCAGGGGAGTCAACGTCCCTGGGATCACCCTATGACCAAAGACTGAAAGCTCTCTCACTCCGTGGGTGGGATACCTGAGGTGGGCTCTGCACAGTCCCTAGTAGGAGTGAGCCTGGGCTGCCCACAGGTGACCTGCTCGTGAACACCCCCCCAGCTTTTGTGTCCCCTCCCCTCTCCCTTGCAGGTGCTTCCTAGGATCACCCCCGAAATGAACTCCCTGTTTCAAATCCTGGTTTCAGAGTCTGCTTCTGGGCAGCCCTGCTTAAGACAATAGTTGTGGCAGAACTAAAAATTATGGGCTTGGGGGTGCAATCTGCAGAAGCTATTCCCAGATGACCCAGAGAGCCTCACTATGTCACCCAAGGGACACTAGCAAACCCAGCCTGCCTCTCCTGGGCACATAACATTGTTTCTGTTTTTTTTTCAAATTAAAAAAATATGATTTCCCCTGTTGATAAACCACTTGTGATGTTCACACCATAAAACAGACTCGTGGCCTGGGTTTCACAGTTTTACTAGCTGCTTCTGCATGCCTTTGACAGTTCTGGTGTGTTTTTAACTGTCTGCAGTATCCGCGTCGGGAAGGAAGCCGTGTTTGCTCATGCTCTTCCCCCACTCTGCATCAGATTGTCCCAAGAGGGAGCCCCTGTCACCTCCCCCCAACCCAAGCCCAAAGGAGGGCTGGCCTCATCTGCGGAGAGTGACTGTCTCAAGTGGGGCCAGCAGAAGGTGACTAAGAGTCAGGGGTGATGGGAGCCCCAGGAAGGCCTTGAGGGGTTGGGAGATCTCTCCCAGACACACCGTGGGCAAGTCTAGGACTCTGCACACGGATTGTAGGCTGGCACACAACTGAGTGGAGAATCTCACAGGAGAGAGTTAGGGCAAGCCTTGAGTTGCTCCATGGGGGTCTAGAGTGGGAGGAAGGGAGGGGGCTATGGCCATATTTGACCCCTGGGCCTTGAGAAGTTACCAGATAGGTATGCAGGGTGCCAGGCTGGAGATTCCAACTGGTCACCACGTAGAGGGCTAAGTTATGGTGACTTTCTCTAGAAGAGCTGGCGGGAGCTCTGAGAAGATGGGCAGGCACAGGGGCAGGGAAGGTCCCCGGGTCCCCTCTGGGGGACTGAGCCCCTGTCCCCCAACCATACATCTGTGGCCCCATCGGGCTCCTGTGACAAGAAGTGCGTTTAGTGGCTTGTCACCTCCTGGCAATCTCTCATGATAATGACAGAATCATGTGACGCTGTATAAGTTGGTTGCCAGGAGCTTATCTGGAAGATGATCCCAGGAAACACCAGCAAAGAAGCAGGATAGTGAGATGGGAGGGGAGGGTGGCAAGGAGACAAAGGGAAGGACATGCCCTCAGGTGAGGTAGGGCAGCCCGGGCAGCCAGTGTAGAACACGCACTCCTCCAGGCCAGCCCACCTCCGGAGTAGTCACACACCCCTTCCCTCCAACACAGGTGGCCTGCTGCTCTGGGGCACTGCCGATCTTCCAGCCGTGCTGTCCTGTGGCTGGAATGGACGTGTGGGACTCTGGCCATCAGAGAAAACTCTCAGGCAATAGTAGTAGGCAAGACGCACTGGCTGTGGGCAGGGCAGCAACAGCCTCTGCTGCAGTCCGGCCCCAAACCTCTCCACTGCTCAGACACAACTCAGCCCTGGCTGCCTCGCTGGGCTTGCTCTCACTCCACAGCCCTGTTCAGAGCAGGCCCCTGTCATTTCTGCTCTCATCCATCACTTTTCCTGTCTATCCACCCAACTTCTGCACTGTCAGCAGCCCCAACCCCTCCTCCTTCAGCCACGACCTCAGCACTAGCACCCCAGAGGTTTCTGGGAGCCCTGAGCATCTCTAGTGCTCACTCTGTCCTAACCCAGGTAGGGTCAGGGTGGTGTCCTCTTTCCTGTGTTAGGTTGGCTGGTGGAGCTTGTGTCCTCAAAGAGATAGCACCCTTGTTGGGGCATCTGGCTGTCTCAGTCGATTAAGTGTCTGACCAACTCAGGTCATGATCTTGCAGTTTGTGAGTTCGAGCTCCGCATCGGGCTCTGTGCTGATGGCTCAAGCCTGGAGCTTGCTTCACGTTCTGTGTTTCCCTCTCTCTCTATCCCTCCCTTGCTCTCTCTCTCTCTCTCTCAAAAAATAAAATAAAACATTTAAAAAATTATTAAAAAAAAAGAGATATAGCACCCTTGTGTCTTATGCAGCTCTGAGTTGCAATGCCCAGAACAGCATCAGGCACATAATAGGTGCTCAGTAAGTGCTTTTTGTTTTTGCTGATGACATGGGGATGGTGGTGGTGAAGGTGATGAGGCTGCTAATGAGCAGGTCACGGGTCTCACTCTGTAGCTTCTTGCTCTGTTTCTTCTTCTTTTTTTTAAAGTATATTTATTTATTTTGAGAGAGAGAGAGAGAACACATGTGCACGAGCATGAGAGGGGCAAAGACACAGAATCCCGAAGCAGGCTCTGCACTGTCAGCACAGAGCCCGATGTAGGGCTCAAACTCACAAACTGTGAGATCATGACTTGAGCCAAAGTGAGGAGCCCAAGAGCCCGACACTTAACTGACTGAGCCCCCCAGGCGCCCCTTGCTCTGTTTCTTCTGACAGCTCACATCATCTCTCTGAATCTCTTGTCTTGTAACAGACCCTTTAGCTAGTTGTGTTAAATGGTTCACTTTCCCTCCTAGGAACCCAGGGATCTCCTGCATTGCTGGTGGCTGGGATCCACTGTGTGACCAGCGACGGAATGTGGCAGAGGTGACGTCTTCACCTCAGGGTTTTGTCTTTAAACCCTCCCAGGCACATCCTTCACTGCCTTTCTCCATCTTCCACTAAAGCTGGAAGGAGCCTGGCCACTGACACCCCTGAAGGTGAGCTGTCCAGGAGCGGACACCCCCACGGGGCTGCCGTGTGGGTGGGAAATAAAGTGTTACTGTGGCAAGTCCATCAAGTTTAAGTTTAATTATAGCAGTGCATTTAACTCTGACTAATGTGAAAATATTTGTTTCATGTTTACTTATTTATTTTGAGAGGGCGTGAGTGTGAGCAGGGGAGGAGCAGAGACGGAGGGAGAGAATCTAAAGCAGGCTCCTCACTCAGCACGGAGCCCAATGTGGGGCTCGATCCCACGATGGAGGGATGATGACCTGAGTGGAAATCAAGAGTTAGATGCTTAACTGACTGAGCCACCCATATGCCCCTTATGTGGGAATATTTAAAGATGAGGATAATGTAAATGTGAATGGGCTGTTACCAACATTAACCATATAACCTGTTTAGAAGATGCTACATTAGTTTCCTAGGGTGACCATAATGAAGGAACATGGGCTGGATGGCTTCAGTCACAGAAACTCATTGTCTTTTAGTTCTAGAGGCCGGAAGCTCCAGGTCAAGGTGCTGGCAGGTTTGATTTCTTCTGAGGCCTTTCTTCTTGGCTTGTGGAAGTCCATCTTCTCCCTGAGTCTTCACCTCATCTTCCCTGCCCCCACCTCCACCGTGTCTGCATTCAAATTCCCTCCTCTTATAAGGACACCATCCAATGGATATGGGCCCACCCCAATGACCTCATTTTAGCTTCATCACCTCTTTAAAGACCCTGTCTCTAAATAGAGTCACCTTCTGAGGTCCTGGGGGTTAAGAGTTCAAACCATGGATTGGGGGGACACAATCTGGCCCATAACAGAAGCTCGGGAAACATCCCTTCTCTTCCTCTCCAGAAAATTCTAAGACACTCTAGTCATTAAGAGTGATGCCCACAGCACGTCCAGCTTGCTCTAAACTGTGGAGCCCGGGAATATTGCACTGGCCCTTTGTTCAAAGTCTCATTGTTTGATGGAACTACATCGACGACACTGTGACTCTATGATGTACAATGTGACAAGTGTGAGGCCACTGGGCAAGTGGGTGCCTGAGCTGGGCTTGGTGGGGGGGTGTGGAGCAGCAAGGTGGACCATGCAGCACTCGTGGCCTTGACCCTCTGTACTTGACTTCATCTGTAATTCAGCAGGGCTTTGAGAGACCAAGTCATAACAATGACGTCAACCACAGTTTCTCAAGCGCTTCCTAAGTGTCCGACACTTGGCTAAGCACTCCCTGTGCATCATGTCACTGAGCTCTCTCTACGTGGCCTCCCTTTGAAGAGAGGCCCAGAGCTTAGACAGCTTGCTCAAGTTCACGTGGCAAGGGAGAGGCAAGGATGGTGGGTTGGGCCAGCGGCTGTGGGTTGGCCGGATAAGTTGTGTGATGAAAGGGGCCGATGTATGTGGCTTCTTTGACACGACAATCAGACAGTCAGGTGCCATTGCACCAACCGTGCTGACACCTGACATTCCCATCGTTGCCTTGGGCTGGAGCCGGCCCTCTTCTGCCTTTGGGGTGAGAAAGTCCCCCAGCCTCCTTCGGTGTTCATCCTGGAGTCTGGCCGCCCTCCCTGTCGCGGTGCCAGCAGCTGGGAGCTTTCATTCAAGTGGAATTGAGCCGATCGGGGACTTTTGTAGCACTCCATTTACATGTATGCCAACACGCCGAAATGTGCAGCAACCTTGGAACCCTTTCAAAGGCAGGAATAATTCCTCTGAAATCGGTCTTCCGAAAGCTTTATCTTGTCCTTTCCTTTTTGGTTAATCTTGGAGCCCCTTAGCATGTCAAAGCAATTTTTCTAATGTCACATCTCTTAGACATTAGCATGAAAGGGTTTTAAGGAATGATTTGAAAAAGAATAAATGTTGAATGAGCATTTATTATAGAGTCGCTTATGCTACATTTGCATTCTGACTCTGTTTCTGCCGTGTGGGCTGGTGAGGCAGGCTGATTTGAAAGTCAATGGTGTCTAAACAGGCAACGCTACAACTGTTTACACTCAGCTGTTTCCTCTACGCATTAATTTACAGAAAGAGAAGATTTCATTAGGCTGATTTGTCTTGGGGAATGAGATTAAGTAGAGCCAGCACGCCTCACACAGAGGTGGGATTCCCAGCGGGAGCCGAACCTGGTCGTCGAGAGGCCCTGAGGCAAAGGTGAGGGGAGCCCATTCTAAGCGCTGATTGCTTTCTGCACACGTCTTAGTAAATTAATTAGCAGTGTCCCATCTCCTTCAGGAAGCTGGCCTGGCCCAAATGGCGTAGGGCAGTGGTCAGAGCCCAGCCTGCGAACAAGACACCGGGGATGTGGCTCCCGAGGCCCGGGGCGACTGCTTCGGTTTCCTCATCTGAGCCACAGCGGTGACATCTGTCCTCCTCTCACGGGGTTGATACAAGACTCACATGGTGAATGGAAGGTGGCTGGTGCGGTGCTGGGCACCCAGGAGGTGCTCCGTCAGAATGAGCCGGTTTTAACATTTAACATCTTTATTGGCTGATGGGTCGAGTTTGGTCGGAGTTCCAGACAAATGACCCTGGTTTGTGCCAAGTATGGATTTTTCTGGCTTTGCATCCAAAAGAACCTTATTCTGTGGGTTCTGACCACAGGCAGGGAGGTGGGTGTGAGTGGGTCCTGGGGCCTGTGTGTGTGTGTGTGCGTGTGACTGAGGGAGAGAGAGAGAAAATGAGAGAGAGAGACAGGTGAGCTCAACACAGCCTGAGGCTCCTGCAAGCCTCTGCCACTCCTTTTTCCTGCAGGCTTCTCTCTGTATTTGTCCCCTCACCAGACTGTAAGCTCCTGGAGGGCAGGGAATGGCTCTTACTCATTTTCATAGACATCTGTCCCCCACTGAATGCACAAGGAATTCCTGCGCAATCAAGTCTGTTGTTCAGGCTTGGTTTTTCAAAGCCTCCTCACCCGTGTTCCGAGCCAACCTTAAGTGGAGGTCCAATCCCAGTGGGTTGCAGCTGGGAGCTGGGGGAGGGGACTGGAGCCCTGTCCCCTGCCTGGGCAGGCCTTCCCCTGGCTCTAGCCCCTTTGGGGCACAGGGGCAAGCCCCCTACTAGGATCTGCGCAGAACTAGATCTTCCCCTTCGTGTCACAGGTGGGGGAAGCCGAGCTTCTGAGAGGGGTTTTCACGTGTCCCTCTGGTCACGCAGGCCTGCTGGCTGAGCTAGGTCGGCCTCCAGGTCTGGTGCAGCTGGCCCAGTGCCCCTGGCAGCCTGCCAGGCCTCCTCTCCACCCTGTCCCATCTCTCCAGTGGGGCTGGGTTCTTTCTGGAGTGCTCCCTAAAGCCAGCTCAGGGCTGGGCTGCTTTCCACCTACACTTCCTCCCTCCACACTTCTGCTACCAGTGCTCCACTTCCGGGTCCAGCCCGCCATCGGGCAGCCCCCACAACCGCTCTCCTGGCCTCCAGGGACTGATACTCTGGCCTTAAATAGGTCTCTCACCCCATTCCTGTTTTCTTGATGTTTATACAACAGTGACAAGTGACATTGCTTTGTGAGCAGCTGCTACGTGCTAGGTGAGTAGGTGCTATGTGCTAGGTGCTGCCCGCGGCCTCACAAGGTGGCCACTACTGCCCGGCATCTTGCTGAGGAATGCGTGAGGTCACACAGCTCAGCAACAGAGGCAAAGGCAGGCTGTGAGCCAGGGTGTGGGGTCTGGCTGGCGCTAGGGACTCTATGATGGTCAGGCGGTCAGGCTGTGTCCACACAGGGGTCTTCTACATTTTCCCTGATCCCAGAGCTTTCTGACGGGGGGCTCTGCCCTGCTTGCTTTTTTCCTTCCCCACAGCCTTCCCAGGTCAGGGTTCAGGATGTCACAAAGTACTCTCAACCCCATCTCGGAGGTGATTATCTCCCGCTTCCCCTTATCTCCCGAAGGATCAGATCCCAGCCACCGCCCTGAGACACTGCACACAGTGTGGTTATGAGGAGAACCCAGGACTGTAGGAGAAATGCCACCCAATGTCCCACTGAGTGTGGCAGAGAGTGACAGCCACCTGTGTGACTCCAGGCAAGTTACTTAACCTCTCTGAGCCTTAGCTGCCTTCAAATGTGGGATAATCATAACCCAGTTGCTTCTCCTTCTGGGCCTTAGTTTCCTCATCCATAAAGTGAGGTTGGATGATCTATTTCTAAATTCCTGTTTAGCTTAGCAGGTCTCAGACCTCCTGGTGCCAGGAATGGGATTTGCCCCTCTTTGTGCTCCCATCAGAAGGCAACACAGTCCCACTTGGACCCCTGCCCTGCAAGAAAGGCCCCTGCAGCCCAACAGCAGGCCTGCTGCCTGGGGCACCCCCTCCCTGCTCTGTAGGAAGAGACAGAAAGGTTGCCAATCAGAGGCTACTTGAAAATGTAATCATAAGTTTTGGCTTAGGAGGAGAGATTGAGGTGGGGGTGTGTGTGGAGAGGAAGAGAGAGAGGTTAGAGAGAGAGAGAGACTTGAGAGAGAGAGAGTGACAGGGGAGAAGAAAGCTCACTTCAAGGTCCGTCCCCCTCCCCTGGCTGGAAACCTGTGTGTGCGCGCAGATAAAGGGAACAGAGCAGAGGCAAAGGCTGGCCTTCTGATGGAGCATGTGGTGCCCACTTTGAACGGTGGCCTTTGTGCCTGCCTATTCAGGGCGGCCTCAGGACAATGGGGGGGCAGACACGCAGGGGAGGACAATGACAGGGACATCCTGCCTGCCGCTTTGCATTCCCTTTGAAGTGGCTCTGCCCTGGGCCCCCGCAGGCTCCAAAAAGAATGCTTTTGTTGCCCGCTCCAAAGATGCTGTAAGATGCTGAGCAAAAGTAACCAGAGGGGATCTGCTCGATTAAAAAAAAAATTAAAGATAAGAAACAAATCAAGCTGGCCATGTGGGGGCTGGCGGCTGCTTTGAACCCTGCGAAGAGAAGGGACATCAGAGAAGGGACATCATGATCCAACCCTGCCTCCCCTCCGGGGAAGTGACTGACTTCTGGGCGTCACTCTCTCTCTGTGGGAGCTGGGGGCCAGGGTGGGGAGTCCTAGTTTGCTGGGGTCTCCTGCAACTCCCCAAGCTGGAGCCGGACCTGGAAAGCCCACTCCAGGGCTGGTGTTTGGGCAGGAACATGCTGGAGGCAAAACCACAAGAACTGTGCTGTTTACTGACTTTGGCCTGTGCCAGGCATGGGGTTAAGTGCTTGCTTTATTGCCTGTGTAATTACCTTAAAGATGCTTTGCTCTTATTCATGTGATGAACTTGCGAACACAAGATATCTCTACGTCCTAGGGGTGGAGGTCAGCATCAGAATGACCTAAACCAGGGGGACCCTGGGTGGCTCAGTCAGTTGAGCGTCTGACTCTTGACTTCAGCTCAGGTCATGATCTCATGGTTCCTGGGATCAAGTCCTGAATCAAACACGAAGCATGCTTGGGGTCCTCTCCCTCTCTCTCTGTCCCTCCCACCACTCTCAAAAATACATATATAAACATTAAAAAAAAAAAAGAGCTACCTAAATCAGGAGTGTAACTTGTTGGGTTTCAGGCTGTGGGGAGTAGGTGGAGGAGGCAGAGCACTACAAAGTTCCAGGGGTGCCATTCATTCTATGGTTTTGTCATGGTACCTGCTGGAATTGTGCAGTGTACAACTTGTACATCTGCACATGGAGCCCCTGCCAGGGATGGTTAAGTGATATATGAAGGGTCCTCATCAGGAATCCATACCTTAAAATGCTGTTGTCAAAATTAACATCAAGAATTTGTGTATTAGCATGAGGACTGTTAGAAGCAGTTTTTTCACTGGTGACAAGAATGGAGTTCGAAGTAGCTGGTTGGTGGTAAGGTTGGACAGGCCCCACTCCTTGCGCAAAATGAGAGGGAAGGCCTGGGAAGCCCAGAGGTCTAAGGCTAGGACACTAGACTTGGCACAGCATCTAGCTCATTGTAAGTGCTCAGTTACTGTGATAATTATCCCCATTCCACTGCTGGGGAAGCTGAGGCTCCAAAAGGTGACTTAACTCTCCCAAGCACACACAGCTAGCAAAGGCGGTGCCAGATGAGGCCCTCTTAGGCCCTCCAGCCCTGGCCTCTCCTAACTTTTAGAGGATGCCTCTTCCACTTGGGCAGTAATGGGGTTACATCATGGGTTTGTGAACCATCACCTCAGGCCACACGTGCCAAGGCTCCCTGCTCCACAGTGTCGGGTGCCCTGACCTTGACCCCAGGTCCATCAGACCTTTTGGACCTGCCCTGAGCATCAGGGGAACTCTTCAAGCTTTCCATGCCTTGGGGCTGCCCCCAGAGGCTTTTTCTCCCCAGAAAGTATTCACAGGGGCAGAAGAGAAGAAGACCTTGGACTGGTGGACAATCACCTGGGTCCCTTTTATCAGTTTTGGGCACTGAGCCCCACTTCTGTGCTGGCTCTTCTTTGGAAGACTCCCAGGGACGACAGCTCTCTGTCTACACCGTGGAGAGTCCGAAGGAGCGGGAGGGGGTCCCCAGCAAAGCAGGTGCGTGAAAGCTCCCTTGCCTGGGCCCTTCAGAGTTCCCCGGGCATCAGGTTGAAGCCGGCTGGAAATTGTACCTTGCGTGGTCCTGCCCTTGCCCCGAGCTGCTTCCCTGATTCATGTCCTGAACACACTGCACAGGCTGAAATGCTTACCCGGGATCTGCTCCAGGGGATGCTGGCCCTTTAAGAAGCCTGCACCCACAGAAAGTCCAGCCACCTCCCGTGGGAACCACTTACTAAAGTGAGGCGTTCTGCTGAGCGAACCCAACAGGACAGTCTGGGGTGCCTGGGGCATGTGGCCCAAGGCCACATGCTCTGCTTCTGGGGCCTCTTGAGGGAGGACTCCCTGTCCTGACGGTCTTCTCTGATGTGCGCAGGGAAGCCCTGCCTCTCTAGTAGATAGTGAGTGGTTGAGTCAGAACCCGAACTCAGGTGTTTCATCGTAAGTCTCTGACTTAAACACAAACCCGACCCCTTTCCTGGTGAACACCCACAGCGCATTTCTTGTGTGCAGGCCCTGCGCAGGGTCTTTTCTGAGCGCCTGTTCTACCAATTTCCTTCCCACTGCCCTGCAGGTGAGCAATAGGCCAAGAGAGACACAGAGGCCGCATCAGGGCCAGAGACTGTGAGCTGGCAGAAAGCAGAGGCCTGAGAGCCCAAGAAGGGTCGTGACCCCAGGCTGGCAGTGCTTTTCCTGTCTGTCTGTCTGCCTGCCAGTGTCTCTGGGTAACCCAGTCCCTTTCATTGAGACTCCTTGGAAACTCTGGTGGCCCTGGCTTGCTGGCCTCTTGGCCAGGCGTCCCGCCCTCCATCGCTGAGGCTGCCTCTTTAGAATTCCCCAGGGCGTTCCAAGAAGTCCTCCGTGACTCTCATAGACAAAGGTCTGCTTACTCTCGGCTCCTGGGCACTTAGCAGCCTACAGATTGGCACGGGCAGGCAGCCAGTGACTCCTCACCCCTGCTTGTGGCCAAGAAGCCCCTGCTTCAGGCACCTCCTTGTGCTTCTAGGGGCGATAGCCCAGCACCTGAGTGGCCTGTCTACCAGCCTGACCTCCCTACTGGGCCAAGCAAGGGCCTGAGAGGGACGCTCACTTACTGGATCCAGTGCGTGCAACATGCTACGTAATGTGCCAGGCACTGAAGGGGGAGAAAAGACGCACAGTGCCAGCTCCCTGCTCTCTGGAGCATGGAGCTCCGCGTACTGGCCTGGCAGGTCCCCAGCGGCCAGAAGCGACTGAATACCAGTAGACAGTAGGCTGAGTCAGACTGGCAGGATCTTAGCAGAAGGAGATCTGTTCTCAGGAGGTCAGGAGGGCTTCCTAGAGGAGGGAGCATGAACTGAGCTTTGATTCCTGGAGCCACAGGGCTGTAGAGAGAATCAGACTACCACTCCTGCGTTTTTCTAGGCTGTTGTTCAGGCCTGGCCTTGTGTCTGAGCTGTCTTCTACCCCATAACCCTGCAAAGGGAATCTTGTCCTTTCTTGATTCTAGATGAGAAAACTGAGGCACAGAGAGGTTACAGAGTCACACAGTTGCTGACTGGTGGGACCCAGGTTGGAGCTGTCAGTCTGGGAGGCACACAGATCCTGCAAAGGAATAAATCACTGTCATTCACCAGTAGGAAGGAGGCACTTTCTGGGTGTAGGATGGGGACTGGGAGAGATGCGGAGGAAACTTAAAAATTGGGCTCTTGCGGGGTGAGTAGTAGTTTGTTTGGAGGCAGAGAAGGGCATTCTAGGCAGAAACCACAAGGGCTGAAACACGAGAGACAGCCATAAGGAGGAGCTTGTGGGTGGCCCGGGTGTGGCGGGGGAGTGGGGCTGGAGGGAGATGAACCTGTGGCCAGCATTCAGCACCTAGTAGACACTCAAACATTGTTTATCAGATGAATGCATGCATGCATGAACTGTATCCCTAGGGTCTGTTAGTATAAGTAGGAGTTCAATAAATGTTGAATGAATGAAAGAACGAACTATATTTCTTTTGCCCTTGCACGCACCAGGCACGCTGTGAGCGCATGTTGAATTCACGACGGAACGAAGGAAGGGGTGATGTCAGGAACTCGCAGGGGGCGCGGACGCAGCCTCGCGCGACCGCCGGCCG
>NC_043715.1:31873532-31893250 GCF_006229205.1 Suricata suricatta | reverse complement strand
GGAGCGCCTACCGTGTGCCGGGCGCCACGCGTGCTGTGCTGTCTGTGTGTGATTTCCTGACCTCTCATTGCCTCTAGAGACAGGCGATGCTGGGATCCCCATTTTACAGGTGAGGAAACTGAGGCTCAGAAAGGTCAAGGACTGGCCCGGCACCTCTATGGCCGTCTGACTCCCAGGGCATCTCTGCATCCCTGCCTTTAGGAACAGCCTCCTTCCAGCTCTTTCTGAAGCTCGGCCCTCCCAGTTGTGGGCACAGTGGTTACAGTTTATGATAAAAGCAGTGGCTGGCATGTCTTGAGCTCCTACCATGTGCCAGGCGTGTGCTCGTGCTTAGTCTGCAACACTCTGTGAGGTGGGAGTGGCCCTCTCCCTCACTTCGGAGTGGTCAAGAAACTTGCCCAGAGCCACACAGCTAGTAAATGCCAGAAGCAAGATTTGAACCTAAGGCCTGTTGGCTCCAGACTTCTCCCTTGGCCCATCAGATTCCATCCATCCTACTTCCTCCAGGGAGCCCGCCCCGGTAGCCCCAGGCCAGGCCAGTAGAAGTTACACCCTGGATTCATCTCCTGTTTTATCTCGTTCCTCTTTTCTCGTGTGGCACTGGCATCCTCAGAACCTTGTTGGACATGTAGACTCTCAGACCTCTACCCAGGCCTGCAGAATGAAATCTGTATTTTAAAAGATCCCCGGTGAATCGGACATGCATTAAAGTTAGAGGACACTGACACGCTGGTTAAAAGTCTGCTATTGCCACTGTGTGGGAACCTGTCTTTGGGAAGCTGCACCTCCCTCATCAGATTGGGAGCAAATCAAGGCAAGAGCTGAGCCTTCTCCATCAGACCAGATATGCTCCCAGAACAGAGGCTGTGCTTCTGGATCTCCCCGAGGACAGGCATCAGTCCTCCCCAACCAAACTGGGAATCTAGCAGGAGCAGAGATGGTGCATGGTCGCAGGCCAGGAGCTTGCCTGAAGCTTGTGCCACTGTCATCTGACTGGCAGTCCCCAGGATCCCCTGTGAAACTTGGCTGGCTTTGGGGTCGAGAGGCACCTGCAAGGAGAGGTATCTGGTGTTCGTGTTTTCCAAGAGGCTGGAGAAGCCAGGGTGGAGGTGTGCCTTCTCTCCAGGACCCTCCTGAGCCCCTTTCTGGCCCAGGGTGTGCCTGCTAGAGGGTTCTGGAGGAGGGGGACAGGGGAGGGCAGATGCCACAGTGGGACCATGTGTGCTGCCTGACACCAGGTCTCTCTGGGCAAACATTTGTCCGTATGTGTCACTAAAGGACCACTCAGGCGGCAGGAAGCCCGCGGGCGGGCGCAGGAGTAAGCCTGCTGGCAGCGGGAGGTATTTTTAGAGTTTTGACTGACGGCCCTTTATTAAGCTGTCGCTGCCTCTGCCCTGGCCCCCAGCCCCTTTTGGCCTGGACAAAAAAGAAAGCACATTGTCATTTTGTTAAGAAGAGGGCCCTGGCAGCCCTTCTGTGGTCCCTCGCCAACTGGACAGGTTATTTCTCGCTGTGTCTGGGGTCCATGCACCCCTGCGGGCACTCCCAGCGGGCCCCACAGCCTGACCCTTCACACATCTGGCAGTGATAAATGGCTTCGGCATCGCTGCCATCACCTTGCACCCTCTGATCCCGCTCACTTTGTTCTCCCTTTAAAGCCAGTGGGCGGGTTGGGGGGGGCGCTCTCTCTTCTTCCCCTTCTCCATCAGCCGTCTCCTGGATACTTGCAGGCCTGTGCTCTGATACCACTTGAAAGGGACCGCAACAGTCAGTTATCTGGTCTGGGAAGTCCGGCCGTGAGTTGTCTTTGCTGACTCGTGGAGTGTGTGGGGTGGGAGTGCATGCCTGTGTATGGCTGTATGCCTGTACCTCATGCATGCCTGCGAGTGCTCGTGTGTGTGTGTGTGTGTGTGTGTGTGTGTGTGTGTGTGTGTGTGTAGATCTGAGGATTTGCTACTATGTGCCTTTTAATTAACTATAGCTTTTTAATTTACTTTGATCTCCAGTAGGGCAAGACCACCCCATTCCCACTCTCCCCCCTACAAACATCCTCTGCTCTTTTAAAAATTTTCCTTGGGGCGCCTGGGTGGCTCAGTTGGCTAAGCATCCAACTCTGGCTCAGGTTATGATCTTGCGGTTCGTGAGTTCGAGCCCTGCATCGGGCTCTGGGCTGACTGCTCAGAGCCTGGAGCATGCTTTGGATTCTGTGTCTCCCTCTCTCTCAGCTCCTCCCTGGCTTGCATTCTGTCTCTCTGTCTCTCTCTCTCTCAAAAATAAATAAACATTTTGTTTCTTGATGACCCAGTAGTTCCAATCTCAGGAATATGCTCAACGAATTTGTGCATAAATGTGGATCAAAAGACAAGTATCAGAATGCTTTTTGTGAAATCTCCAAGCTGGAAACTATCCAAATGCCTGTGAAGAGTAGAGTGGATAAGTATGTGGTGAGATAGTTGTACATTGGGATATTACACAGAAGTGAGAATAAGCGATCAACAACTCTGGTGACAATATGGATGAATTGCACAATCCTATGTTGAGTGAAAGAAACCAGATACAGAAAGTCCATGTGGTATGAGTCTAGGTATAGAAAGTTGAAAACCAGGCAGAGCTCATTGATTGAGATAGAGGCCAGGAGAGTGGAGTACCCTTAAAGAGGGTACTGGGGTGCCTGGGTGGCTCAGTTGGCTAAACATCTGACTTTGGCTCAGGTCATGATCTCGCGGTTTGTGAGTTTGAGCCCCACATAGGGCTCTCTGCTGTCAACACAGAGCCCACTTCAGATCCTCTGTCCCCTTCTGTCTCTGCTCCTCCCCTTCTCTTAAAAATAAATAAATAAAGATGGTAGTGACTGGGGGTGTGAAATGGCAGTTTCTGGGCAGTATTCTGTTTTGTGATATGGGTCTGGGTGACCTGGGTATGTTCACTCTGTAAAACTTCATTGAGTTGTACACTTCTTTTTTTTCTTTTTCTGTTTTTTAATTTATTTTCAAGAGACAGAGAGAGACAGCAGGAGCAGGGGAGGGGCAGAGAGAGAGACACACAGAATCTGAAACAGGCTCCAGGCTCTAAGCTAGCTGTCAGCACAGAGCCCAACGTGGGGCTCAAACCCATGATCTGTGAGATCATGACCTGAGCCGAAGCCGGACGCTTAACCGACTGAGCCACCCAGGCGCCCCGAGTTGTACACTTCTAATTTGTGTACTTGAGTAGGCTGTTCTTGTGTTATAGTCCATATGAGTTTTTAGAATAGCTTAGTGAGTTCAGTGAAAAATGCTGTTGGGTTGGAATTGCATTGTATTATAGGTTAATTTGGGAAGATCTGTCCTCTTTATGACATGAGTCTTTTCCTCCATGAACATGGTATATCTCCACTTGTTCAGATAAATTTTTACATGTCCCCAGTGAAGTTTAATGGTTTCCTCCAGAGTCCTGTGCATTTCTGGTTGGGTTTATTCCAAGGTGTCTTGTGTGTTGTTGTTATTGTGAAGAGAATATTTTTTCTCTCGTTTCCAAATCTTTAGAAAAATTTGTGTTAAAATACATAAAAATTTACCATTTTAACTATGTTAAAGTATACAGTTCAGTGGCATTGAGTGCATTCACATTGCCACATCACCACGTTCATCTCTAGGATGTTTTCATCTTCCCCAATTGAAACCTTTGTACCCTCTAAACATAATTCCCATTGCCCTCTCCCCCCAGTTCCTGGAAACCACTACTCTCTTTTCTGTCTGTATGTTTGCCTATTTTATCTACCTCATATAAGTGAAGTAAGACAATATTGGTTCTTTTGTGACTGACTTATTTCACTTAGCATGTCTTCAAGATCGATTAATATTGTAGCAGGTATATAGGAATCTCATTCCTTTTTTTTAAAAATATTTTTTTCTGATTTTATTTATTTGAGAGAGAGAGAGAGAGAGAGAGAGAGAGAGAGAGAGACAGCGACAGCATGAGCAGGGGAGGGTCAGAGATAGAGGGAGAGAATATGAAGCAAGCTCCAGGCTCTGAGCTAGCTGTCAGCACAGAGCCCAATGTGGAGCTCGAACCCATGAACTGTGAGATCATGACATGAGCCAAAGTCAGATGCTTAACTGACTGAGCCACCCAGGCGCCCCTCTCATTCCTTTTTAAGGCTGAATAATTTGACTGTATGGGCTACCACATTTTGTTTATCTAGTCATCCATCAATGGGCATTTGGGTTACTTCCACCTTTTGGCTGTTGTGAGTCATGTGACTGTAAACATTGGTGTACCAAAACATCCATTTGAGTCCCTGCTTTCAATTCTTTTGGGGTATACACCCAGAAGTGGAATTACTGGATCAAATGATAATTCTAATGTTTAATTTCTTGAACCTACTGTTTTCCACAGTGGTTGTGCTATTGTACTTCAAATTAGTTTGGCCGGTGGGTAGGAAAGTGATTGGGTTTTGAAAATCGATCTTGCAGTTTTGTGCATAGCATTGAGTGTGTGCATGCCACAGAGAGAGAGAGAGAGAGAGGGAGAGAGAGAGAGAGAGAGAGAGAGAGAGAGTGTGTGTGTAGGAGTCACACTAACAAAAGTCTGACTTTTAGATAACTTAGAATTCTCTGGCTGCATGCCCCAGAAACCCCACCTCGAGCTGGCTTCAAGAGCGGGGAGCTTTATTCTTTCCCCGCTCCAGAAGTCTCGAACTAGGGTGGGCTGTGCCCATAATAGTCAGCAGCTCAATGATCTCATTCTTTCCGTCTTGATACCACTACTACCTACTCCCCACAAAGCCAGGTGACTGTGAGATGACTGCCAGTGACGAGTCGGGGGTGGGGATGGGCTTCTTTGGCCATGCCAGCAGGACAGAGAAAAGCTCCTCCTGGGCACGGACTGTGGCTCCCTCCCTTTGCAAGCAAGTGACTCCAGTCCCCCGAAGGCAGGCCTCTGAAGGAAGTTGTGGGTGCAAGCCACTAGGAGCAAAGCAGAGAAGCCAGGAGTGGGGCGCAGCTGCACGAGAAGGCGGAAGGCACCCAGGGGGTCTAGGAGGGAACCCACACTGTCCCAACCGTAGTGTCCAGCTACCCAGAGTTCTCTTCTGTGTCTGCTCGGGCTGCAGCTCTCCTCTGCACAAGATGGCAGGTCTGGGTCCCTTCCAGACGTGACAATATCTGGCCCACGAAAGGGGCTGTCCCTTCCTGTACATCTCACTTCCTCAGTGAAGAAACTCTTCGCAAAAGCCCCAGCCTCCTTTCCTCAGGCCTCACTGGCCAGAATTGTATCACACGCGGATCCTGAAATCATGAGCTCACCATAGCTGCGTAGGGGAATCTAACAGACCTGAGGAGAACACCTTGTGTGGCTTGTAGCGACATGGAGGGTGGACACCTGTGCAGACAGAGGTGGGAAGAGAGGAGCTGAGACTCTGAGCTCCAGAAACCACAGCTGCTCTTTGGGGAAGTGTGTGCGTGTGTGCGTGTGTGCGTGTGCAGCATAGGCGGGGGGTCACACAGCCGGGGGGTGGGAACTTCCTGTAGGAAGGGAGCTCAGCATCACGGAGGAAGAGAAGGAGCACGTTCCTGGGCTAGGGAGGCGTGTGGGCAAAGGTGCGACTGAAATAACGAGCAGACGCATCTCTACATTCTGCAGAGAAAATGCTGGTTGCACCTGTTGTGTCTTTTAACTGCACAAAGATACAGAGATAAGGAGGAAAAGAGGAATGGGCTTTTATTTTATTTTTATTATTTAAATTTTTAAAAAATGTTTATTTTGAGAGAGATTAAGAGTGCATGTGAATGGGGGAGGGGCAGAGAGAGAGAGAGAGAGAGAGAGAGAGACAGACAGACAGACAGAGACAGAGAGAGAGAATCCCAAACAGGCTCAGTGGTCTCAGCACGGAGCCTGACGGGGGGCTCAAACTCAGGAACCTTGAGATCACCACCTGAGCCAAAATCAAGAGTCAGACGCTTCACCAGCTGGGCCCCCCAGGCGCCCCAGGAACGGGCTCTTTAGATGCAGCTCAAGACTGAATGCAGTGATTCTTTCATTCCTCAGATGCATTTTGAGGACCTACTCTGTGCCAGTCTTGTGCCATGCACAGGTCACCCAGCAATGAGGAAAGCAAGGCCTGTGCCCACATGGCGCCCCACTGAGAGTAAGATCGCCTGCTTGACCTTCAGCTGTGGCACATGTGACAGTGTGGCCAGCTCAGATGGCCGGCCGCGTCCATCTCCCACGCTGATTATTACCCTCAGCCGGGTGACTCTGGAGCCCAGCAATCAGTGCCAAAGTCATGTTGTCGCAAAACAGACCTGCCTCTCAGCCTTCCTCCCACCCACCCCCTGGACCAGAATCTCCCACTCAAGGTGTCTCCTTGCCAGGCAGTGAGACGCAGAGTAAGCAAGATAGTGAGTCTGACTTTGTAAACAGCCATCCCTTGATGTCGGTCAAGCATCTCCATCCCTTGTTTGTTTTTTTTTAATTTTTAAATGTTTTTTATTTATTTTTGAGAGACAGAGAGAGACAGCGTGAGCAGGGGAGGGTCAGAGAGAGAGGGAGACACAGAATTCAAAGTAGGCTTCAGGCTCTGAGCTAGCTGTCAGCACAGAGCCTGACGTGGGGCTCGAACCCATGAACCATGAGATTATGACCTGAGCCGAAGTTGGATACTTAACCGACTAAGCCCCCCAGGTGCGCCCCCATCCCTTGGTTAATGGTCAGTAGATTAGAAAACATCGGGGGTGTTGGATGCCGTGGTGTGCTGCCTGCAGCACCTGCAGGACGGTGGCTCCCTCCGGCCTCGGAGCGCCAGCTCCCAGGAGTCCCTCCCCTTGACCGTGGGCAGCAGCCTTGCCCCTGCTTCTGCCGACTCTCTGGGGGTGGTCCAAGTGTACCATGGGGCCTCCAGGGGCAGCACGAACGCCAGACCGTGCCTATGTCTGCCACAGCTCTGAAGGCCATTGGGATTCCAAAGCTCCCCGGAGGATTGGCAGAAACATCTGTTCGTAGCCTCATGACGGGGGTTCTGGGATGACGCTTGCCCCCTGCACAGATCTCTGATTCTTTGCCTGGTGTCCGGGTATCCGATCTAAGAGAGACTGCACTAAATGTAAGTGAAAGAACTATTTTATAGTTTTTAAAAAATGTTTCTTTTTGAAACAGAGAGAGAGAGAATCTGAAGCAGACTCCAGGCTCTGAGCTGTCAGCCCAGAGCCCAGCATGGGGCTGGAACCCATGTACTGCAAGATCATGACCTGAGCTGAAATTGGATGCTTAACTGACTGAGCCACCCAGGCACCCTAAAAGAACTATTTTAGAGTTTTCAAATTTCCCAGGGGAGCCTGGGTGGCTCAGTCAGTTAAGTATCTGAGTCCAACTAGGGTCATGATCTCATGGTTCAGAAGTTCGAGTCCTGCATCAGGTTCTGTGCTGACACCTCGGAGCCTGGAGCCTGCTTCGGATTCTGTGTCTCCCTCTCTCTCTGACCCTTCCCTGCTTGTGCTCTCTTTCAAAAATAAATGAACATTAAGAAATAGATTTTTCAAATTTCCCATTTTATATGCAATACATGCATGCACATGCGTGAACTCATGCACATGCATGAACACACTACACACTCACACAGCTGGGGAGGGTTTAAAATATAGCAGAATGAAGAGGAGGTGTTGTTACTTTAGATGACGACACACCAAACTAGGTGTCTTCAGCTTATTTCTTTCTCAAGGTCATACAGATAAATGCATGGCTCCCATTTAAAAACACTACAGTTGGGGGGCACCTGTCAGTTAAGTGTCCGACTCTTGATCTTAGCTCAGGTCTTGATCTCAGAGTTGTTGAGTTCAAGCTCTGGGTTGGGCTCTGTACCGGGCCTGGAGCCTTCTTTAAAAAACAATAAACAAACAAACAAACAAACAAACTATAATTGTAGAGTACATACATTTATTGAGCATTTGCAACATGCAAGCAAAGCACTTTGCATGCATTTGCCCATCTTGTCCTTGGTATGATCATATGAAGTTGTAGTGTTATCATTGCATTTTAAGGCAAGGGAAGTGAGGGGTGCCTGGGTGGCTTAGTCAATTAAGCGTCTAACTTCGGGCTCAGGTTATGATCTCACAGCTTGTGAGTTTAAGCCCCGCATCAGGCTCTGTGCTGACAGCTCGGAGCCTGGAGCCTGCTTGTTCCTCTCTCTCCACCCCTCCCCTATTTGCACTATCTCACTCTCAAAATAAATAAACATTAAAAAAAAAAAGGGAAGTGAGGCTCAGAGGGGTTAAGTAACTTGTCGAAGATCACACAGCTATGTCAGGGTTTGATCAGGGAAGCAGAACCTCTATGAGCAGTATGGACAATGGATTTATTATGGGTGTTGGGCTGTGAGCATCATGCAGGCTGTTGCCTCCGCATCTGGGGGTGTGTGTGTGGGAGGGCTGAGCCCAAAGTCCCTCTCTGTGAGCCCCCTGAGAAGGAAAGCTGGATGTGGATGACTGCAAGGACAGATGGGATGCAGCGCCTGTCTCTCATCCTCTCCAACCTGGGAGCCGTGGGTGACCCACAGGAGAGGCTGGCGCACTTCACAGAGTTGCACCACAACCCGGGCCACACTGGGAGAGGCTGAAGGAGGTCTGGACATTGCTGGGGAGGCTAGGGTGGGGCAGTGCTCAGGGTTAGCCTGCGGAAGCTGCCCCTGGGGCCTGGAGCCCTGCACTGGCCTTGGAGCAGAAAACCATGGCTGCCGCCTGACTGCTGCCTTCCGCATCTCACACATAAGGTCTGTTTTGGCTAATGCTAACTCAGAACCACTTGGAAATTCTGGGGCCATGTGGTTCCAGCTTAGCTGAGCCGACAGGGTGCCTGGGCATTGCAGATACTAAGGGGTAATGGAGCCAGTGCTTGGACTGGTCTGTCTGGTGCCAAAGCCCACAGAATGTGATTTTCACTTTGTTTAGCCAGAGTGGGTGGGTAGGAGGTCACACCTGATGGAGGTATGGAATCACACCCACAAATGTGACTTCAGGGCTGGCAGGTTAGTATAAGTGGGTGTGGCACCAGGGAGTCGTGGAGACTGTAGTGCATCAAAGAGCACATGCTTTGTCCACCATGGGGAGCTCCCCAGCTCCTGTCCACTGCTGTCATTTAGGAATGTGGGCACGGTATGGCCAGATAATCTAATTTTTTCACTATAAGCTGGAGACATTAAAGTTGGAGTGTGTGTGGATTGGACTGGGCTTCTGGATTCCCAGCTTGTGAACTTTGACCTAGTAACTTCTAAGGTCTTTTGTGTTCCAGAAAATTCTCCCCAACATGCTGGCTAGCCTCTCCAGCTGCTGACTTGAAGGTTCTCCATTTTCTAGAAGACTGGGAGGCAGCCCCCATCCTCTGGCTTCAGCTCCCACACCAGCTTGCTTCCTAGAATCTGGTTCTCTTTTTCTCTCCTTGTTTTTAGCTAATTCTCAAATAGGGAGATGTCCAGACCAGACTGAGTAGAACAGAGAGGTGTGATTGGATTTGAGGCAGGGGCTAGATTTTCTTAATCCGCTCCTGGTACTTACAGCCTTTTCTCTTCTACACCCACCAGCTACTTGAGCATCTTTTTTCTCTTGCACTGCACAACATGGGTTTTGTTCTCTAATATGGAAACTTTTTTGTTGTTTACATCTGCCATTCATAAATGCAGCAAGGTTCTCATGCAAACTGTTCGGTAATGCACTTTTTCCATTTTATTGTCTGGCCTCCCTCACCTTCTTTTCTCCCTCTCCCTGCCAACGCCTGCTTGCGCGCTGTAAGTATCCTTCCGTGTTCCTGTCCTCTCTCAGGGGACCTGAAGTACCCAACACACGAGCGCATGTGCACAGCACGCATGCGCTGTTCGGGGGTTTCCTCGATTGTTGGTTAGATTACCAAAACGAGGCGTTACGGACACCCCCTGCCTGTCGCTTTTCTCCTCCTCAGCTGTGGAGTGCCCTGGGTCCAGCTCGGATGTATTCTTCGTGCAGGCTGAGTGTAGGGTGTCCTGGGCCGTCATTTGTTCTGTCCCTTCCTACTGACGGACGCCTACTCTGCACATTGAAGTGGCCAGGCTTTGCCTCGTGGAGGTCCAGAGACTCCAGGGCCTTTTCACCACCAGAGTTCATTTCTTGTTCTGTCCCAGGGCAGCGTGGTCGGGCAGCCCTCGGGTGGTGTTCTCCAAACAGGGACTCGGGGATCGCGCTTTTTCCTCGTCAACTGCAGACGCAGGGAGACAGAGGAAGAGGAGGTGGCTTTCCCCCTCCATCAATTAACCCGGACCCGGTCACGTGGTCCCACCCGAAAGGCCAGGGAGGTTGGAAAACAAAGTCTTCCCTGTATGCCAGTCTCTACCATGCTTTGTTTTGTGGTGGGGTATTTTTTTTTTTTGCCACTATGAATCTATGAATAATAATTCGATAAACCTCTTTTGTCATACGTTCATTTCTATCAGATAGATTTCTAGGGAATGTGTTGCTGGGTCAAATATACATACATACATATAAGAGAGAGCACACAAGTGGGGGAGAGGGGCAGGGGGAAAAGAGAGAGAATCTTAAAAAAATTTTTTTTAAAATGTTTATTTATATTTGAGAGGACGGGGAGGGCCAGAGAGAGAGGGAGACTCAGAATCTGAAGCAGGCTCCAGGTTCTGAGCTGTCAGCACAGAGCCCCATGCAGGGCTTGAATTTACAAACCATGAGATCTTAAGCAAGCTCCACACTCACGGCAGGGTGTGATGTGGGGCTTGATCTCATGACCCTGGGATCATGACCTGAGCTGAAATCAAGAGTCAGATATTCCAGGAGCCTTGGTGGCTCAGTCTGACTTCAGCTTGGGTCATGATCTCATGGGTCGTGAGTTTGAGTCCCAAGTTGTGCTCTGTGCTGACAGCTCATCGGAGCCTGGAGCCTGCATCAGACTCTGTGTCTCCCTCTCTCTCTGACCCTCCCCTGCCTGCCCTCTGTCTCTCTTTTTCTCTCTTAAAAAAATGAGTCAGAACCTCAACTGACTGAGCCACCCAGATGCTCCTAGATATATATTTTTAATGCAAAATTTTAATACAACTTCTGAAGTTTTTCCTGTAGCCAGCTTTCTTCTGAAAAAGATCACAATAATTTACATGTTCAGGAACAACATGTGAGTATAGCTTTCTCCAAATCTCTGGCAGCATTTGCATTACTGGTTACTGTTCTTTTAAATTTGCCTGTGTGATATCTCACTGTCAGCTTAATTTGCATTTCCCTGACCACTAATGAGTGTGAGCATCTTTTCATTTGTTTGTGGCCATTTGGCTTCATTCTTTTGTGATTTGCCTATTCATGTCCTTTGCCATAATTTCTTTTGGGTTGTTTGCCCTTTTCTCTTCCGTTTGTAAGAGCTCTTTGTATATATAGCTGGTAACACTTTGTCCTCTGCATCGCAAGTATTTTTCCAAATTTATTGTCTGTCTAATTAACTTTGCTTATAGTATCTCTTGCCTCACGAGAGATTAATATTTTTATGTTGTCAAATGTGCCTGTCTTTTTGATATCTATGTTCTGGGTGTGCAGTCTTGGGTCCTTTAAGAAACTGCTCTCCGGTCATGGACTGTGGACTGGAAGAGACGTCCCTCCCCCCTCGCCCGGGTATTGGCAGCCTCCCTTGCTACTCCTGGCCATGTGGGCACCGAGGCCCAGACTTGATTCCTACAGAACTTTTCAGGCCTTTGGGAGCAGAGCAATCCGGGTCACACAGCTGGAGGTTAGGGAGGGGCTCTGGGCTTGGAATCTGAGGGCTTAGAACTAGTTTTGAGGTGCCTGTGTGACCTTGGCTGAATCACTTGGCCCCTCTGGCCCTTAGCCGCCCCACCTGTAACGTGGGGCCATAACCCTTGCCCCCAGTGGCTTCCTAGGGTGCCGTGACCCTCAGAGGATAAGGTGGGGGTGGAGCACTCCGCAGGCTTAGAAACACTGTACAGACGGTGAGCTGCAGTGACCGTGTGACAGCTGACAGTTTCTGAGTCTTGACAATGAGTGACTTTACATACAACGTCTCATTTAATCCTCAGTGATCCTAAAACAGGTATCGTAACCCTCTTTTTAGAAATAGAGAAACATAGACTCCGAGTGGGAGAGTTACCTGCCCAAATTCCGTGCAGAAAAATTATGAAGATTCCAGAATTTGAGTCATTCCTAACCCTGGTGTGTGTGTGTGTGTGTGTGTGTGTGTGTGTGTGTGTGTGAGAGAGAGAGAGTGAGATAAGCTGGTAAAGAATACTTTACAGTATTTTAGAGACTGCAGAGCTTAAAGGTTAATTTGAAAAGCACGGGAAATTTTGTAAAACACTCTGGGTATTTCTTGGGCGGCCCACCTTCCTGACATTCAAAGTTCTTACAACCTGTCAAAACGGACAAGAGTGACTGGGGCCAGGAAGGGTGCGCGAGGCCTGATACACCGTTGTCCCTGGGGGAAGGGGGCAGGGCCAGAGGGCTGGTCGCTGGCTGAGGGCACGGAGAACTCACCCGATGTGAGAGGCACTGGGGTGCCGTGGGTCTGGGGCTCACAGGCCGATGTTGCTCTGAGGGGTGGGGGTGAGGGCGGGGGCTTAGCGGGGCTCAGGGCTGGCTGTGGCCTAAATACCTGATGGGTGGAGAGCCAGGTTGATAGGGACATGGCTGCCTGTTTCCACAGACTCTAAATCCCTGTGTCACCTGGCAGGCGCCGTGATCCCCTCCCATAGCCTGACTCCCCTTCCTCTGCTAATACAGCCCCAGTCAGGCGGCCATGTCTTCGGCAGAGACTGGCTATCTTCCCAAAGAGGTCAGTCTTGACCAGACTAAGCCAATCACAGTACTGCCTGCTCCTGGCAAAGATGGGCCTGTGTTGCAATCCCGGCCACGGAAGCATGAGAAAAAGTCAGGGAAGGGGCCCTCCTTGGCTTCTAAAATGAGGCTCAGGGTAAGGATTATAAAAATGAATAAAGGACACTTCATTTAAGATGGAATTGGAGGGAGCACCTGGGTGGCTCATTCGGTTAAGCATCCGACTCATGGTTTCAGCTCAGGTCATAATCTCACGGTTCGTGAGATCAAGCCCCACATCAGGCTCTGTGCTGATAGCGCAGCGTCTGCTTAGGATTCTCTCTCCCTCTCTCTTTCTGCCCCTCCCCGGCTCACTATCTCTCTCAAAATAAGCTTGAAAAAAAAGGAATTGGGAGACAAGTAGGGGGAGCTCTTGTGCTCTGCCACTGGGGCCGATTGCAGCCCCATCCCTCAGATAAGGACCGTGCAGGTCAATACTGTTTCAGCTGTTGAGGCCGGAGGAAGGTTTCCTCTTCCCCTGACAACAGCCCAGCCAATGGGAGACTGTCACAAATCAGCCAATGAGAAGCCGCTAGACTCTGAACTCCCAGTTTACTCCCACAGACTTTTTGTTTAGAATAGCCCTCCCTACCTTCCCCTTTGTTTTCCTTTGAATGTACCTTTCCTTTGTTCCCTGGACTTGTTTATGGTTTCCCTATAGCTTTCTTGTCCCACATGGCAATTCTCTCCTATTCCCAAACAATCCCATGTTTACTGGTAAAATAACTGGCAGTTTTATTTTTAAGGTTAATAAGGTATCTCCTTTTTCCTGCTTTGGCTCTTGCTGTGTGAGGTCATGATGCTTGGTGCAGCTGCAGCCATTCTGTAACCATGAGGTGACAGGTCTCTAAGGGTGGCAGAGCAGAACCGGCAGAAACATGATGGTTGGAAGTGGTGACGCACTTGAACTAATGAACTGACCAAACCCAGAAGGCCCAACCTTTGGACAGGTTGGCCTGTGAGATGACACATTTTTCTTGCTGTTTAAGTCACTTTGAGTTGGGTGGTCTGTCAATTGCAGTCAAAAGCTGGCTGTCTTTCACTTCAGAGTGGGAAGGCGAGGGAGATAGGATCTGCTTAGAATCAGAATTAAGTGCTTTAATCTCAGGAGGACTCCAAAGAACTTCTGTTTATGTGGCATAGAGCTATCAATATTTACTATATTTGGAATTCGAACTGAAAATGCTGAAAAATATTTATGTATTAATTTTTAAAAAGTTCTATCTTAGGTTGACGTAAGTAACTTTTTTTTTTTTTAATTCAAAAGAACTAGATTTTCCAAAACAAAAGAGATCTGGTAAGAGCGGCAGTGTCTCTGATTTTGCAGTTCTCCTAACGTCTGGCTTAATCGAAGACAGCTGGGTTCTCATATCTGCTTCTGCGTTCAATTTGTTCCAATATCACATGTCGTGGAGCCCCTGGAAAATTCCGCCGGGCAAATCTGGGGAGAAGGAGAGTGAGAAGGCCACAGGCCGTCGCAGGGTTTGTATTAGTTTTCTGTGGCTGCTGTAACAAGTGGCCGTGACTTTCGGCAGTAATGTATTCTCACAGTTCTGGAGGCCATGAGCCTGATGTCCGGGACTTGACAGGGCCGTGCTGCTCCCAGACACTCTTGGGGAGAGCCTGTCCTGTGCCTCTTCCAGCGTCTGGTGGCCGTCCGCGTTCCTAGGCTTGCGGCTGTGTCACTCACTTCATTCTCTGCCTCCATTTTCACGCACCTGCCGCACTGTGTTTATCGTAGGACATTTGTCATTGGATTTAGGGCCCACCCAGATCGTCAGGCCTTATCTCAACTCAAAATCCTTAATTATATCTGCAAAGACCCTTTTTAGCAAAGAAGTTTCTATGCACAGTTTCTGGGGATTAGGACATGGGCCTATCATTTTGGGGAACACCATTCAACCCACTACAGTATTTTTACAAAAACAATTGGGGCTGTGGAACCCCTGAAAGCATCGTGGGGACCCCTGGGGTCACACTTTGGGAACCAGGCATCTATGGCTTCCACACATGCATGAATAGGCAGATGATGGAAAGAGGGCCAGATATGGTTAGCCTAATAATCCAGTGAAAAGGAAGTTTCTAGATAGAGTCCTAGAGGGAAGATTCCAGAAAAGGGGAACGGAAGGTGTCCAGTGTGTGAGAGAGGACCAGGGCCACTGGAAGACTGCAGGTCGGGGAGGAAGCCCGCAGGGGAAGGGCCTCTAAGTGCAGGCATGCCTAGTTTGGGGTAGTTTGCTGTGTGGTACTGTGCTATGACCCTCGTCTGTCACTTGAAAACTGAGCCAGGCTGATATTTACCAAGAGCTCTGCGTGACTGATGCTGGCGGAGAGACAGACAGTGCAGGGAAGCAGCGGCCGGGGCTCCTGTCTCAGGCTGGGATAAGACCGGACGCAGCAGACAGGATGGTGACAAGACCCAATGCTGACCAGGTCAGACGAGAACTCAGAGGGCACGGGTGCTGCAGAAAACCTGAGACTCCCCCGAGATTGTGAGAGAGGAGCCTCGCTGCTTGGTCGGCCAAAGCAGATGAGCTTTGCAGCTCGAAGAACAGACCCTCTTAACAATACCCAAGTGATCGGGCTGAGTGGGACCAGGAGCCCAGGAGAGAGCCAGGTGAGACCCCTTCGCAGGTGCCACCTCCCCAACAGGCCCACGAGGAGTCCCCTCAGGCAAGGGGATCACATTTAAAACCGATTAACCCCTCCCTCCTCACTTTACAAATGGGAAATCATAAAGAAGACGGTTGATGATCGTCATGTCATACCAATGCAAAAAAACAAAACAAAACCCTCCACAACCTCCCCCCTCCCCCCCAACACATACTTTTAGGTCACAAAAATCACCTTAAGGATGGAAGAAAACCCCCAACTGGAAAATATTTGCAATATATATGAAAAGTGAAAGGTGAGCATCTCTATGATGCAAAAAACACATCCAGTACCCTCAGCGGAAAAATAGGCAAAAGACATAAACAGGCAATTTAGAAAAGAAGTAGAGACGGCTAATATGAAACAAGATGTTCAGTCTCACTTAAAAAAAGAAAAAGAAATGAAAGAAATGACCAAATGTCTATAATGAGCTATAATTTTTTGCCTATCTGTTTGGCCATGACTGGCAATTAAAATAATTGATAGTATCCAGCTCCGGCAAGCGTGGAAGGAAAATTGACCCTTTGCACCGCTGGAGGGAGAATTAATTGGTACAGTCATATGGAGGGCAGCTAGAAAATGTGAATCGAGATGCAAAGTGAGCCTGCCCTTTGACCCCGCGGTCCCACGTCTGTAAAATGGGGACAATAAGACTCCCTATTTCAGTTAATTGTTAAAAGGCTCGAGTGAGCTAAGCCATTAAAAGCATTTAACACAGTGCCTGGCAAAAAGGGTTTAAGACCTGTTAGCTATTATTAGCAATTTATCCCGGGATATAAGCTCCCGTGTGCAAAATGATGTGGGTACAGGGGATGTTCCCCACAGCATTGTGTTCAGTTGCGAAACACTGGAAACAAATGGAGTGTTCTTCACGCGGAGCAAGGAGGCGACTTCCAGGAGAGCCAACGCCTTCTGCCATCGCAGGCTGGACTGGAAAAGAGCTGAAGGTCCTTGGCCAACACTGGTCACAGATGCGTTCACTTTGTGAAGTTTATGAAGTTGCATCCTGGTGATGTGGGCTCTTTTCGGTATATATGTTGTATTTCAATGAAGAGTAAAAACCATAGGGCGCCTGGGCGGCTCATGCGGTTAAGCTCCCAACTCTTGGTTTCTGCTCAAGGTCATGATCTCACGGTTTTGTGAATTTAAGCCCTGCATCAGGCTCTGTGCTGACAGTGTGGAGTCTGCTTGGGATTCTCTATCTCCTTCTCTGTCTGCCCCTCCCTCTCTCACGCTGTCTCTCTCTCTCACAAAATAAATAAAAACTTAAAAAAAAAAGAGTAAAAATCATAAAAAGCTCCCACCAGCCCTAGAGTAGGATCTCATCTAAATAAGCACTACATGTGTACATACAGAAACAAGTCTAAAGGGACATTTACTCCATTGTGTTCAAAGTTGTTTCTGGGTGGGGGGACTAGGAGTCATTTTTATTTTCCTTTGTGTGTTTATCACTATTTTCTGCTTGTCTTCCATGGTATGTGTTACTTTTGTAATTGGGGAATACATGTTCACCATTAGGACTCTTTGTTCTAAGAGTCAAAAATCCAACTCAGTCTCATATAAAGAAAAAATATAATTAATTGGCATGTGCCTGAAAAATTTGGCAATAGATTTGGTTTCAGGCCTGGAACCAGGCTCAAAAGAGATCATGAGAAAGTTGGCCCACCCATTTCTCAGCCCTCTTGGAGTTCATTGGCCAACAAAAAGGTGAGAGCCAGGAGCGTGTATCAATAGGTCCAAGGACCAGAGTGGCTGCATGGTACAGACGAGAGAAGAGCCCAGAGGGCTTCTCAGGGGAGGAAGCCATGAGGTGAGCCTTGAATGACGGGCAGGATTTTCATGGGCTGTTAGGGGAGAAAAGAGTTATTCTGCGGAGCAAAAAGTGCTACAAAGTGCTGGGTGTGTTGCCGCATAAGGCAAGGGTCAGTCAGCTGGGGTATGAAGCTCATTATCAGAGACCAGAATGAAAAACTTGGCTGAGCGTGAGAGAAAGGAGCCTAGCACAATAGTCAACATTATTTAGGTTTGTAGTCGCAGGTTTGGGTTTCAGGCACAGCTGGTTCTAGGTGCTCAAACTATATTTGCTATTAGGACAGAGTCTCTCTGATACTCTTTATCTGGGCTCTAATTTCCTTTCTGTTGTCTTCACTCTCAGAGAGTGCTCCCTAACGGCAGCATCCGGCCCAGATCTTACGTAGCAACTCCAGAGAAAATAATATCTTTCCCCCACCAATTCCAGAAAAAGCTCCAGGATTGATGATTATTGTTTACCTTGATTCCTGTGCTCATTCCTACATTAGTCACTGGGGCTGGGGGGCTTAGTGTCTTAAGGATTCAGGTCTGGTTATGTGGCCACTCTTAGAACCAGGGGCTGGTTCACACAAGTGACTTCACACAGGTCACTCGGGCACAAGGAACTGTAGTCAGATAAAGAGGGGCTCCTTTCTGGGAAGGCACAAGAGGTGCTGTCCAGGAAAGAGACGGCGCTCTCCTCTACAGGTGGTGCTTCAAGTTACCCAGAAGGAAGACAGCCTGCAATGTGGAGGGGGGGGGCACTGGAACAGCGAGTCTGGGTTACCCTCATGTCTCCTCGTCCCCATGAGCCAGAAGCTCCCTACGGTTTGGGGCCCACTCTCGTCTACTGGTGTATTCTGTACGCTGCCTGGCATACCAGGAATGTGTAGTATGTGTGTGCTGACTGCCTTTCATGGAGCCCGAGTAGTAACCTCTATTTTTTTTTTAATTTTTAAATGTTTTATTTATTTTTGAGAGAGAGAGAGAGAGAGAGACAGCATGAGCAGGGGAGGGTCAGAGAGAGAGGGAGACATAGAATCTGAAGAAGGGCTCCAGCTCTGAGCTGTCAGCACAGAGCCCAACGCAGGGCTTGAACCCACCAGCTGTGAGATCGTGACCTGAGCCAAAGCCAGATGCTCAACCGACTGAGCCATCCAGGCGCCCCTAGTGACCTCTGTTTTAACCAGATCTCTTTACCTTGCAAGCGACAGTCTGTTCAAATGCCATAAGCAAAAATGGGTAATGCTTTGCCTCTTACATAATTAAAAGTCTGCTGAGTATTTTGCTTCAGATATGGCTGAAATCAATTGTTTAAAAAGACGTCATCAGTTCCCTCTGTCTCTTTCTCTCTGTCACCCTCCACCTTTTAAAAACACCTTTTCCAATCTGGGCTTATTTACAGGCAGACCCTCCCAGCGAGGCAGCCAGCATGATTCCCCGGCACCAAATACCCATTTCCCCAGTTATTCCCTCCAGAGGCCTGCGCACCAGTCACATGACCAATTCTGAACCAATCACTGTGGCCAGGGGATGTACACTCTGATTGGCCAGCTTAGAGCATGGGCCAAGAGCTGCAGGTGGCCCATCCCTAGATCTGTTGCTTCAAAGAAAATCAAAAGTTACTGGAATAATGGTTGTTGTCCAAGTAAAAGTAACAGACATTCACCTGTACTGACACCACACCCTTGGGGTTCCCCGGCTTTGGGAGCCAGGGGCTCTGAGCGCATAATTAACACCCTTATCAGAACGCTCCAGTGGGCTCCCATCTGCAGAGACTCACCCTGAGGGGCGCAAGGGGAGGGGGGTCGGGAAGGAGCAGGGGAAAGCGGCCATCCCTCCCCTCTGAGGCCTCCGGTGCCGAGTTTCTGGCTGAACCTCTCTTGGAAGACTGGGTCACAAAGCTCTGGAAATGGATGTTTCAGATGGAAACGCAGACGCACACTTAATTACAGCGTCCTGCTCGGCGCCACCCTAATTAAGGCAGTCCTCTGATGGGGGCCAAGATTTAATACTCTCTCTTTTATAGTGCGTGGTGGCAAGTGGCGGCCCTGTCCTCTCCCCTCCCTCTGATGCATCCTGTCTGGCTGGCCAGGGGCTGGGTGGAGAGGGCCGCCCGCCCTCCCGGCTGGCAGGCAGGCAGGCAGGCAAATGAGAAACACTATCTGTGCGCCATTGCAGGGACACAGCTGCCCTCCCGGGACGGAGGACAGTTAGGTGCCGTGTGGGAGGCGATGTGAGGGGCAGAAATGTTCATCCTAACTCTCTCCTTCTGGGAGGTTTTTGAAGAGAAGTGTTAACTATCTTGGCTCTGGGGCCTTCCAGGAAGTGGGAAATGGCTCCCAGAAAGCACTGGCGACCTCGCTGTCTAGGACCACAATTGGGTCCCGATGGCTGGCGTCACAACCTACCCTGATGCAAATAAAATGGGGAGGGCAGATCTACTGCCAAATA
>NC_043715.1:31829215-31873432 GCF_006229205.1 Suricata suricatta | reverse complement strand
GGCCATCATTATAGAATTCATTGGATGGCAGAACTGGCAGGGATATGAAAATCATTTCACATCACAGGTGAAGAAATTGAGGTCAAGATAGAAGGGATCTTCCCCAAAGCCAAGCGTGTGTTCAGCTGGCATAGATGATGGCTGGCAGCGAGATCTTAGCTCAGGTGCTATTGCTGAGTGATTGGACGGCCAGAGGCTATGCTGATGTGACTCTGGGGCCTTTATCTTGCTCTTGCTTGATTAGTGATGCCTACGATGGGCACTGGAGGGGCTGTAGTGGTCCACGTGCCAACTTTTTGCTGTCCCATGTCACAGGGATGCTCAGAGACAGGCTCTGAAAGTTGGCAGTCTTGCCGGGTTTTGGCTGGACAGAGAAGCTGAGAGTCAGAACCAATTTGCTGAGAGAGGCATGAAATCCACAAAACTCCTCGGTGAATTGCCACCAGGATGCCATGAGGGGTTTGTGGTCAGAATTGCAACATGGAAATTTCCAAGGTTTTTTCACGGTGAGGAACATTCTGATAAAGCTTGGGCTGTGGCTCAGCAGCCCTACCTACCCCTGGAGCTGTGAGCTCCCATGCCCATCCCTTTCTTTATGGGGAGATGGGTCAGGTGGTGGATCTCCAGACCCTTAGAAGGGCAGGGCCTTGTGTAGAGACGTGCGTCAGGATGCTGGTCCCAGAGTTCAGAAGCTTGAATTGAAGGGCCAGGGCTGAAGGCCTGAGTTTCAGGACAGTAGGTTCTCCTCTCGCCTCTGCTGTCACAGCTATTACCGGAACAAGCATCTTTCTCTGCGAAGCCTCATCTATGCAATGAATGAGGGCATAGTGGTCTCGTGGATTCCTTCAAGCTCTCCCCCTTGACCAAAAGTCTGCTTTCTTGGTATGTGTGGTAAAAATCACATAACATAAAATGTACCATGACAATCATTAAAACATTTTTTAATGTTTATTTATTTTTGAAAGAGAGACAGAGCATCAGTGGGGGAAGGGCAGAGAGAGAGAGGGAGACACAGAATCCGAAGCAGGCTCCAGGCTCTGAGCTGTCAGCACAGAGCCCCACGTGGGGCTCGAACTCATGAACTGTGAGATCATGACCTGAGCTGAAGTTGGACTCTCAACCGACTGAGCCACCCAGGCACCCCCCATGGCAACCATTTTTAGGTGTATGGTTCTGTGGTCTTCAGTACACTCACATGATAGTGCCGCCATCCCTACCATCCGTCTCCAGAACTTTTCCATCTTATCTAACTGAAACCCTGTCCCCATGGAACACTAGCTCTCCATTCTCACGTTACCTTCCTCGTTTCCTGGAAACCGCTGTTCTTTCTGTCTCTGTGAGTCTGACCACTCTAAGTCCCTCATGTGAGTAGAAGCCCAGCGTACTTGTACTTTTGTGACTCATGAATTTCACTTAACATAGTGTGTTTGTCTTTAAGATTCCCCCATGTTGGAGCGGGTGTCAGAATTTCTTTTTTAAGACTGACTAATATTCTATTGTGCATATATTCCCCATTTTGTTTACCCATTTGTCTCCTGAAGGACACTCAGGTCACTTCTGCATTTTGCTATGGTAAATATTACTGCTATGAACATGGGGATCCAAGCGTCTGAGTCTCTGTGTTCACGTCTCTTGGGGATATGCCCAGAAGTGGAATTGCTGGATCATATGGTCATTCTATGTTTAAGTTTTAAGGGATTTTCACACCATTTTGCAAAGCAGCTGCACTGTTTTCCCCTTGTCAACAGCAAGGCGCAGGGGCTCTGATTTTGCCACATCCCCACCACACATGTTTTATTTTTGTGTTTTTGTGTTTTGGGTAACAGTCATCCTAATAATATTAAGTGGTGTATTATCATGGTCTTGATTTGCATTTCCCTAATCATTAGTGATGTTGAGCATCACTTTGTGTGCTAATTGACTATTTGTACATCTGCTTTGGAGAAATGTCTACTCAAGCCCTTTAGTCATTTTTAAAGTGGATTGTTTTAAATTTTTTTTTAATGTTTATCTATTTTTGAGAGACAGAGAGTGAGTGGGGGAGGGGCAGAGAGAGAGAAGGAGACACAGAATCTGAAGCAGGCTCCAGGCTCTGAGCTGCCAGCACAGACTCCCATGCAGGACCTGGACCCGTGAACCGAGACTTCGTGACCTGAGCCGAAATCGGATACTCAACCAGCTGAGAGCCACCCAGGTGCCCCCAAAGTGGATTGTTTTTAAATAAATAAATTGGATTATTTTATTTCTAGTTTGGTTTTAATCTCCTATTAGGGCTCTGAAGGACAGGTGCTGAGGAAGGGGAATTTTTTTCCAGCTTTACTGAAGTATAATTGACCAAAAAAAAAGTAAGATATTTAAAGTGTACAACATGATGATTTGATATGTGTATACTTTGACAGGATCCGTACCATCAGGTTAATTAATACATCCATCACTTCACGTGATTACCTGTGTGCGTGTGTGTGTGTGTGTGAGTGTGTGTGTGTGTGTGTATGAGAAAGGTTAAGGTCTACTTAGCAAATTTCAAGTGTATTACACAGTTTGATCATCTAGAGTCACCCTGCTTTACATTAGATCCTCAGAACTTACTCATCTTACAGCCAAAAGTGTATGCCTTGTCACTAACATTCATGTTTTCTTTGTCCGTTTGTCCATCGACCGACACTTGGGTTGTTTCCATGTCTTGGCTACAGTGAATCACGCTTCAGTGAACATGGGAGTACAGATGTCTCATCAAGATAGTGATTTCATTTCCCTCGGGTACGTACCCAGAAGTGGGATTGCTGGATTATAGGGTTCTTCTACTTTTCATTGCTTGAGGAACCTCCATACTGTTTTCCACAGTGGCTGCACCAATTTACATTCCCACCCACAGTGCCCGAGGGTTAGGAGGGGTAATTTTTGATGGAAGAAGGAATGCAGATGAAAAGGCTCAAGGCTGAAACACATCCCCCAATCCCCCCACCCCTTACTTGCAGTTTTGCTTTCTGTGCTATCAGTTACTCGTGGTCCACCGCATTCCGGAAGCCAATGATCCTCCTCCTGACATGTCATGGGAAGGTCAACAGTAGCCTGACACTAGGTCACGATGCCTACCTCAGTCACCTCACTTCTTCTCATCAGTAGGCATTTTATATTTCACATCATCACAGTAAGGGTGAGAACCCAGCACAATAGATATTTTGAGAGAGAGAGAGAGAGAGAGAGCATATTCACATAACTTTCATTTGTTCTGTTTGATCATTAGTTATGGTTGTTAGTCTCCTACTGTGTCTAATTTCTAAATTAAACTTTATCACAGGTATGTATGGTAGGAAAAAACAGAATACATAGGGTTCGGTATCTCCACGGTTCCGGGCATCCAGTGGGGGTCTTGGAACATCTTCCCCTTGGAGAAGGGGCCACTCCTGTACTGCGTCTCGTTTCTCTCATCATCATGTTTCTTTCTCCAGTGCTCTCTTCACTGTGGTGGTGGCTTCCTCCCTGGCTTCCCAACTGTCCCCTCCTACCCAATCCCAGTTGCCCCAGGGCCGCCTCCGGGGCCGCCATGATGGACAGAGCAGCACTTGGAGGAAGAACTTCGGCTCACACTCTGCAGAGCCTGTCTCTTTGCCCAACCATCCAACTTCAATCTGGGGCCTGGCTCTCGCTGGACTCCTCTAGAAACAGGGGACTGGGGAGGTTTCAGGACCCCCTGATTCTTGCATGAGGCTGCTCTGGCTGCAAGAGATCGAGCCCCTTGAGTTACCTCAATAAAAATCTCAAGACACATTAAGAATAGGAACGGGCCCTGCTCCGCTGAGTGACCTGGGACCAGAAGGTCATTCAGGGTGCCGGGTCGCTGTCCCATGGGGTTGTCTGTCCCCTCAGCATGGGGCACAGACTCCTTAGCTCAGAGGGGATACCCTGAAGGGGACCCTCCTGCTGCCATGAGTGTGACACCCTCACCCCGCTCTGCTGGGTTTCGCTCCACCAACTTCTGGTGACTCACTCTCCCCCGATTTCCTGTGTCTCAAGGCCTCTGCCCTCCAGGGCCCTGTGGTGCCTTCTCTCAGCCTCTCAGCGGCTGCTCCTGCTCTTCACCGACGTTCCCCTTATGCCTCTCAGTCCGGAGGAAGGACTCAGATTGGCTCAGTGTCCTAGGCCTCGACCAGGTCCCTGCGACCCCATCTGCTCTTGGCCCTTGGTCCCTTGCTCTGCCTCTAGCTGGAGTGGCACCAGCTGCTCTGGTGCGTCAGAGGCCCCGGCCACATCTCTGTCATCGCATCTCTTAGCACCACCGGGTGACTCCACTCTCCCTGGGGGGCAAAGCTCAGGCTGCGGCGTGGTCCCCGCTGTACCTGCCCGGGTGGCATGGAAGCTTCTTGCGGCCCCCGCTGACGCAGACGTTTCTGAGACGCCGTGCTTCCTTGGGTCCTCTGTGGAGATGTCACCCTACTGTATTTTTTGGGAAGCTGGCCAGCTAGGCCACGCTCACATTTGAATTGTACTTTCCTTCGGCCCCTCTGGCTTCCCTTTCGTCTGCCGGAAGCTTAGTGGGCATGCTCTCAGGGTCCCTGCCCGTGGGCCGCCAGGTTGGACTTGGCTGGGCAGAGGGAGAAGCGGGTGGTGATGCAGTCTTGGTGGGGGACCTGAGGCTGGTGGGGGTCTTCAGCGTTGTCCTGAGTTGGGGTGAGGGAGGGAGAGGGCCTCTGTGTCCCCGTGCGGGTCAGCCAGCCATGGGGCTGCTCCAGGAAGGGGCTGGAGCCAGGGGACAGGTGGCTTCAGGAGAGCAGTGCCTTGAGGTCACCTGCCTCCAGCACTCCCAGAGTGGGGGTGGGGGGTCGGGGGGGCGAGGGGTCGGTAAGTTCTCCACTTCTGAAGGGGGATCCACGACCCCTCTTCTTGGCCTCCTTATTCTTGCTTCCCTGGGAGCGTATCTACGAGTCACCCTTTAGCAGGTAAGCTTTGACCCAGGCTCTGCTTTCTGGAGGATCTGGGTTCAGATACCCATGAAACCCCCTTCCCGGGAGATCTTTGTGTAGACATGTACCACAGGCCATTTGCTAGTCCATGATACGGCTTTCCTTAGGTCAGGTGGTCAACCCTTGATCAGTCATCTCTGGTCAGAGACAGGGTGAGACCGACATCAGTTACCTGTGCTCCAGGTTCGGCGTGTCCCCTCTTCCCTCGGCAGGGGACTGTGAACAGGGTACACCTGGGTGTCTGCTATTTAATGGGCTGTGGCTGGGCAGGAAACAGGCAGCACAGGGCGACAGACATGGATTCTGTCCGGGGAGCTCGCAATCCAAGTGGGGTCACTCGTGTTTTCCTCTTGGAGCCCTTGCAAGGGAGCCCTAAGCAGAGGCGAAGGCAAACGCTTTTGACTGCCCTCCCCCATCAGCTGTTCCCCGCTACCCTTGCGGTCTCAGGGGGCGAACTGTGGGTGCTCTAACCCCATTAGTGTGGCCCAGGAGCGGTGTGAGTCTGGGCACGGGGCTCAGCTTGGTCACTGGCCCGGAAGGGAAGTCTCACAAGTCAGATTTGGAAACGGATTTCCTCACCAGTGAAACGCAGCACAGCAGAGATTGCTCGTCTTGCCAAACCGCACGTGATGGCCTGAAGATGCAGGTACATCGTGGCAATGCGGGTGGGGAGACGTGGCCGCACGGGTGACGGCAGCCTCTCTGATGAAGTCACCGAGCCATGAAACCGACCCCCCCTACAAAATCGGCTCCGCTCTGGGCTTCTACGTACAGGAGGTGTCGACACCCTTATTGGTGCAGCGACCGAGAGCGAGGCCTCTGAATCCTACCTACCACTCATGCAGGGTGTGACCCTGGGCAAGATGCTTTAACCTCTTTTGCCTCAGTTTCCTCACCTGCAAAATGGGCGTAAAATAAGATCCACCTTGTAAGGCTACTGTGATGTGTAAACGGGTTTGCGTGTGTGAATGATTACTATAGTCTTGCACTCAGGAAACGGTATGTTGGTGTTGCTGATTGTTATTTAGGCCTCCCTTAAAGACAGATCTAAGTTAACAGGTAGATAGAATTGGATTAATCACAAGCCTTGGTTTGTGACATGCCACTGGCATATTTGTTAATATAACGAACACCTGTGAACCCGTCACGGAACTCAAAACTCAAGAACTGGAATATCGCCCATTGTCGTTACTCCCCGCTATGCGTTTCTTTCAAACTAGCCCCCCATCACCCCACCCCAGAGCCCCTCGGTTGAGTAGCGCTCTGAATTTTACATTTATTATTCCTGTGTGTGTGTGTGTGTGTGTAGTTTTGTCAGATACAAATGTACGTCCAGACAACATGTTACTTTGTTTTGCATGCTTTCGAGCCTCATAAAGTGGGTACACACTGCGTGGTCTTCTGGGAATCTTTCCCCGATACTTTTATTTGGGGTGTCTGCTTCTCACAGCCAAAGGAATCCAATCCCATAGCACCTTCTCGAAGGGAGAAAGAAAAGCCCGCTTTTAACAGACAAGAAACAGCAGTTAGATCTTTTCTTCTTTCTCGATTCCCGCACTTAATTTGGCTGTGGAAGTGCGCTCGCCCTTGTAAGGGTGCTTCCAAGAGGGCCTTTCCTCTGAGCTAGTGCGGGAGGGCCCTCCCGTCCTGCCGGCCTGGCCCCCCCGCTGCACACACAGCCCAGGTGTGAAGCCCCAGACACGATACTGCCTGAAGCCCCAGGTCCCCGTGTGGAGACGCTCCGGCCCCTGTGGAATTTTTCTGATGCCTCCGAATCCCCACCGGGATTCATTTTCCCTTTTCCATCCCAAATATGGGCTAGGGCCCTGGAAGGCGTGGGCGAACTAATCTGAGGCAGCATAAACACTTCCGTGCCAGTGGGGCCCTGGCCAGCAGGAATTCCAAGCCATCAGAGAAGCCTGGCAGCCTCTGGCTGGACTTTGGCTGGGACCCTCTGCTGTAGCTACTTTTAGCTGGGAACATTTTTTCCCAGACTCTTGAAGGCCACACTTGAAGGACTGTGATTTACTCAACAAACGCCCCAAACTGACCAGGGGCATTTCTACATCAAGTTAGCCATTTACATGTCTGCCTCCCCAGGCTCCCCATTCTGGGTCATGGGGTCTACTTGTTAAGACCCAGAGCACAGAAGGGAAACAAACCTGGTTCTACCCCTGGGTCTGCCTCTTATTGATATTTGGCCAGTGATCTAACATGTATGAGTCTGTTTGTTTCCTCATCTGGCAAATAGACATGATGATGATGATGATGATGGTGATGATGATGATGATGATGGTGTTGATATCTGCTTTAAGAGTGGTGAGAATTATGTGAGGTAATAATGTATATGAACATACTTGCACATAATAGTTTTTGTATTAGTCAGTCCAGGTGAAGTTATGCTGCAGTAACAAACATCTCCCAAAGCTCAGTGGCTTAATGCAACAGGAGTGTTTTTTTTTTTTTAATGTTTATTTATTTTTGAAAGAGAGGACATGAACGAGGCAGGGACAGAACAGAGGGGGACAGATGATCTGAAGTGGGCTCTGCATTGACAACAGCCCAATGTGGGGTTCAAACTCATGAACTGTGAGATCATGACCTGAGCCAAAGCTGGCTGCTCAACTGACAGCCACCCAGGTACCCCAACACAATAGAAGTTTGTTTTTCATTCTTACAAAGTTTGCTGTAGGCCTAAAACACTCTCCAGGGCCGGTTTCCCTCATGTATGTGATACATGATCCAGAAGAGAAAATTCTGATTCTACCATTTCCACAAGAGCCCCCACGTTCACTGTGGCAGAGGAAGAGATTAGCTGAAGAATGGGGAAGAGCCCTCTGCCCTCAATTAACTGGACAGAACTATTTACATGGCTCCATCTAGCAGCAAGGACGTTGGGATATATAGTTTTCTGTATGCTTGGGGAGGAAAAGTGAACCAGATACTGGGGAGAACTTACTGTCTCCCACAGTGTTCAATAAACATTAGTTTCCTGCCTTTATTTTCTACCCTCAAAGAGTTTAGAACCTGTTCAAGGTGACAAGGCATAGATAGATGAAAAGATAAACATATTTTCTTAGTTCCTTAGAAGCATGCAGTCCTTTGCATTTTGTAGAAGGCTTTTCAGCCTCATTTCCATAGTCTCCTGGGGAGGCTTTTTCCTGCCAGTGTATGAGAAGGAAGACGGGGAATGGAGTGCGGGAGGCCTAGGTAGGGACTGGACGGGCAAGTGTCAGAACCATCTGGCTTTGCGGAGGAAATCCAACTGTCCCAAGCCTCCCAGAAGGGCAGAGCACAAGGCTGGTAACTTATTAGCTCCCTGTGCGCAGAGAAGGACAGACCGGGGGCCAGGCATCAAGCCAATGCTGTACATACTGTCAGTCATGTCATTATTATTAACACCCCAATTTTACAGATGAGGAAACTGAGGCTCAGAGAGGTGAACCATCTTGCCAAAGACATGAAGCGATGGCACACAGGAGGAGGGGTGAGAGGGGAGGTCGGGAAAGTCTCTGGCTTTCAGAGTGGGCCAGCGATGCCTGGCTCCTCCCTCATTCCTTCTGCTCCTGCTCTGACCGAACAGGCATGACAGAGGGATTGTTTGCAAGATGCCAAATGGGAAAACACACAAGAGGCTCTTTGCGAACAATCCGAAGTGCTCACAGGAATTTTCCACAAATACAAAATAAGATGGGACTTTCCAGTGTAGAGGCAGTCAGTAAGTGGCTCCTTTTTATATAGAAGGGAGTTGGGGAGGGAGGAGGATTCTGTGGAGTGAGGGAAGGCATTCTTCTCCATGTTGGAGCCGTAGGCTGGCTGAGAGCCATTCAGAGTGTCCTTTCCTTGTAAGATGGGGAAACTGAGCGCCCAGAATAGGGAAGGGTTCGCTCAGGGTCACACAACCAGGGGTGGCAGAGGGAGGTGAGAACTCGGGTCTTGGATGCCTGTCCCTACCCCCAGCCCCCCACAGCTGCCTCGCGAGTGAGATGGGGGTTAGAGGGCACAAGCCCTGTGTGCTGGTGGGACACGGGCCCTCTCCTCCGGTCTGCTCTGTCCCTGCAAGCCTACAACTTCCCAGAGAGGAAGGGGACAGGGAGGTGACACCTTCACCATACATCAGTCCCCTAAAGTTTTCCATCAGGATGATTGGTGATCTGTTGTTGTGACTTTTTTTTTAGGATCCTGATAAGATGGCAGAAAAATCAAGACCAGGAGGCATCAAAAGGTGATCAAATGAGAGATACCCTTATTCCTTCTGCGTTGACCAGTGAAGCAGGCCCTCAAGCCAGCTCTGCCCCAGCCTTCCCAGACTCCCCCTCCTGACCTTGAACTACAGCTCGCTGCCTAGTGTGTGTGTAGCTTGCTCCCTACGACCCGAACTTGGTTTTGCCAGGAATGGAGGTTTGGAACCTTTCAAATGTGGATGGGCTGCCTGCAGGAGGAGGCTGGGGTGGGCTGCCCGTCTCTGGGTGTGGCCCCACTGTGGGGGACTGTGTCCCACAGGGGATGCCCACACCCCACCCCCAGATCCTGCTCTGTCCTCCAGGTAGCTCCATCTGTCCATCTGTGCCTCGCCCTGGCTTTAGCCTGTGTTTGGAGGCAGCACCCGGGAGTCAGTCAAGCTGTCAGTTCCCTGCTTCTGCCCCCACCAGGCCACAGCTCCTCCCTGGGGGCCTCTCCACAGGTCGCCCCTTCTGGGTCCTGGGGCCTGCTCTGCAGCCCAGTCCTTTCAGGCCTAGTTGGGGTAACCGCTCATCACGGGTGCTCCCTCCTCTCAGGGTGCCTCGCCACCTCCCTCCGCTCCCCTTCCCACGTGAATGGCCCCGTCAGAAAGCCCCCTCGCCATCCCTCTGGAAGGTGCCCTCTGTTTCCTGCCAAGACCTGGATTGTCACAGACAGAAGGGGTAGGATGTCGACCCCTCGGACCCAGGCTCTCTCGGAGGCCGCGGTTCCCCGGTCCCGCTGCTGCCCGCCGTCCCTGCGTTTTCGACGGCCGGGCCCCTCTGCGTGCCAGGCCCGCGCTGAGCTGCTGCCAGCCTTATTTATTTATTGAACAACATGCAAGCACAGTTTCCTTTTGTGTTTAATGTGTCAGCGTTTCAGTGGATTCTGACTTCAAGGCTTGGATTTTGTTGACAATAATGAGATCACCCAGACAATTATCGTTTGATTTTTCAGTTTGCCAGAGAGGGGAAGATTAAAGAAAAGTTAAGAAGCTTTGGCTGTTTCCTGTTATCCATTTGCTGGGAGGGGCGGGGGTGGGGCTGAGGGTTGGGAAGAAGAGAAAAGCTAACTGCTTAAAAATGTCCACGTCGGGGAGGCGCGCAGCTGTCTGCACCCAGCGGGCTTCCACGTCTGTTCGGCACCCACGTGGGGTGAGCCGAGAGGCGTCAGAACCTCCTCTCTCCTCAGGTGCTTCCTCACCTCGGGCCACAGGGCCTGAAAATCTATCGGTTCCAACATCCATTCCTGGTGCTTAAATCCTGGAGCAAGACACAGGAGACTGGGATTCAACACACGTGTATAATAATAATAATAATTATTATTATTATTATTATCAATTAATAATCATACTTCTTATTATTGTGCCTTCTATGCTCAGAAAGACCACCTGGAACATGACTCTACCTCTTCTCCACCTTACACCCCTTTCTAGAACATCGGGGAAGCTCTCACCCTCAGTGGGTTCTGCCGTCCGTCTCCCTCCCTTCCAGCACTGCCTGCCTCAGTGGCATTGCCTCCCTGCCCCCTCCTGTGTGTGAGCCTGTCACTGTCTGCTCCTGCCAGGTTGTCACTCTATGGGTCTCTCCAGGTGCTGGCACTTTCAAACGGCCTGCTAGGTGCCGTATGTTGGAAGGTGATCGCTGAGACAAAGCAGGAGAGAGAGAAATAATGGAGGTGGGGAGTGAGGGGACTCAGACACTTTAAGCAAAAAGAATGCTGGACAAATGGGGGAACTGAGGCCCAAAGAAAGCAGGGACCCACGACTCCCAGCCTCGCTCTAAACTGTAGCATTTCCTCTAGAGCTTGCATCCCCTACAGCAAGACCGAGCAGGCAGAGGTGGTTCACGGAGTTGTTTTGTTTTGTTTTGTTTTGTTTTGTTTTGTTCCTCTTTAAGTGGGCTTCATTCCCAGTGCAGAGCCCAACTCGGGGCTTGAACTCATGACCCTGAGATCAAGACCTGAGCTGAGATCAAGAGTCAGACGCTTAATCCACTGAGACACCCAGGCGCCCCTGAGTTTTTCATAACGCTTTTTCTTCTGAGAGTTAGTCCTGACTATATTTGCTGTCTGAATGTCCATTTTTTAAAGAAATTGTGGTGATAATACATAATTGCCAATTTTCTTTTTCAGTATCCTTGCTTGTGGGCACCTGGGCGGCTCAATCAGTTAAGCATCTGACTCTTGATTTTGGCTCAGGTCATGATCTCACGGTTCGTGGGATCGATGGCCGTGGCAGGCTCTGTGCTGTTAGAGCAGAGCCTGCTTGGGATTCTCTCTCTCCTTCTCTCTCTGCCCCTCCCTTGCTTGTGCTCTCTCTCTCAAAATAAATAAATAAACATTAAAAATATCCTTGCTTGGCCTAAGACACAGATTTTAAGTTTTGGCAATATCAAATTGAGAAACCAAATTTGGGTGAAATTTGACGGTTGCATGAGGGTCAACGTCTGGGAACATGTGTCTCCTGGCACCAGGAGAAGCACAGGCCGCATTTGTTAAACTCCTCTCCTGGTGGGGAGCTCCCTACCTCCCCTGGGATGTGGTTCTGAGGAGCACAGACTTAGGGAAGCCAGTGCTCACAGCCCCCACTGGCCGGGCCCAGGCCCCCCTGTGGGAGGGAATTCATGCCAGGCCCCTGCCACATCGGTTCCTAAGGCTTTACGGTGCTGAGGGCCAGAAAAAGCAGGACAAGATTTCTGCTGCCCAATCAGTGATTATAGATGATGTTTCATTCTTTTTTTTTTTTTTAGATTTTTAAAAAATTATTTATTTTTGAGAGAGAGACAGAGTGGAGCAGGTGAGGAGCAGAGAGAGAGGGAGACAGAATCTAAAGCAGGCTCCAGGCTCTGAGCTGTCAGCACAGAGCCTGACGCGGGACTTGAACTCATGAACTGTGAGATCATGACCTGAGCCGAAGTCAGACGCTTAACTGCCTGAGCCCCCCAGATGCCCTGATGTTTCACTTTCTGTACCGTTTTTGCTACTGTTTGAATTTTTACCGGCAGCAGAATAACTTTTATAGCCACCTCCAATAAATTGTGTCCGCACTGGGGAAAGCATAAGCTTACAAACCTTTGTCCTCCATTGTTTTAAGTTTATTTATTTATTTTGAGAGAGAGAGAGAGAGCACAAGTGGGGAAGAGGCAGAGAGAAAGAGAATTCCAAGCAGGTCCCACATTTTCAGCGCAGAGCCAGACTTGGGGCTCAAACTCAGAACCATGAGATCTGAGCCAAGATCAAGAGTTGGACGCTTAACTGACTCAGCCACCCAGGCGCCCCCATCCTCCAATTTTAAAAATCATAATTGCTCAGGGAACTAAATTAGAACACCCAGGGAAGGACATTGAGAATCCATGAGAAAGTGATGGCCAGACCTTTGGGTCCTTCCTTTCCATCTCAGGACCACGTAGAAATGGAGGACACCATTGGCCGTTCTCTGGAAGGCCACGCAGCACAGAAGTCCAACGCCCTTGCTTTGGAAGGGCAGACACTAAGTCTGTTCCCTCTTGGGGATCCTCTCCCACACGACCCACCCATTCCCTCCAACCTCCCTAGACATGGATACCAGCCCAGGAGGAAACCCCCTGATAAAAGTTTGTGGAGCTGAATGAAAATGCAGTGGAGAGGATCCGGCCCCTGAGGGGTGGGCGCCACTCCCAGGCGCCCAGGAGAGCTCCTTTGGCCCGACTTTGACAGACAGGGGTTTGTTTCTTCGTGTTGGTTAGCTCAGAACGGGAGTTAAGACTCCTAATCATCTTAAATGACCTGAAATGGTTTCCCAAGCAACCTGGGCAGACCCTGGGGGGTCCAGAGGGCATGCAGGGGCCCTGGGCCTCTGGGGCTGGAGGCCTGCCCACCCCTGCACTGCCTGACACAGATTCCAGAAGGGCAGCAGATGCCTGACGCCGAAAGGCTGGGGAGAGCGA
This sequence comes from Suricata suricatta, assembly GCF_006229205.1. Taxonomy (NCBI): domain Eukaryota; kingdom Metazoa; phylum Chordata; class Mammalia; order Carnivora; family Herpestidae; genus Suricata; species Suricata suricatta. Next base: position 31,860,321 of record NC_043715.1, on the reverse strand, counting down.
GTGTGTGTGTGTGTGTGTGCACGTGTGTGCCCGCGAGTGCTGTGGAGGGGGAGGGCTGAGTGGGGAGCAGGGGTCTAGCTTGGGCCTGGGGCATTGTCTCAAGGGGCAGGGAGAGGAAGCGGCCTGAAGACATTGCTGGGGATAGTGATGAGTGAGAAGAATGGGGCCATTCTTCCAGAAAGCTGAGTGCTCAGAGCTGGGGTAACTCCCAGCGGCGGGGGTTCCCTGCCACTGTTTGCCCAGGCCTAGAGGGTGGGTGCCAAAGCACATCTGGAGGGCTCCCTGGAGGAGAGGCTTATCCAAAAGTAGAGGGCGAGCTGGTGCTGGCCCACCAGGCAGTTTTGGGGCTTTAGGACAGGGAAGGCCTTCCCGCCATCAACAATGTGGGGAAACCAAGGCCCAGGGAGGAGCAAAGACTCTTAAGGGCTCCCTTAATGACTTAGTGGCAGAGCTGGGGACTGGGGTGTGAGACCCAGGTGGCTCGCTTAGGAGGTGTGTGTGTGAGCCCTGGGGCCTCCGCTTCTCCATCTGAAAAATGGAGCTAAATACAGGTCCCCTTGGAGCCGGTGCAGGCCCCGGGCTAGTATGTGAAAGGACACTTTTTTGCTGTTCTTTATAACCGACTCTTAAATCTAGTCTCCGTGCTCCTGCTTGACCCTCAAGGCCCCTTGCAACCATTTTTCTGCCCCTTGGTCCTCTGTTCAGCCACTTGGGGACACCTGCCCTTGCTCTGTTCTCCATGTTTGGTCCCCCGGTGCCCAGCCAAGGATGAGCCCAGGTTCCTGTTCTCCCCTGCATTCCTTGTGGTTGTCCTTTAAGAACAGATGGCCAGGACAAAGGCCTTTCTCCCAGTTCTGGGCATGGCTGATTGGCTTAGGAGAGACAGTGCACAGCGTCCCAGGAATCCGTGTGACGTGTCACCTGGGTTCATGGCTGCCGAGAATGGGGGTGGTCTCCGCAAGGTGACTGCATCTCTGTGCACCAGCCATGTGCCGATGTGTTAGAATCACATAAGCCTCACAAAAGGCCTGGGATGTTCCTGGTATTTATTGCCATTTTGCAGATGAGGATACTGAGGTCCAATTGGCCAGGACGTTCTGTGGCCTAAGTCTCCCCAGTCAGGAGCTTGAGCTGTATCCTGTCCCTCACTGTGACCGGGCATGGTGGGGGGGCTGGGTGCCCTCCGGCACGGGAGCTGGGCAGGCCCTTGGCTGTCAGCAACTCTGTGGGCTCCCAGGTAGAAGGGGACCAGGAAGCCAGGGCGTTTCCTCGGCGCACATTCTAGACTTCTCGGTACGCGGAGGCTTGCGGCCCAGGAGAGCGAAGGTGCGCTGTGGCTGAGGCCTTTTACTGCTGGTTTCCATGTTGGTTCTGCAGTCTCTTGGGCACTCACTTCTGTCCCTGTTCCCTCTACTGTTCTTGGCGTCAGCGGGACCTCTTGGTTTGGCCATCCTCATGGCCTCAAGATGGCTGCAGGATCATATGCTCATGGGGCACCATCCAGTGGGGAGGAGACGGCCGGCTTTCTCCCATGGGTCTCTCTTTGAGGGCAAAGGGGTGAGCAGCTCACCCCTTACCTCTCCCTGGCCAGAGGACACTATTGTTGTGAGGAGTTTTGACCAGTCAGGATTCATCCCGGGAGAGAGTCCAGACTCCCTCCGAAACCCATTACCTTGGACCTGAGCAAAGTATTAATGAGGTGGAGGGGAGAATGCTGAGAACAGACATTCAAGCCCATCTCCCTTAAACTCTGTGTGGATATATACACACACCTACGCTTGTTTCATCTATGAAGCACCCATTTTAATATTATTTTAAAATTCTGGTGCTGGGGCCACTGCTGAGATTGCATGTAGTTGGTCGGGTCTCACCTGGGCCTCAAGACTGCTGGCAGTTGCATAAGAGATTCTAGCACGTAGCTCAGGTTGAGGACTGAACAAAAAGGTCCCTGTGCCGGTTTATGTTCTCGCTGCTACCAAAGCCAACTCTCGGTATTAGCTTCCTCCTTGTCCATCTGAGTGATGAGAACAGTCCCCACCCCACCCCACCCCCGCTGCCGTTTTCATCGGCCTTTCCCTGGTTACTCCGGAGGGTGGGTATATTTGGGGATGCTCGTTCCCCACTGGTGCTCCCTACCCCAGGATTCCTTCCCCGCACTCCCACCCATCTCTGTTCCTCACAGAGCCAGGGCCCCCTCCTTATCCTGTCTCACTAGGTCTCCTAGAGGCCTCGGAAGACAGATGAAAAGGGGGGCCTGTTTCCAATTTTGGAGAAATGGACCTCACGACCAGGGACGGACCCCAGGACACTCAGCGGATAAGAGGCAGCGGTGAGCTCATACTGGAGTCTTTATACTCAGGTGCATCCAAGTTTCCATGACACTGATAGTTTCCAAGAAATTTGTAGGTAGGGAAGTCTTTTTTTTTTTTAAGCTTTTACATTTAAATTTTTTTAATTTTTTAATTTTTAATTTATTTTTGAGAAAGAGAGATAGCATGAGCAGGGGAGGCAGAGAGAGAGAGGGAGTCAGAGAATCTGAAGACAGGCTCCAGGCTCTGAGCTCTCAGCACAGAGCCTGATGCGGGGTCTGAACTCATTAACCATGAGATTGTGACCTGAGCCGAAGCCGGATGCTTAACTGACTGAGCCACCCAGGCACCCCTACATTTATTTATTTTTGAGAGACAGAGCACAAGCAGGGGAGGAGCGGAGAGAGAAGGAGACAGAATCCGAAGCAGCCTCCAGGCTCTGAGCAATTATTCGGCACAGAGCCCAACACGGGCCTCGAACCTATGAACCATGAGATCATGACCTGAGCCCACGTCAGACACTTAACCGACTGAGCCACCCAAGAGCCCCAAGGAAGTCTTTTTTGACATCTTTTGCATATAGCCCCAGGTAGAAAACAGGAAAAGGTTCTGTCCCTTAGGTTTGAGGTCTGCAGTTCAGCCTCCTGAGCACAGGAGCTGGGGCTCTAAACCTCCTTGTATCCTTCGTGATTCCCGGGGCCGGTCCCCCACCGGCTGGATTGCACTTCTAGTGCTGCCTTGTTTGGCCCACAGAGTGATTTTTATTTTATTTTTCATGTTTTATTAAGGTATACTTTCTTATAAGGTATAATTTTATTGTATAGCTTCTCTATAGTAAGATGCACCCTTTTTGGTACTCAGTTTGGTGAGTTTTGACAAACTGTCACCACAAGTAACATACAGATAATCTCCTCAGTCCCCCAAGCATCCCAAATGCCTTTCTCAGTTTATTCCTGCCCACAACCCCTGGCAATCACTGATCTGTTTTCTGTTCCTATAGTTTTGCCTTTTCCAGAATGTCTTAGAAATGGAACCTTACCCTAAGGTGTCTTTTGATTCAGTACTGTATAACTTAGCAGGACGCATATGAGGTTCAGCAATTTTGTTGCACATGTGGGTGGTTTATTCCTTTTATTGCTGATCAGTGTTCCATTATGTTGGATATGCCACTATTTGTCCAGTGCCTGGTTGAGGAACGCGTGTGTTATTTCCAGTTTTTGGTGATTATAAATAAATCTGTCATAAACACACACAGATTTTTGTGTGGACATAGATTTTTTTTATGTTTATTTATTTCTGAGAGACAGAGAGAGACAGAGTGAGTGGGGGAGGGGCGAGAGAGAGGGAGAGAGAGAGAATCTCAAACAGGCTCCATGCTGACAGCACAGAGCCTGATGGGGGACTTGGATTCACAAACAATGAGATCATGACCCGAGCCAAAATCAAGAGTCGGACGCTCAACCAACTGAGCTACCCAGGCACCCCGAACATAGATTTTTTTTAAAAAAACGTTTATTTATTTATTTTTGAGAGAGAGACAGAGTGAGTGAGTGGGGGAGGGGCAAGAGAGAGGGAGAGAGAGAACCCCAAGCAGGCTCCTGGCTGACAGTGCAGAGCATGACGCGGGGCTCAGAACCAAGAACTGTGGGATCATGCCCTGAGCTGAAACCAACAGTTGGCCATGTACCTACCCGACTGAGCCACCCAAGTGTCCAGAACATAGTTTTATTTCTCTGGAGTAATACCAAGGCGTGGGGTTGCTGGGCTGCATAGTTGAGTGTATGTTTCACTTTATGAGAAACTGTCAAACTGTTTTCAATGTAGCGGTACCGTTTTGCATTCCCACTAGTGATGCAAGGCATGTTTGTCAGCACTTGGTATTGTCAGGTTTTTGGGTTTTGTGTGTTTATTTTTTATTTTTTTAAGAATTTAGCCATGCTAATAGGCACATAGTGTTATCTTAGCCTGGTTTTAATTTGCATTTCCCTAATGACTCATGATGTCAAACATCTTTTCACGTGCTTGTTTGCCATCTGTATATCTTCTTTGGTGATGTGTCCAAATCTTTTGTTTAGTTTGTTTTTAATTAGGTTTTGAGAGTAATTTATATATTCTGGATATGATACAAAGTGTTTTTTAAAAATCAGAATCTGTTTATAATATTTAAAGGGATTCCATGAGATTTCATGTCAATGTTGGATTTCTGGTTTAAAATAAAATTGGAAGACCTGACAAGGTTGAGCCCAGGATCCACGTGACAGCCGTGGCTGAGGCAGGGTCGCACCGCAGCTTTATATTGGCTCTGTTTCCCAGCCTCCTGCCCATTTATGTGCCTAGGCTCCTGCAGGCATTGGTTTGAGACCCTCTGACTAATATGTTTAATGCTTGTCCTGTGACCTGGGCTGGCCACACAGACAGCGCCCCCTAGGGCTGACTTCAGGTTTTGTGCTGTTTTTCTTCCCATCTTCCCAATGACCCCCTTCCTTGTCTGAGATTGAAGCCCCCAAACCCACTTTTTCAAAAGACCACAAGACCCCTCCTTATGCTCCTTGGACCCTTGATGTTCCCCACCTGGCCACCAGGTGGTTCATCCACATGGTAGTTTATGTGGCTAGTGCCCCCTGGAGTTGTGAAGTGTACAACCCACACTGCCATCCATGCCAGCTGAGTCCTTTGTTTCCCCCTAGCCCGGGCTCAGGTGTTCATTGTTTGCTCCCCAGGTGGGAGGATGCTATGTAGCATAAACTGGAACCTGAATTTGTCTCAAGATGCCCTACCTTCTGGGCCTTTGGTTTTAAACTTAAAAATTCACCGTGAGGATTATACAGGATGAGAGGTTCTCAAACTTTAGCATTTGCTAGAATCTCTTGGAAGGCTTTTTAAAACACGGATTGCCAGGGTGCCTGGGTGGCTGAGTCGGCTGTGCATCTGAGTTTTGATTTCGGTTCAGGTTATGATCTCACGGTTCAAGCCCCTCATTGGGCTCTGTACTGACAGCTTGGAATCTGCTTGGGATTCTCTCTCTCCCTCTCTCTGCCTCTCTCCCACTCTCTCTCTCTCTCTCCTCTCTCTCTCTCAAAATAAACAACAACAACAAAACATGGATTGCCAGGCTCCAAGAAATTCCATTTCTAGCAAATTCTCAGGTGTTGCAGGTGCTCCTGGCCCAGAAACATGCTTTGAGCACTACTGTTCTAGATCATTCCAGAGGGAAGGAGAGAGAGAAGAGTGATTCTGAGTGGGGGAGGTTGATTTAGGGAGAGGAAGTAATGAGAAGGAAAGGGATGTATAGGATTCTCAGGTCCCTAAAGGACAGAACTGGGGGAGAGGGCTGTGGCGGACCCTCTGAGTGAAATGGCTGCATTTGAGCATGGCTGGACCGAGGCCCGGGCTTTGCAAAGGTGCCATGCACAGGTGAGCCTCCAGGCATTAGAGCTGCAGCCTGCGGGGTGGGGTGCCCTGAAGGGTTGTCTGGCTCTGCCGTGGGGTGGAGACCCGTCAGCAGTGATCAGGCCCACGTGTCCAGTCAGGCTGCTGGGACAGTGCTTGGAGTCGTGTTTAATTTGATTTTAGAAAAACAAAATAAGGACTTGATTTTACACATCAAGGTCGTGTTGTAAAATTCATAGCTGCCGTCCATGATTTTAGCTGTACGTGTCTCTGCCTTCAGAATTGCGGGGGTTTTCGCCAAAGGTAAAATAACTCCAGGGCGCCTGGGGGGCTCCGTCGGTTAAGTGTCTTAACTTCAGCTGAGGTCAGGATCTTCCGGTTTTTGAGTCTGAGCTCTGTGTCGGGCTCTGTGCTGACAGCTCAGAGCCTGGAGCCTGCTTCAGATTCTATATCTCCCTTTCTCTCTGCCCATCCCATGCTCAGTCTCTGTCTCTCAAAAATCAATAAAACATTAACTAATAAAAAAAAAAAGAAAATCAGTTTGTAAATAGCCTGCAAAGTGGAATAGTCAAGAGTTGGTTAAAACTACTGCTCGCTCTCCCTGTCTCTGAATCTGTTTAACAACAATAGTAAGTGCAGGGGTGACCTAAGCACGCATCAGGAGCTCAGGGTCTGCTGCATCCGGCACTCTGGGCAAGCATCGCCAAGTTCATCACGTATTCTGAATCCCCCCAAAGCCCTGTGGGTAGGGATTTATTACTTCCACTTTATAAAGGAGAGACTGAAGTTATTAAAAAGCACTCTGTCTAAAAGCACTCAGCCAGGGGCAAAGGCAGGATTAGAACCCAGATCTGTTTTACTATTTACGTTGTGGATTATACATTGTAAGAATGGATAATCTCTCAGATCCCCTTAAACATAAAATGGTGCTCCACAGGAAGGGAACAGGGTGACGGCAGAGGGCAAGGGCTGGGGGCGGACTGGCCCTCTGGGGCCATCTGGCCTCTGGTCTATTTCTCGCCGCACATGAATATCATCCTTCTTTCCTTTCGGACCTTTCATCATCCAGCTTGCCTGTGGTCCAGTTGTGGTCAACCCCAGTATAGTTTAACAGACCGGACCCCGGTCCCTACTCCCCAGGAGGAAGGATCTGACAGGTGCACCTGGGGTGAGGTGCCCCTCACTGGTCTGGCTGGGTTGTTTCAAGGGAGGGTGTGGTGGTCAGGGGAGGGATGTCTAGCCCCGGGTGGGACAGGTGTCCTCTGAGCAGGTGGCCCCCATGTTGTACAGGAAAAGCCCAAGGCTCTGAGAACCCATCACCCGCGCATGATGCACTGGGAATGAAGCTGCTTACCTGGGCTGCGAGCCAGGCCGATCTGGGTGGATCTCTCGGTCCCACTGTGTAAACTCGGACAAGTGCTGGCTCCCCCAGAGCCTTGGTTTTCTCAGTTGTAAAATGTAGAAACCGAAACCCATCTCATAGGATTTTTGTGAAGAGTGGATAAAGTCCTGCTCCTTGCACATAACAGATCTTTGGTGTTAGCATCATGCATCCCTACATATAGGAAGGCACCTCTGTGGCTCTTTTCTAAAATATCAAAATGGAAGAGGCCCGGTAAGTGCTAATTCCCTTTGTTTTGTACTTCTTGCTTCTTGAGTTTATCATTGACCTCCCGGTGACCTCAGGCTGGTTATTTCAATGCCACAGGGACTCAGTTTTCTCATCTGTAAAATGGGCGCAATTATTTCCCCACCACCCCCTACCATCTCCAACAGCAGGGCAGAGGTTCCTATGAGCCCAGGGATATACAAGAAGGAACTTCAGGGGAATCAATAGTTTATGGCAACAGGTGTGTGTGTGTGTATGTGTGTGTGTGTGTGTGTGTGTGTGTGTGTGTAAGGTACCGGAATAGAGTTGAAAACTCCTATGCTCCAAGGATCAGGAAAAAACTTTCAGAAAACTGGTTATCTCATTTCAGCTATAGAAGCCCAGTAGTGCCGGATCATCTGATGTTTAAGGAGAAATTAGAAGGAAAAGACTTGATTTCTTTAAGAAATACTTAAGTATCTGGTCTATTTTAAAAGTTGTTTAATATTTGGATTAGTATTCATATAAAAAATCACCATGGGGTCAAAGAAGACACACCTCAAGGCCACCCCCCACATCAAGGCAGGCAGGGGGCTCAGGGCCTTGCTGTTAAAGCTGCCCCCCACTCAAGCTCTGGTCTGAGCCTCTGGCCAGGCTGCAGACGCAGCCTCCCCCCGGCCTCCTCCCTGCCTGGGGCCTGGGACGGCCTCAGCTAGAAGACAAAGAGGCCTTCATGTTCAAAGGCCAGCAAGACGGTTCATCCTCAGTCCTCCACAAACAAACAGGGAGGCTTTGATCTGGGTGGGGGTGGAAACAGCAGCTCCAATTAGGAGATCAGCCTGTGCCTGGGCTAAAGAATGTTTGTAATAAAATAAAAGATCTAAGTGGTGGTAATGAAGGGTAATAGAAAAATGGTGTCACTCAGGATTCCCCCTGAGCTGTCCCATTTGAAGTGGATTAACCGACTGGTGCAGGAGACGGGAGAAAGGGCCGGTCACAAACCTCTCCCAGCCTCTGCCCTCACCCCCACCCTGGGTGCACATAGGAGGGCCACCAGGAGAGACAGCACGACACTGCTTCCGGAAGCCTGCCCCTCCTTACCTCTGTGGACACTGCCACTATCACCCAGCAGTGACCACCTCCTTCCTTCAAGACATGTGAGTCAAGACCTCCCCCACAGACCTTCCTACCGGGAAGAAGCCCCTTGCTGTCTCGGCCTTTGACCCCCGTATCCTGCTGTGGGTTGCTTCACTCTCTGGAGCCTGATCCATAGCGTTTGGTCCTGCAATAGAGCAAGGCTTGGGCTATTTCTTGCTAGAAACTTTTGTTCCTTGAGAACAGAGGCACTTGCAGATTGGGGATGGTGATTCTTCCATAGCGCTGACATCCACCGTAAGGATGGAGGAAGGTGCATGGAAAAGACAGAGCTAAAGTCAATGGTTTGATGTGTAAGCGTACACAGACAGAGGCACAGCACACCAACGGCTTGATGTTCGTCATCAGGGCTGCTCTGTGTGGTTGCACAGATTGCGTACTACACAATCCTAGAGGATGCCATTTATAGTTTAGGGAGTAACTGTTTCCATAATTCTATTTTTCTTCACGATAAGCCTCAAGGCAGCCAATTTGGTTCCCAGACGAGGAAATTGAGGCTCAGAGGGGTTGTGCGATATTCTCTAGGCAAGATCAGAAAACTGGGAATGTGGGTCCTGCTGGTCAATGAAGCCCTTGTGTTACCACATCAGGATCTGACACTGAAGGTGACACCTAGAATAGGTATTTAGGCTTCTCCGGCTGTATCTTTATTAACTGCTTGAATCCTTACACGTCCTGATGAGGTGAAAAGTGACTGTCATCTCCATTTTCCAAAGAGGAAGCTGAGGCTGGGGTGGACTGGAAGCTCTCCTCCAAGGACACTTAGTAAGCAGAGCTGTGGGTATTTGAAAGGCATGGGCTGGGTGCTCTGAGCCCGTGGTGTTACCCACCATCTTGCCATCAGCATGACCCCATTTCTGGCTCCTTGGTCCGATGCGGTCTCCTTCCTCTTCCAAACTGGTGATTCCGTTCATCTGAGAAAGCCTGGATCCTGTCCCTGACCACACTCGGCCCCTCCACCATGGTCTTCCTCCTTGACCACGTCATCCAGCGCCCCTCTCCCTGCTCTACCTGGAGGCAGCAGACTTCACTCCCGCTCTCTCCTCCTCCCTCAGGGTGTCCTGAGGGCAGCTCCTGCCTTGACATGAAAGTCCTTTAGCTTTTATTTTATTTATTTATTTTTGTTTCTCATTAGCAGTTTCAACTGGCCTGGTGTGACTTGCCATGGGTGGCTTCTGAACTACCGGAGAGTCGATGTCGTGGGGACATTAGCCTTGTTCCTGTGTCTTCAGGGACATGAAAAGTACCTTTTCAGGAAGACGGGAGGACTCCCAGGGAGCGGCAGGCTCCCATCCTCCTGGTGGTTCCCAGGGAGAGGGACAAGGCTGGTGGCTCTAGTACCAGGACTTGGATATGGCTTCTAAAGCCGAGGAGGTCAGCGGGCCTGCAAGGTGGGGCCAGCTCCCCTCTGAGCAAGGCCGAGCTGATCCCGAACACCAGTCCGGATGAAGCTATAACGGGCAGTTTTCTCCTCCCCGGCCACACACCTAAAATCCACTTGACTTTTAAATCTTTTGAGTTTGACTCTTGATATCATCCCTCTACCTCACTTACCAGGCCAACCACGGTGCTGGATGTAAATCCAAGTAGGGCCCAAAGTTCATGAAGAAGGTCCCTGCCCTTTGCAGCCTTCTGGGGCACTAAGGCTCTTTTGTTGGCAAAGATCAGCTGGCAGGCCCGCCGTGGGGGCCGATCTGCTTTCCGCAGTCTGATTCAGGAGTCCGTCTCCAGAAACTTCACAGACTCCCTGGATGCTGCTGGACCAAACGTCTGGGGACTCTGCGGCTGAGTCAAAGTGACACAGGAAATGCATTCGCTCCTATGCAAGCCAGCTCCTTGGGGGGAGGGGGGGTAGATCTGCGCCCATGCCTCCGGGCTTGGCATGGGGTGGGGGAAGGCTTGTGCAAGTAGGAAGACCTATGGTTTCCCTTTGGGCCCCGGCAGGGGTTTTCCGGGGTCACTCTGACTGTGTTCCGGCCCCGCCGCCTGGCTGTGTGTGCCTGGTACCCCCTGCACTGCACACTCACACATACGGCTCAGGCTCCCCACTTCCCAGTGTGCTCCGGCTCCGTCACACCCCGTCCTGGGGCCACCTCGTGGCTGACACCCGCGTGTCTCCCGCCTCCTCATCCCCCTATCCCCGCACCCCCCCCCCACCGCCGGGCCGCTGCGGGTCGTGGCCTTCACGACGTTTCCTTTGTCACAGACCCACGGAGTAAGCGTGAGTTGCGGGTGTGTGATAGATAGGGACGTGCTGTGAGCAGGTGCGGCTCCTACGGAAGGACCCCCGGCATTGGACATTGGATTGTGGGGGGGGCACAAAGGGGCCGGGCAGGGGCGGAGCAGGGTCAGCTAGCTGAAGAATAAAATCGATTCTCTAAGATCCTCATTAGGGGAATGAGAGCTCTACCGGTTTCAGACACAGCGCACTTCCATGAGTGTGTTACTCTGGAGGTTGGTAGGGGGCGGGGGGAGGGGCTGCAAAGGGGGCGGGGCTGCTCCGTTCCCAGTTCTCCTGGGGGCTGGAGGGCAGGGGGTGTGAAAGCTCTCCCAGGGCCCTCCTGCCAGTTGGTGCCCTGTCTGAAGGCAAAGCCAGGGTGCGGCTCCCTTGAACCATTCCCAGAGGTGCGCCCCCGCCTCCCCACTAGCACGCGCCCTTCTGGGCCTAATTTCTCTCACCTGGACAGGAAGGGGTATGTCAGGCTGGAAGCAGTTTCCAAACCTGCTTTCCCTGCCAGCATCTGCCCCCTGGCCGTGGCAAGACCAGAGGAGGAAGCACAAGGCAGGGGGTTCACAAATCTAAATACATTCAGCTTAAAGGACTTTCCTTTCTTCTGAGATGACGCCCTTCTTTTTGATATTTAAATGCCCTTTAAAAAAAATCAACTGATAGATGCCCAATGTGTGGGCATGTGTGCACGTGCATGTGTGTTTACATGCTCACATATTAAAAAAAAAAAGAAAGCAGAATGGCGCAAGGCAGTGTGTGTCGAAGAATGGTCTGAGAGTGCCCGGAGGTCCCTAAGATCCTTTCAGGGGGTCTGCAAGGTCATGACTATTTTCCTAATAATTCTGAGCTTTGCTCACCAATGGTGCAAAAGCAACGGGAGCACGATGCACTCACAGTAACACAAAACACAGAGGGGCGCCCGGGAGGCTCAGCTGGTTAAGCGCCCAAAGCTATATCAGCTCAGGTCATGATCTCATGGTTTGTGAGTTGAAGCCCTGAAATGGGGCCATCAGTACAGAGCCTGCTTCGGATTCTCTCTCTCCCTCTCTCTTTCCCCCTCCCCTGCTCGAGTACTCTCTCTCTCTCTCTCTCTCAAAATAAATAAGCAAACAAACATGGAAACAACAACACAGAAAGGAGGAATGGTCTTGAAGTGGGGAAAATGCATTAATGCGTTGATTTTTTGATGCTCGAGAGATTGCCAATTGCCGTTTTAATATTTCCGGTCACCAAATGCATAAAGCATTCCTCCTACAGACTGAACTACAGTGATTGTCTTAAGGAGAAGTCTTTGCGTGGTAGTTCGAGTTGTGAGCTGACATAACTGAATACCGTGTTTACTAAAAAAAAAAAACAAAAACTAACAGAAATTATGGTTATGCCGACTTGAGTCCTGGCAGCCAGGGAATGAAACGTGCCTGTCACTTCAAGGAAAACAGTGGAGAGTATTTGTTACGGGTGACAAAATTCAAGCTTTCAAATACTTGGAACAGAATGAGTGTCCAATAAATGCTGCCTCTTTCTCTCCCACCCCTGTCTCTTTCCTCCCTTCTTCCCTTCCTTCCTCTTTCTTTCCCTTCCTTCCTTCCTTCCCTCCCTCTCTTCATGGTGGAGATCAGCTCCTCCGCCCTGGATGGCAAGGCCTCTGAGAATTTAGTGTGCGCAGGGGGAGGGGGTGTCAGTTGGGGCACAGGGTACATTGCTGGAAGAATCGTGTCCCCGAGTACAGTGACTCAGACAAGACAGAAGGCTCTTCTAGGTACGTCAAACACCAAGATGGGGAGCAGTCTGGAAGTGGAGGGCACGTGGACTCCATCAGGCGGGTCAGGGACCCAGGCTACTCCATCTGGCTCTCTGCTCGCCCCCATGGCTGAAGCTGGATCTGGGCACACGTCTGTGAAGGGCAGGCACACGTCCCCTCTGTTCACAGCCCCATCACACACGGCCACACTTAGCTGCAAGGGAGCCGGAAAATGGAGGCCCTCGCTGTGTGGTTGTCCTATTTCTAAAGCAAATATGAAGGAGATGCTGGGGCAGGGGCAGCCATTTTCGCGATGGGGGGCATGGTGCGGGAGGGGGAAGAAAACATGGGGAGAGCAAGCCTTGGCACCTAGAGGCTCTCCACTTCAAAGGGAGTCTTAGGAGGGGCGCCTGGGCGGCCCAGTCGGTTGAGCATCAGACTTCGGCTCAGGTTGTCATCTCGTGGCTTGTGAATATGAGCCCGTCATTGGGCTCTGTGCTGTCAACAAGATACCTCAAGTGATGTAGAAATTGGCACCGGGAGTGGTTGAAAGTGTTAAAAGTGACCTCACCTAAAAATATGAACCTGCTGGGTATAGAAGCCAATAAATCCCTTCATTGTGTGAGCAGGTACCCCCAGGCTCTGATTCACCAGAGCCATTTGGGCTTCTACTGGAATCTTCCACAGGTTGGAAGGGAGGGAGGACTGAACAATCAGGTCTGGAAGTGATATCTCAGAGGACGTCAGAAAAAAGGATCTGTCCACTTATGCTTTGGTTACAGCCAACTTCCCCTTCTAAGTTCAAGGGCCAGGTTTGGGGAAAGAAATTTTTTTATTTTATTTTTTTATTTAGGAAAAAAAATTTATTATTTATTTTTGAGAGAGAGAGAGAGAGACAGCATGAGGAGGAGAGGGTCAGAGAGAGAGGGAGACGCAGAATCCTAAGCAGGCTCCAGGATCTGAGCTGTGAGCACAGAGCCCGACGTGAGGCTCGAACCCATGAACCGTGAGATCATGACCTGAGCCGAAGCCTGACGATCAACCAACTGAGCCACCCAGGCGCCCCGTGGGGAAAGAAATTCTGATTGCATGTCCACCCCTGTCTGAGGTCACAAAAAGGTGCGGCGAAGAAGGGAGATATGCCCGACAGAGAAAAGCATCACCGTTGCACCTTCCATCTCCCCGTGGATGGACACTATCATTTCCTGTGTTTATTCGGCCAGACCATGTGGTTACAGCTTCTGTTCTCAACTTTTAGCTTACAGAAACACGTCAGGCCCTTTGGTGGCATCTGTCTAATGAGAGGAAGTACACATGTAGTGAGAAAAATCCTCGCCCAACATTTAGTAACTGTATAACCTTGGGTAGGTTATTCAACTTCTCTGAGCGTCCGTTTCTTCATCTGTAAAATGGGCATGAAAGTTCTCTGCTGTTGAGATAATGAAAGACATGAGGCAAGGAAGGATCTTGAAGTAGAGTAGCATTCCATAAGCAGTGGCTACATTTATCACTGTAGTTGTCCCTCCCTCTCTACTCTCTTGGGTTGGGCTCCCAGGAGCAGCTCCCAAGAGGAAGGAAGGTGTAGGAGGCAGGAAAAGGAGGGGCCAGGAAGGGAAAGTGTCAGGTAGGGCACAGATAGCCATGCAAGGAGGTGATATCAAGGTTATGATATCCAGCAAAGCAGGGATGTGCTCTCAAGCAAGGCTGGGGTATGAAGGATGTGACGAGATATCAGCAAGGATGGGGTATGAAGCAAAGACTTCCCAGAGGGTAATGGGGGCTCCGTCCCCCATGGGGGCTCTCGGATGTATGAGTTATGCCTCAGAGCTGCAGAGGAGCATGGGAACTGGGGAAGTGATGGCCTCACTCTGCCGGGCGTTGGCTGAGTTCTCCAGGCACCTGAAGGTGGGACACAGGTGCTGGCTATTGGGAGTCAGCGCACACATCAGGGTCAGGTAGAGGGGTCCAAGGAGATATGAGCGGGCCCACTGTCCTCAGCGGCTCTTTCATATTTGCCCAGGAAACTTGAACCTGGACATGACTTTAAAGGGGAAGCCAGGGTTGAAGAAGGCACAGGAGTCAGCCCCACAGCCTCCGTTCTCTGGATCGGAGCTCACCCGCTCTGGCTCCAGGATGCACCCCTTGGAGCTGCCAATTTGCAAAGCACTTCCAAATCGGAGAATCAACGTGCTCAGCTCAAAAGCTGGAGGTGGTGATCTGAAGTGCCAACCTGAGGAACGAGGGGTTTCCACCCCAGAGGCCCGTTGCCCTGGGGCTTTGCTCCAGCAGGCTCTAAGCTGGGCCAGGCTGCATATATATACTAGCCCAAGCTCAACGGGTATTCCCACTGTTCGAATTTTGAGGGTATAGAGACAGGCTGGAGTTTCTCAGCTGGCAAAAGACCTCTGTGCTCAGGGGTCTTCCCCGTGTCTCCTAAGCCCCTACCAGGCACCAGGCACTGGCCTCAGCACTGGGAAGACCTCAGGCCTCACGTTCACCGATGACTCCAGTTGCTGCTCAGCGTCAGAAAAGATGGGCAGACTATGTGTGTCGGAGTGCCGAGAAAAGGGACGCCTCTTCCCACCTGGAGACGGGAGGAGGCCTCAGGGAAGGGGTAAATTTTGAACTGCTCTAGAAAGGATCTGAACTTGCTGAATTGGGAAGGGGAAATCAAAAGGGCCTGCATTCACTCATAGCCTAGAAGAATGATTTAGAATATCCTAGAATATTCTAGAATATGTTAATATTTATGGAGAAACATTCACATGGCACTTATATGTTCTAGGATAAGTTCAGGAGTGTTCATATTTGTAAAATGTATGAAGGTTCAAGGGACGTTGGGGATTTGGGCTCCCTAGCATCTGACCCTATCGTCTTCAGGAATCATATATCTGTTCTGATTCTCCTAATGGCTAAGGCATGGCTGGGCCAATGGGATGCTTCCCTTTTCAGAGAAGCAGGGGGAGCCAAAGAGTCCCACCCTGTGAGCAGAGGCCTAAGGATCCAGCACCCAGAGTCCAGGTGGCCAGTGGTGGTCTGTTGCTCAACTATGTGTCTTCTGACCCTGGTCCCAGCTGCCTGACATTCCTTGCTTCCTGCCTGTTTTCCCAGTCTGATTTTATAGCTACCTGCCATCCCTTCTCTGTTAGGATTAATCCAGGTTAGATTCTGCTTTAGCATTCAGAGTCTTGACAGGTCCAGAAGAAGTGAGATGATAAGGCCGGAGAGAGAAATGGGAGACCAACTGATGAAGGCCTTGAATGCCGGCTTAAGCATCCTTTTGGCCAGTGGTTCTTTTTTTTTTTTTTTTTTTTTTTTTTTTAAGTAGACTCTATGCCCAATGTGAGGCTTAAACTCACAACCTTGAGATTGAGAATCATGTGGTCTACCGACTGAGCCAGCCAGGCGCTCCTAGGCCAGTGGTTCTTAACTGGGGCTATGTTGCAGAATCACCTGATGTATTAGTTAGGTACGGCTGCAATAATGCTGCATAACAAGTGATCCCACGAGGCATATGACAATAAAGATTTCTTTTTCTCACTGCAGGACTGAAAACCAGCTGGGTGACTGATGGATTGGGGTGGGATTGGCTGAGCCGGACTGAGGATTGGGTTCATATCTGCTCTGTATGCCTCTCATTTTGGGACCCAGGCTGAAAGGCCATCTGGGGCAGATCCTTCACAGTGAAGAGTAGAGGTGTGAGAGGGAGGAGTGGAAATACGAAATGCGTCTTATGGCCTTTGCTGGGAACTGGCACGGTATCACCTCTGCCCGTGTCAGATTAAGCAAAATAAAGCACAAGGGCCAGGGCCAACCTCCTGGGCAAGCGAGAGCCTCCTCTGCTCACCGTGAACGCTGCAGAAGTGGACAAGGCAGAGCCGTGGACAGATCAGTTCATCTGCTACACCAGCAGGGTTTCCATGGCCTGACACCCTGATTCCAAGTCCTCGAGTGGAACATCTGTATTTTGAAAAAGCCGCCCGGGTCATTCTGATGTGCCCTCCCTTGGGATATGTCCTCCTCCTTGGACAACGAGAAGCCATCGCAGGCTTCGAGCAGAAGCAGGCTGTCAGCAGTCATGCACGTGGGAAACAGCTCTGGGAAGAGACGGCTGTGGAGGCCAGGAGGCCCGCCAGTGAGCGTATGGTGGCAACTGAGCCAGAAGAGACAACGGAGTCTTGGGCCTGGTGCTCAGGTACTTCCGCTGTGTCACAGCCACCGTAAAGCTCAGTGGCTCAACATAGCCACCATTTAATTGTCTCTTGTGATTTGAGGGCTTCACTGGGCTCAGCGGGACACTTCTGCTCTCTGTGATGTCGACAGGGACCCTGTCATCTGGGGACTGTCCTGTGTTAGACATCCGCAATGGCAGTTGTCGCTGGCTGGACCCTCAGCTGAGGCTGTCTGCTGGCTCACACACATGACCTCTCCATGTGGCTGGGGCTTCTAGCATGGTAGCCGAGTTCTGAGAGGGAATGTTCCAGAAGCAAACATGCCAAGTGGGAGACAACAAGAGCTGCTCATCACTTCTACCACACTCTGTTGGTTCAATGGTCACTGACCAGCCCAGACTCAGGGGGAAAATAAGGAGCTCTGCTTACTAGGGACAGCGACAAGTAGGGGCAGTGACAAGTAAACGTGGCCAACTTCCATCAGTCACAGCTGGCAGTGTGGGGGGCGGGGTGCCGGTCTAAGAGAATGGACGGAACGTGGCACCTTACTGGTCATGGAGGGAAGAACAGAGATGCCCAGAAGGCTTTGCTCTGTCAGGGTGGCTACTTCATACCCTGGAGTCAGCTACGGGGTCTCCTGTGGAATGGCTCCTCTGTCATGTATTAAGTATGCTCTCTGGGGCGGTGGGGGAGGTGATTGGCACCGTCACCCAGGCATCAATTAGAGTAGCCGGGCTTGTCATCGAGCGTCGTGTGAAGAGGACACAGGGAGGAGGGACAAGGGAGATACCAGCTGCCCCTGCAGGAAGAGCGATTCAGGAACCAGAGCAGGATGCCGCATGGGCGGGGCCGGGTGAGGGACAGAGAGAGGCCTGTCTTTACCCTGAAGAGTAAAGTCCTTGCAGATGTCATCAGAGATGGATGACTTCCCCTCGAGGGTGGCCCTGGCCTCTCCCCAGTGGTATCCATTGGTCCAGGTGGCCAGTTGTGATGGGAACGACTTCCTTCTCTCCTCAGAGGCCCCAGGCCATATGGAGAAGGGGGTCTTCTGGTTCTAGACACCAGGAGAAAATCCAAAATGCGTCTTTCTGAACACTGAGACCAGGCCCTGGAGGGCAGCCCAGGACCAGAGTAGGATACATTGTTCAGTCTCTCATTCTCGTGTCCCTACTGTTTTCTACTTCCCTTTCCCAGGGGCCAATTTCTTGAGGTCAAGTCCACCCATCTGAAGACATCTCCAAAGACCGTGCTCCATTCTGGACATAGGGAGACTGGCCCAGGCAGTAGCCAGGAGACGGTAGTGCTTTCCCATGGTCAGCCTTTCTCTTCCTTCTTGGAGCAGGCTCCTAGGGCATAGACAGAAGGAAAATGATGGTGGCAGACTGAGTCCCAGGGCCACCACCTGTAGATTATATGAACTTGAGCAAGTTATGTCACAGATTCACTTTTCCCATCCAAAGAATGGGGCTGATACTTCTCTGATAGGCCCTGAGTTTTGTGCCTTGGAGGGTGAAGTTATGAGGACATTCTGCCTTCCTCGGGTAAGATATGTACTCCAATCCCTGCTTCCTTTGCGGGACTCATTCCTTATCCCATGCTGTGGTTGGGGGTGGGGCTGCCTATCAACCCCATCAGGCCACAGGGTTGGTCGGGCATCTGACTCAAGTGGGACCAACCAAACGCCTAGAGTGATTGGTTCAGAAATGTGCACATGGCCTGCCTAGGACCAATCAGAGTCCTTCCCCAGGATTTTTCTCTCCTCAGCTGGGGAAGAATAATTCTCTTCTCAGGCTGAACACAAGGTTGTTTGGTTATAAGTCTGAAGCTGCTCATGACCTTCCCAGAACCTAGGTTATGTGAGCTCATAAATGAACTTTCCTTCCTTCTTTACTTTTCTTCCTTCCTTCCTTCCTTCTTTCACTTCAGTTTATTTATTTATCTTGAGACAGACAGCATGAACGGGGTGGGGGGCAGAGAGAGAGGGAGAGGGAGAGAATCCCAAGCAGGCCCCCTACACCCCACTGTGGAGCCCAGTGCCAGGCTCTAGGACCTGAGATCCTTACCTGAGCCGAAACCAAGAGTCAGTCCCCTAACCGACTGAGCCACCCAGGTGACACAAGCCCATAAATTTCCTTTCTGCTGGGGCTAGTTTCAGTTAGGTTTTGTCACTGCCATTTACAACCAAAAAGTGCTAAAGAAAACATTATTTTTTGGTGTTTTCATGATGATGATGACGATGACGATGATGAGATGATGATGGTCCCTTTTATCACATGTCTGTTACTTGTCAGGCTCTGTGCCAAGTGTTTCCACACACTGGCCAGTGATTCACCTTGGTCTGTGGTTACTTGTATGCACCATGATGCTTGCATGTACCTAATCTCCTCTCTTCGAGACTGGGTTTGTCCCAGCACTGTGCAGGGCACCCCGCTTTGTGCCTGTCCTGCACGAGGTGTGGGGCGGCCTGATGACAGCCCCTCAGTGAGGCACCTGGGACTTAGCATTCAGTGTGAGGCGAATGGGGTGGTCAGTACAGACGGTCTCTTACCATACAGATTCCACGGGCCACCTGGGGTCGGTCCTCTGGCCAGAAGCTGTGTGGGGACTGATCTTCGAGAGGTGGCTGCCTAAAAATGGGAAGGATCCCCCTCCAGCTCACCCTGTAAACCCAAGCCTCAGTTCCTCCTCCCCTATTAATTTGTCTGTTGACAGCTGTCTCCAGAATTCCTTCCTGGGGGGGTCGGGGGAGGAATCGCGAGGGACAGTCTGTCGCTAGTCACTGGGGCTGTTGGCGAGACCTCCCCAGGGCTCGGCTGAGGGTTCCCGTGGAGGCTGGACAGCTGTCAGGTGGAGGAAGAAGTGCCATCTACACTGGCGGGGAAGGATTAGCAGGAGAGTAAGGGGCAGAACTGTGCAGAGTGGGCGTGGCCTCAGGGGTCGCCTGAGCAGCTGCAGAACTGGCCAGATGGTGGCGCTCAAGGAGGCCCTGATGGGAGATGAGGGGGAGCGGGGACACCCCGACCCTGGCCCTCCCTACATGCCAGCACACGCTGCTAATTTTTAAGAACAAGAAAACTGGCACTTTCATTGGCATTAACAATTATTTGAAATCAGAATTATTTTTATAGATATCATGTGCAGTAAAACGTTAAGTTGAGGGGCACCTGGGTGGCTCCGTCGGTTAAGCTTCCGACTCCGGGTTTCGGCTCAGGTCATGATCCTTCGGTCCCAGAGAGTTCCAGTCCTGCATCTGGCTCTGTGCGAACAGCTCAGAGCCTGGAGCCTGCTTTGGATTCTGTGTCTCCCTCTCTCTCTGCCCCTCCCCTGCTCTCTCTCTCTCAAAACTATATACATGCAAGAAAAAAAATTTTTTTTTAAACAAAACAAACACGTTAACTTGAGGGGCACCTGATGCCTCCGCAGGTCAGTCTGACTCTTGGCTTCCGCCCAGGTCATAATCTCATGGGTCATGGGTATGAGCCCTGCGCTGGGCTCTGTGCTGACAGCATGGAACCTGCTTGGGACTCTCTCTCCCCTCCTCTCTCTGCCTCCCTCATCAACATAAATAAGTTAACTTAAAAAAAAAAAACCCTGCTAACTTGGTTGGAGAGCAAAGGTTAACCTGACTGGTTTTGAGAGGGACCACAGTATTCCTCAGTTAAAAACCTTATTTATTGTGATTTTGTTCCCATTGTTTGGGTTTTTCATACGGCCCAAGAACTTTTCGAAGATTGGTCCTCTGTATGTCCCCCTGGACCATCGAGGCCCCCAACAGCGTACTCCTGTAAAGGCAGGTTAATGTTGAGGGAAGAGCAGGAAGGAGAGGGGACGGAGCTCCCAGGCCCCTCAGCCCCTCCTTCCTCTCCCCTTCTCTCTAGGGCCAGCTCCATTCTCCTAGGGCCCTACCTGCTGGCCTTGGGTCGTGTGGTTGTGACCGGGCCCACCCTTCCGCCCCTGGAGACCTCCAAGGCAACGGATGGAGGAGACTTGGCCCCTGCCTGCCCCCTGTCCCTCACTCAGCATGTGAGGACAGAGGACAGCTGTAGGACAGCAGGCAGTGTGGGCTCCCCCTCACTTCACACACTGTGGGACCTCTGTCACCTTGCTCCTAGGTGGTAACACGAAAAGTCAGCTGTGATGTGCAACCCGGAGAGTTCTTGAAAAATGGTCTGCTACCAGATGAAACCGGAGCCATAAAAGGCTCTATGCAGGAGGGAGCCCTGGTCCCTCTTGAGCATGGTTCCCATGGCAGGAGGTCATAGAGGTGATGATCTTGACCATAGGGCAGCATTAGTGATGGATAACGCCTGTGGAGAGCCCACCCTGAGCCGGGCACTGCTACCGTTTTATAGATGGAGGAAGTGAGGCCAGGTATCCAGCCAAGGTCACTCAGCCGGCAGGTGAGCGATTCAGACAGCTTAGGATCCCTCTCCAGTTGTTTCAGCATGTTCCTTTTCTAGCTGCGATCCCCATTCACAGACGAGAAAACTGAGGGCAGATATGGGAGACAGGAAGCACTGATGCTCTCCATGGCCTTTGTTTCCCTCAGGTACTCATGGAAGGCAGAAGGTCTGGGCAAAGGAGGGACTTGTTTTCTTCACCAGAAGCAAGATTTGTGCTGGGAAGAAGGGTCTCAGGGGAGGCCTCAGACTCAATAGTCCTTGGGTGAGCCGCAGGGCTTTATACATACATTGATAAACACTTGATTTGTTATGATTTTTTCTACCATGGGTTGGCATGTACAGTTGCACAGTTTATCCAGTGCACAACTTGAAGTGTTATAAAACCTGGGTGACCCATCTTGCAGCATGCAAGGGCTTGGCTGGCAAGCGGTGGGAAATCTCGTCTCTGCAACTTTGTGGAGAAGCTCCGTCTCCTCATCTAGTGGAAATTTTCATCAGAGTCCCTTCATTTCAGGGGGTTGTAAGGATGATGTGAGATGACAAGATGCGTGTAGCCCTTTGCACAGGGCCTGGCAACAGTGGGCTCTCAACACAATTTAGCTTCTCACACTTGTCTCCTTGCCTGGACTTGAGGGCAGGTGGGAGCCTGTCTGATTAATCCCTGCATCCTTCCTGCCCAGCCCGGTCCTGGCACATTGGAGAAACTGGGTACCCGTTTGCCAAGGAACTGGAGAAATGACATTAAGGACATTGAGGGTGTTTGACTGGCATTGCCTCCCCTATTTTTCCCTTTTGGAGAGAGCTGGGGGCCGGTCCGAATTATTACCTTCCTTCTCTCCATTGTTCATTGTCTCCAGATGAGTTTACCTAAGCAGAGGGTGAAACTAGCGACATAGGCTGGGTCCTAGTAGGGATGCATGTTTCGTAAGGCCTGTGCCATCCTTGAAATTTTTACCATTCATGGGGCACCTGGGTGGCTGAATCAGTTAAGCCTCTGACTCTTGGTTTCAGCTGAGATCATAATCTCACAGATTCGTGAGTTCAAGCCCCACGTCGGGCTCCATGCTGACCACCAGGAGCCTGCTTGGGATTCTCTCCTTCTGCCCCCCTCCCGACTTGTGCTGCCACTGTCTCTCTCAAAAATAAATATAAAGTTTATTATTTTTTACAATTCATGGCCAACTTACGAAATTTGAAGATTTCACTTAGAAACCGGATGTACAGCTCCTTTTGAAAAACCCAAAGATCTAGCAGCCCTGGGCCCTCAGAGGGTAGCTGGCGTTGAGCTGCAGCTGTCTCTGAAGGCTGGGCATGTGGGCACGAGGCTCCAGGCCTCCCTGCCCCTGCCCCTCCCTTCTGTTTCCTACCCTTCCCCTGATGAATCTGTGACCACCCCCCAACCCCCCGCGCCCCCCCCCCCCAGCCCCTGGAGCTCCTGCGCAGTCCCAGTGACCTCTCAGGCCCTGGTGTGGCCCACCACACCGCGCCAGGGCCCTCCCCTCGGGATGTGTGTGCCTCACTGGGGAGGACGTGGAGGTGCTCTCCAAGCGTGCTGGCCGGCGCCAACAGCCAAGCCTGCACTGTAACCTCCCTCGGACCTCCTCCCTCTCCCTGCCTCCCTCCAGCCAAGCCTCTGCATTGTTTTGGGACGCAAACATACACACGTTATTAGAACCCCAGATCAAAGGCGGCATCCCACAGCCTGCCTCTCAATGGTCCCTTTGTGCAGACGGAAGCCTGCGCAAAGTCAGAACCCGGGGGCAGAGGGAGGGGCTGGGGACGCCGGGGGGGGGGGGGGGCCCTCAGTACAAAGATATTTGTCACCCAGAGAAGTCCGCAGATCATGATGTTAAAAGAGGCGCCAGGTGGAGGACGTGCCCCCAGTAGCTGTGGGAAGAGGCAACCGGAGAAAGAAACACTCAGGGGGAGGGTGTGGGGGGCGACAGTGGTCTCCTGCCCTGGCTGGGAGTGGAGGCTGCTGGGAGCGATTGGGTGGCAGTGACCTGCTGGGCACAGAGTCAGAAGAAACAAAACTGATGTCGGAGAGGCCCGGAGAAGGCCAGAAGGAGCCATGGGGGACAGTGTCCCCTCCAGCCACATGGGTCCATATGCTGTCATTCCTTCCTATAGCGGATGCTTAAAAAAAGAATCGTTGTTGCACTATACAATGACTAACTTGGATGCAAAATTTAAAAGGTAAATAAACTATTAAAAAAATAAAAAATAAAAATATTTTCATGTTTACTTATTTTTTTTAAAACATTTATTTTTAAGAGAGAGAGACAGAGTATGAGCTGAGGAGGGGCAGAGAGAAGGAGACACAGAATCTGAAGCAGGCTCCGGGCTCTGAGCTGTCAGCACAGCGACGTGGGGCTCGAACCCACTAACTGTGAGATCATGACCTGAGCCGATGTAGGATGCTTAACCTACTGAGCCTGCCAGGCGCCCCAACGTTTCTAACGCCTGTCCTGTGGGCCAGGCACGGCGCGGTGAGGCTGGCACAGACTTACTCCGGCTCAGGACCCCACTCGGAGGGGAGAGGAGGGTGGAGCGCCTAGCTGTGACCACTGGCACTGGGAGAGCTGGTATCCTCCAGGTTCTGCGCTGGATGCCCTAAGCGTTTCACACACATTGTCTCGTTTATCTCTAGGACTGGTCTGAACAAAGAAGTACTTTGAGAGTTGAGCCGCTGAGCCAGGAATCTGCCGGCATGGGGGGCGGTGCAGGCGTGGTGAGCAGGTAGGAGAAGGATTACCAAGAAGAGAGGGGGGTTCTCTGGGAGGGGCCCGTGAGGACCCAATGGGGTTCAAGAGATCGCAGTGGTGCTGAGATTCTAAGGAGACGCTGGCTGACCCTTCAACTTGGCAGGACCCCGGGTTCTATTCTGTTCTCTGTCTAAACTCCCTCCCCAGGGGGTCGCGCGTCCAATATCAGGCTTTAAATTCCTTCTATGTGCTTGTGATGCCCAGGTGTATCTCTCTAGCCTGCAGCTTGCTTCAGAACCCTGGGCTCTTGGACCTGCCTGCCTACTTGATCTTGCTGCTTGGCTATGCAACAGGCCTCTTACTTGCAGAGCGGAGCCCCGGGGCTTCCGGCTCTGCGCCCCGTTCCACCTGCAGGCTCCCTCCCTCCCCAGGATCAGGTCAAGAACTCTGGCATCATTCGCAACTCCTCTTTCTCCCCTCACCCCCCATGTCCACTGTATTAGCTAACCTCGTTGCCTCTGACTTCCAAATGCTGTCATATCCGACTTCCCACCTTCTTGGCTGCTGTCACTCAGGTGTAAGCCACCATCATGTCACAACAGCGTTGCTGCAGTCACCTTGTCACTGGTCTTGCTTCTGCCAGGTCTCATGCTGCCACCCCCGAATCCATATTCTGCTTGAAGTGGAGCAGCCTGGGCACTTCAGGTCACAGGTCTCTAATGACCTCCATCTCCCTTGCCCTTGGCAAGGCCCCCACAGTTCTCATGATGAGCCTTGTCACCTTGCAACCTCATCTTCCTCTCCTCCTTGTATATCCCATCCCCACCTCCGCCCCCCACGCTTCAGAGCCACAGTCCTCCTTGTTCCCAAAACATTCACATTATGTCCCTGCCTCAGGACCTTTGCACTAGCGGTTCCCTGCCTGGGTCTGCTTTCCCTCCAGTATCCTTATGCATCCTTATAGCTCCCTTCTTCATTTCCAAGTCTTCACTCAAAGAGTACTCTCTGACTCCTCTACCTAAGATTGCAACCCCTTCCTTGATATTTGATCTTCTCCATAGACGCATCGTCTATTTTGCTGACTTATTTTTGTCTGTTTTAAGAGCCTGGCATAAATTAGGCCTGCACACATCTTTGTGGAAATGACTTAATAAAAGAGAAACACCTTTATTTCTTGGGTCCCTCCTCCCTGACTTCTGTCCCTGCTTCTCCTCCAAGTCCCGCTACTTACTCAGAGAAGAAGCAAGTTAGAAGCCCTCGCAGCTGCTGAGAAGGCACAACTTTCTTGAGCTTCAAACGGGGTCCACAGACCAGAGGCAGCAGGTCTCATGTGGGGGCTTGTTAGAAACGCAGATTCCTTGGCCCCACCCGAGACTGCATTTTAACACCGTGTTCCCTGAGGGGAACTCATATGCACCTTAAGTTCCAAGAAAGCCTCCTTCAGGCTATTTGACCCCAGCCGGAGAAAGGGGACCGAGGGTGTATCAGGGACTCAGGTCAGAAACGCAGGCAGAAGTGACAAGGCTAAGCGCAGGGATGGGCAGTGTGTGGGGCTGAGACCGTCTGTCTGCGTGGCTCTCTCCGCCTGGTTTGCTATCTCGGTTTCTCTCTGACTGTCCCTGCTTCTTTTTGCTTGTTCCTTGGCTCACATGGGCCCCAAGCTGCTGCTCCAGCCCCGGGACTGTGGAGGCCTTTGGTTTTGGAGACTGCCAGCATGGCAGGCCCTGGCCTCTGGCTTTAAATTCTGCAGAGCAGTCCCGACTGGGCTCATGAGTCAGGCATCCCACCGGCTGTGGCCAAGGAGTGAAGGGGTCCCGTGGTACCAGCCTGGCAGCCCGGCTCCCCCTGGAGCTGTGCTCTGTGGGATGTAGGGAGAAGATGCTGCTGGTGGTGGAGGCCGTGGAGGAGGCAGCGGGGAGGAGAGGGAGGAGGAAGGGAAAGAGGAGGAGGAGGGGTGTGGAGAATAAGCTAGATGAGATGGCCAGTGAGGCGAACTGACCATGACCTTCTCCATAGTGATGCTCTTCCTTCTTGCCTCAAACTGTAGTCATGAGGCCTCATGCATAGTGGGGCCCGGAGGTGGACAGACACATCCTGAGACATGTTAAGTGCCCTCCGTAGACACCTGCGGGTGCGTACCTTCCAGGGACCGTCCCACACCGGCTCTGTCCCCACTGGGTTTCCTTCCTGCTACCCTCTTAGGCTAGGTCCCTGGATTAGGACTTGGAATCTCAGATTGGAAAGATTCTTAGAAGCCGTCTAGTCTGACATTTTCCAAAGTGTGTTCTGTGAACATTGTTTTCAGTCAAAGTTCCGGTGCAGCATTCTGCAGTTCAGTGAGCTTGAGAAAAACACTGCCTGGGATGCTGTCCTCTTGAAGAGTGACAAAACTCAGTTGCTCACTGAAGGTTCTGACAAGTCCTGCAGAAAAGGAACCTGTCTCCCGTTGGCTAAGCCAGGGCTGCCCAAAGTTCCACACGGAGCCCTTTCTTTCACATAATGATAGCTTCTCGCCCTTCTGGTCTTCTCCACGGGACCTGCTTTGGGAAGTGCTGATTGACTGGATCCTTCCTTCTACTTTATAGATGTGCAGACTGAGGGTGGTGATTAAGCCCAGGTTGACCGCATGTGACTGAAGAACAAAGACTCAGGAAGGTGGAAGTTTCTCTGTCCCTTTTGCAAAAGAAGTCTGGACGTAGACACACAGTGTAACTGGGGAGGACTTCACGGAGGCGCGAAGAAGGGCTGAGAGGCAGGGCCTGGAGGGGAGCAGGGCCTCCCCAAGGAGCCGCAGGATGAGGCCAGGCCGGCATCCTCCCGCTCTCCTTCCCTTCTAGGAAGCCTGTGCTCTGAACTTGCAGAAACACCCCGGACTTGGGAGAAGCAGGTGGCACAAAAATTCAGTCCCGTTCAACTAATACTTAGGCTTCAGTAGATGTCTTGGGGCCTCTTTCCTGTAAGATTTGAATAGAGGGGCTTGAGGCCCTCGCCCCTCGGTCTGCGGGAAGCCCAGCCTCTATCTCGTCTCCAAGGACTGACTCCGGGGCGCTGTTCCTCCTGGGTGCGTCCGGCCCCCGCCCGCCCCCTGGATCAACACTTTCACTCTGTCCACTACCCCTGTCACCTGCTGCCCCATGGTGATCGATGTCGGGCCCGTTCCTTCATTCTGTCCTGTGCCACTAACCCAGGGTCGCGATTGCCCAGGTTTGGAGTAACGGTGGGGGTAGGGGGGCATCCCACCATAGAGCTGAGCAGGTGACGACTGCCGATCTCACGTGACACCTCACTGTCCCTTGGCCAGGATTAATCGGCTGGCGCCGCCTCACCGGATTGCCTCTTCTCTCAGGCTCGTTGGTTCCCCTGACATGTTTCCTTCCCTTTCCTGGTTGCCATGTCCAAAATTCTTGTGACTTTCTAGTGCGGAGTAGTTCACCTCTCCCTTCCTTGCCCAACCTGTGTCTCCAGGCCATGTAGCAATGCCAACGCTCGCTGGGGGAGTGTGGGATGATGCACCCCGGGACCGAGGGGGAACCAGCAGAGCTGGGCATCCATTTTCTCTTCAATAGGGCATATTCTTGGCAGGCCGCCCCCCCCCCCCCCCGCCCGGGGTGAAGGAGTGGGTTCCTCTCGTTTCGTCTAGAGCGTCTCCTATGGGCGGTTTGGGGTACTGCATCTAGAGATGCCAGACAGGCAAAACCCCTCCTTTAAAGAGCCCAGACTCTGGGAGGAAAATTTAGTGCCATCATTAAAAAATAAGAAGTGCCAAGCCAAGAGGCAGGGGAGGGGACCTGTGGCTATTCAGAGCTCCAGTTTGGAAGGTCAAGGAGGGCTTCTTCTAGGAGGAGGCATTTGAAGGGAGCCAGTGCTCTAACCTGGGGACAAGCCGACCTGGGTGATGTGGTTTTTAAAAGGGGGGAAAAAAGCCCTCCCAGCTTCGTGTCTAACAGATTTCACCTAAGCCAGCCTTGCTAAATCTCAAGCCCTATGAAACCCGTTTGTGTTATAATCTCTCTCTCTTATCGCTTCCTTCCCATCCTTTCTCATTCTCCTCCCCCAAAGGATGGGAAATCTTCAAAGAAAAAGATGTGTCACTGTGAGTATTCAGCCCAAGAAGTGGGCCAGATAAATTATTAAAACACATAAAAAGACAGCGAGTCATGGGGTGGGGAGCTGGCAGAGGACAAATGGCCACCGCAGGTGGGCAGTGGGCCGGTGGCCCCCAGGGACCTCCTCCTTGGAGCCCTGGACAGGCTAAGGTTTTCCTGCACAGGCCACCTCTCTGGTTTCTCGCCCAGGGCCAGGTTGGTGGTGGTGGGGGTGGGGGTGTCACAATTCTAGTGGAGACAGGTCCCCGGCACCTGCCCGGCTGGGAAGGGCCAGGCTGAAGGTGGAGGAGGGGGACTTTGTGTCTGGGCTGGACATTTGGGATCGACTTCCCCCAAGACTCAAACTGGTAACTGTGGAGTTTTAGTTCTTGCTTTTATCTCTTTTTGAACTGTAGAAAGAAATTCCCAAGGGGAACAGGGGATACTTTTTTCTCACGAAAGAAGAAAGCCATGACCGGTTTAAGGAAGTAACCAACTTTTTGAGCGCTGTGAGAAAGAGCGTGCAGAGTTTTGCTTTGATTCAGAGGCACCCTGGCACCGGTGGTGGGTGGCGGAGAGGGCGATCCAGAGGAATTCCATCCCCTTTGGAGGGGGTTTGCAGGACAGCTCCTGCTCCGAAGCAGACCCTCAAAACCCCCACCTCCCTCCTGCTCCCGACTTCCGTTCTTCTGCTCTGCTTTGTCACTTTCCTATTGCTGGGGGTGGGGGTTCCTCACTTGGGCAATATTAACATTTTGGGCTGGGTAATTTTTTATTGTGGGGGCTGTCCTATGCATCATTGGATGTTTAGTGGGGACTCTCCTTGCTAGGTGTCCTCAGACATTGTCAAGTATCCCGTGGGGGGCAAGTTGCCCTCCGCTGAGAGCCGCTGCCGAGCGGGTGTCGCCTCCCGACTTCGTGCACGCACCGGGCGCCCCTTTGTTAAGTTTATTGTTTGTTGTCTCACTTCCTCTCAGTAGTGTGGGAGCCGGGACTGTTTTGTTCCGTGATGGATCCTAAGTGCCTAGAACAGTGCTTGTCACAGAGCTGCCGCTTAATCAGAATGTGTTTCTGGATGGGGGACTCTCTCTAATGGTGGCATGTGAGGTTTAGACTGTGTTGGGGCAGGCTTAATATAGAGAAAACGGCTCAGCCCATGGAATGTACAGTCTTGGGTTCAGTTCCTCACCAGGCCACCGGCTCGCTGTGTGAGCTTGGACAAGTGACTCCACCTCTCTGAGTCTAATGATTTCCTTTCTTTTTAAAACAAGTACAAGCCTGCATCAGAGTTGTGATTGTGAGGGGCTATACCTGACTTAGGATGATGGCTGGCATATGGGAGGTCCTGGGTAGAGCAGTGCAATAAAAAATGGACAAAAATGTTATTTGGGGGAGTCCCAGAACTCCTTAAATCAAACCAGCCTAACAACGTTAATGTAGCTGTTTATAAGGCGAGCCTTCATTTTCACAAAAGAGGACGGATTTGGAGGATAGAAGTAAGACATTGTTGGGTAAAGAAATTTCTGACTCTGGTGGCCCTGTGCGGTTCCCAATGTCCTTGTGTGACATGTAGGCGCTCTGGGGCTGTGATGCCCAATGCAGTAGCCACCAGCCACACGGGGCTATCGATCTCCTGCTGTGCGGCTAGTCGGGGAGGAGATGCACACTCTAAGTGCCAAATACACACCAGATTTCAAACAATTAGTGCAAAAGAAAGAATGTAAAATATTTCATTATATGTTGAAATGATAGTATTTTTGGAATATTGGGTTAAATAAAATATATTATTAATCTCATGTTGCTTTTTTCTGTGTTGATGTGTAATATGGCCTATTTATTTTTTTCTTTTAGTGTTCTTACAAGCTTCTAAAAAGTTTTACTTTTGGGTCACTTGGGTGGCTCAGTAGGTTAAGCACCGGACTTCAGCTCAGGTCATGATCTTCAGGCTTGTGAGTTTGAATCCCCTCAATGGGGCTCTGTGCTGACAGCTGGAAGCCTGGAGCCTACTTTGGATTCTGTGTCTCCCTCTCTCTGTCCCTCCTCTGGTCGCACTCTGTCTCTGTCTCTCTCAAAAATAAACATTAAAATAAAAAAATTTTTTTAATTAAACATTTTTATTTTAATTTTTACTGGAGTATAATTAACATACAGTGCTATATTAGATTCAGGTGTACAATACAATGACTCAACAACAATTCTACACATTACTCAGTGCTCCTCGAGATATGCTCTACTTTTAATCCCTGTTTCTTTTTACTTAAAACAATGTGGCTACTAGAAAATTTAGCTTAACATACGTTGCTCACGTTACCTTTCTTGGGGAATGCTGCTCTAAGGAGTTGGCAAAAAGGGCAGACTTGAGCCTCCATTTTACAGACCTGAACACTGAGGCTCACAGAGAGAACTCAGTTCAGGGGGCAGGGCTGCTCTTCTCACTCTTTGCATAGGGTTTTCCTTCCCCATGCCCAGGCTGCCGGGTGCCAGGCCCAACCTAACAGGCCCACGGTGTCCCCAGCAGAGCAGGCATTCTCCCTGAGAACCTCAAAGGTGGGGTGGAACCCCTTGATGTCGCCCTCCCCACCGCAGAAACTTCCCCAGACAAAACAAACAAGCCCATGGGTCTGGCGAAATGCAGTGGGGAGCGGAAACCAAGAAAGATCAAAGGCCCAGCGGTTACCCCCTTCCGGGCCACGCAGCTGGCAGCGCGCCTCGACCCCGGGAGGGCACCCACGGGCCCCAGGATGAGACGTCCCAGTGATTGGCTGGCAACTCGTGGCTTTGGGACACTTGTAGCCGCCAGGAGTGGGCTGGGCTCAGAACTGGCTCGAGGAGCGGTGAGGCTCCTCTTGGACTCCCAAATCAAAACTTGGAGGGGCGGACGTGGGGGAGACATGGGTAATAAATCAGCGAACCCTTCTGCCCAAATCAGGTCGTGGGAAGACTGGGAAGAGGCCGCGCAGCAGGCTCGCAGCAGACCCTTAGCGCCCAGCAACGTCTCCTCTCCCGACCTCAGTTTCATCACCCGTAAATTGGAGCCGCCGAGTCCTGCCCAGCCCTCTTCCAGGAAAAATAGAGCGGAGGGAAGGCACGGCACTGTTAGCTAGCGGAGAAGGCAGGACCCAGGAGGGTGTCTGTCCCAGTACGCCTACGGGCCAGAGGCCCGCCCCCTGCCCCAGTCCCGAGTCTTCGGTTCCCGGGGCCCCGGGCCCGACCCCGTCGCCCCCTCGCTCCCTGTCCCCGGACCCTCACGGCCCTCCCTCCCGCTCCCGGCGCGGGGGCTGAAGACCGCAGCGTGGAGGGGGGCGCTGTGTCTGCCCTGCGGCGCCTG
>NC_043715.1:31784440-31829115 GCF_006229205.1 Suricata suricatta | reverse complement strand
CGGCGGCAGGAGCGCGTCCCGGCGCCGCCTCGGGCTCCGCTCGGCTCGGGGTTTCTCCGGGAGGAGAGCGAGGCGAGGCGCGGCGAGCCGCCGGCCCCGCCGGGCGCATGGCTTAGGGACGCCCCCGCCCGCCGCGCCCCCAGCATGGGGAAACTTCACTCTAAGCCGGGTCAGTGTCCCCGCCCGCGCGACGGCCCCCTGGTCCCGGCCGTCCTCGCCCCCGCGATTGCTAACTCTCTGCCTGTCCTTTCTTTCCGGCTCCCGCCGCCGCCGCCGCCGCCGCCGCCGCGCTCGATGTGCCTGCAGCCGCCGTGTGCAAGCGCAGGGAGAGCCCGGAAGGTAGGGGCGCGCCGGGCACGGACCGGGGGGCTGGACGGGGAAGCACCGCGGTCCATGGCGGAATGGCCTAGCTCGCGGGATCTTATTACCAGGGCCACCCCCACCCCCAACTCCGGCCACCAGTTCCACAAACCCGCTCCGGGAGCAGCCTTCGGGCCCCCTTTTCTGTTTCATCTACCCCCTCCTCTCCGTCCTGTGCTCCCTCTTCTGACCCTCAAGCTTTCCTCTCGCGGTCCCCGCCTTCCGCGCTCACTGCGTCCCCTCTTCAGACTCCTGAGCCCCTTCCCCCCAGATTCTGCCCCCTCTCTTTTCCTGCCCTCAGCTCCTTACCCCTAGATCTGGGCTCTTGGCGCCCGCTGCGTCCCTCTCCTACCCTCAGTTTCCCTCTTCCCCTCATCCCGTGCTCACTGCACCCATCTTCTGATCCTTACCCCCTCTCTTCCGCAGTCCTGGCCTCCGGCATTCGCTCTTCGGATCCCAGACCCTTTCTCTGGGGTACTGCTCCCCCTTCGCGCACCCCTTTGGGCCCCTTCTTTTGGGGCTTCGCTGAGCCCCTTCTTCCTGATTACCTTCGTCCGTCTCTCGGATTGTGCTCCAGCTCCCAACTCCCTCCTGGACCCCGCTGCCTTTGCTGCGCCCACTCTCTCTACTCTGGTAACTTTTGGCCCAGGGGCCAGACTCAGGGGGTTTCGTGTCTTCCCCGCCTTAGGTGACAGCTTCGCCGTGAGCGCCGCCTGGGCTCGGAAAGGCATCGAGGAGTGGATCGGCAGGCAGCGCTGCCCCGGCGGCAGTTCTGGGCCCAGACAGCTGCGGGCGGCGGGCACCGTTGGCAGAGGAACCCGGGTACGATCCCCACCTACCCTCCTTTCAACCTCAGAGACGGTCTCTTTTACTTCCCCAACTTTTAGTCCCTTCTCAGCTGCCCCTGCCCCACCAACCTGACCCTGTACTCCCATGTCTCGGGAAACCTTGGAGGTGACACAGGTGACAGTCTCCTGTCCAGCTTGGGATGGAGGGCTGTCTGGGGGGAAGGTCCGAGGTGAGGAGGTGGTGCAGGTCCCGTCTGTGGGGAATCTTGTCTGTGCTGGAGGGACTTGGAGGCCCGCTCTGACTTTTTGCTTTGGTTCTGCTGCCAGTGTTCAAAGGTGGATCTGGAGGGGGTGGCTGGGTGGAGGGCAGGACTGTGCTGGCCTCCAAGTGCGTTCCAAGTGTCTGTGGCGTTCATCAGTGCCATCTGCCCAGGAACCCCAGGAGAAAAGGCTGTCATCTGGGTAGCAGAGTTTGGGGAGCACTGAGACCTGGTAGACCCTGTCACTTGGCCCCCAGGGAGAAAGAGGGGCTCATTCTACTGCAGCCTGGGCCTTACCCCAGTAGGTCGTGGAGGCTGGAGTTGTTCCTGGGGGAGCCGAGGATGTGACAGGGGAGTGAGTGAGTCCAAGCCCAGCTCCTGGCCTGGGCCTGGTGTTCACACATATCCTCTGAGCCCTGGAACTCTGCACGGGGCTTTCAGACGGTCTGCGTGGAACTCGAGCAAGCCAAGGATCAAAGGATGAATCAACTTTTTGATGTGACATTTAATTTTTTTTTTTTTTAACTTAGAGGGGAACAGACTGAGTCTCAGGTCTGGTTCGTTCTTTGGTCTTGTCCACGGGCGAGGGAGGGGCCTGGGGAGTTTTCAGATGTGCGCGTGTGGTTTCAGGCCATGGCACCTGGGCTCTTTGCAGCCCTGTTGCAGGGGCCGGTGTTGGGAGGTGAGCCTGTGGATGAAGTCGGCTCTTGTGCATGTAGGAAATAACCTCTGGGTCTGGAAGAAGCCCCCGTCTCCTCCTCTGGTGCCTCCCTCTAGCTAGGGGCTTTCTCTTCTCCATTTTTCTTCATCTGTTGGCTGGGCTGGAATTAGAGCCGGGCTCCCCTAGTAAAGGTCAAAACTTGGTGGGTGGGGGGCAGTGCCGTTGGGGCCCTTGAGAAACAGAGCCACAAACTTCCCTTTCTTCCCCCAGCATTTATAGTTTTTGATCTACTTACTTATTTAAAGCCCAGTGAAAATGATCCGATTTAGCCTTATGAACAAATGCATTTGCAGCTCAAGACAGAGGCCAACTGAGTGGATTTCCATTAATCAAGTTTTGGGTTTTTTCAGCCTGTTTATTTTTACAAAGTATTCCTGCAGAATGACATTTATTTGCAGTTCCCCCCCCCCCTTTTTTTTCCTTTCCTCAACTGCCAGGCAGCTTGCTCCATGCTTTAGGGGAAACTTGAAATACAGCGAGGGCTTACTTCAATTGACTTTTATCTTCAAAGCCATAACAAATGTTACCCGCATGTTTTTGGTGGGTCTCCTTGGCATCCAGTCCTGGAGGATGGGAGGGAGGAGGAAGGAAGGAGAGGAAAACAAAAGTCTGTCGTTTTTAATTAAATAGTAGTGTTCCCAGCCAGAGGAATGTGAGCCAGTAAAAGTTGCCATTGGGGGAAATGAGGGAGGGTGGGGAGGGGGTCCCAGCTTAAGTCTGTGGCTTTGGTGAAGTCACGGAATTTTGTTGCCTGGTTTCTTCCCTCAGCTGAGGACAGCATGGGGGTGGTGCTCGCCCCCTCCCTTCCTCGCCCCCTCTCTCAGAGAAACACTGAGGGGTTATTACTGTTTGTTCAAAGCCCTTTTGAAGATGTGAGACACAGAGCCATCGGCGTGACATATGTTGGTGGTGGTGAGGCCACCCCCACCTCCGCCATCTAAGATATTAAGGGGAGGAAACCTCTGCTTCTTTGGGAGTCATGCTTGGTGACTGGGACCCGGACCCCAGGGCTCCTACCAGTCCCTGGCTCA
The DNA here is from genome assembly GCF_006229205.1 of Suricata suricatta. Classification (NCBI taxonomy): domain Eukaryota; kingdom Metazoa; phylum Chordata; class Mammalia; order Carnivora; family Herpestidae; genus Suricata; species Suricata suricatta. The sequence continues at coordinate 31,825,955 of NC_043715.1, read as the reverse complement.
GCCACCGCACCTGCAGAGCGGGGGATGGTGAGCCCACCCTGGGAGAGGTCAGGGCTGCCTGGTGGGGGCCTTTGTGGTGATTTCAGGTGGAGTCTTGGGCAATGTTTGTTATCTTAATAGTTAAGCACCGCTTTTCCCAGGAAAGGTAGTAAGTAGGACATCAAACCCACGATTTCACGGATATTATCGCTTAGGTTGAAGCTAAATTGAAAGAGAGCGGTGAAAGTTGATTCCGAGAAAAATACTAAGTACAAGTGGTCGGAATCATGACCGTGGAAACAGAATGCCCTGAGTTTGGGGAGCATCAAGAAGTGGTGAGTAAGACAGCCATGAGCACCCTTCCGTCTAGTCTAATTCCCACGATTCCCACAGAAAAGGGTTCTTCCGTTAGAGCATCGGAAGGTAGGGGTTGGGCTGCAGAGTCTGCTGGATTCCAGGGGCTGGCAGAGGTCCCCCCACCAGCCCCAGGCCCGGCTTGGTGGTGGCCTCTGTGTCCACTCCTTCCCATGGCCTTTCACCAGAGTGGCTGGAAACACACTAGTGGTTCACCCAACTAGCATTATTATTAGTGCACTGAAAACTATTTATTAAGTGCCGTGTGTATGTCAAGTACTTTGCTTTCCTTATCTTATTCCTCCTTATAACCCTATAATGTTGCCAGCCAGCTTGTGTGGACTGGAGCACTTTCTAGACCACAGCGGCCGTGTGCTGGGGCACTTGCCCTGAGGGTGCCATGCTTTACTAATGCCCAGAGACGAGGCGTGCTGCCCCGCCGCTGAGGACTTCGGGAAGAGACAGGTTGTGGGGCAGGTGGAAGGGACCACTGGTAGTGGTCTTCCTTCCTGACCCGGTCTGAGTCGCTTAGTAAACGTTCAGGGTGGGTCCCCATTGGAGGCAATGTCCCGGACGGGCGGGAGAGGATGACGTCACTGGCACTAGCCTAAGCCTGCCGTCCTGAATACAAAAGTAAACGAGACCAGGCTCTGCCACTGTAGCTTGTCACCTTGCGTAAGCCATTTTACCTAAGCTCATCTGCAAAATGGGTACAATAACGTTCCTGTCCCTGGCAGGGTAATGGTAGGTGATGTTCAGAGAGTTCGGAAGGGAGAGAGGCGCCCGGAGGTTTGCTGAGGCACTGGTGGGGGTGGAGGTGGGAGCCCAGATTACGAATCCAGAAGTGCCTGCCTCCCCTGCCCGGCCCTTACGCTACAGACGCACTTGGAGGGACGCAGGCTAAGGCCGGGGCTTCTGCTCTTTCGTGGGTTCGTGACGAACTTCGAGGAAGCCTGAACTCAGAGGGAAAGACGCTGAGTAATGTGGGGTGTCCACGTTATGGGCGAAGACCAATGATGGGAGCAGTTTATATGCCAGATGACAGTGTGCGGAACAGTCAGAAATGTAAATAAGCATAATCATCTCAAAGAGAGGAAGGATAGTGAGACACAAAGCTACAACAGGCAGTTACAAAGGAGAACCGCTTGGAGATCCTAGGTCTGGAAAACATAATGTAATATAATGAGCGAAGTGGAAGGGCTTGGTAGGTGCATGGAACAGCTTAATGAACCCAGAGAGCCTGGTAGGAAAACACCTGGAGAATCTGCGCACTCACGCAGCGTGTACATGCGTGAGCACACGTGAGTGTAGATGACCGGATTTAAGGCGGTCTTCCGCCCTCCTCCACCCACTTTGGCCCTTTTGTTCTTTTATGGCAGAACTGCCTAAAAATGCCGGCTGAGAGCCTGTGGGGCCAGCTACCCTGCCTCTGGAGTGAAGGCGGCTGCCAGGGGGGCTGGTAATTTGATCAGGGGGCACCTTGTGCGTTTTGATATTGGGGGCTGATGGGGAGGGCGCAGGCTCGGCCGGAGCCCGCGGGGACGTGCGGGGATGGGTGACGAGGCTGGAGGCTGGCTCCTGGCCCGGCTGCTGCCCGAGTTGCCAGATTCCAGGGGAATTACCCTTGAATGATACCAGTTGGCACAATTAAAAGGCCCATGTCTTCACCATATGGAAAGTGTTAGGCCTCCTTACGTGGTTTCAAAGCTATGTGCCGGGAGGTACACTTGACATTTGAGGTAAAGCATAAATTAAATATTTGGTGTTTCAGAATTAAAAGATGATTTGCTTTGAGGCTGGTGGCAGCCTCTGGGCCTCTACTTGCTGGCATCTTCGGGTTCTCCACGGAGGGTCTCCTCTGCCCGTGGCCCCTGGGACCAGCTTCACAGCCCCACCTGGCAGCTTTCTTTCCCTTTGGGGAGCAGAGCGGAGAGACTGGGGAGGTCTGAGCTGGGCAAGGTGCCGGGGTGGGGTCGGGGGCGCCTCTAGTTTCCAATAGGGCCTGGGTTCCTCCAGACGGTGGGGCAAGGGTGTCATACTCTGAAGGCGTTAATGAATCTGTGCTGTGGGCCCTGGGAGACTTGGAGGAGGGGCTCATCCAGCCTTCAGAAGTCTTCTGTGAGAAGGAAACTGCCCTGGGTCAGGCCGGTGCCCTGTGTTCTGTCTCCTCCAGTTCAGGAAGAGCCCGTCCACGTCCGTAAATCCCGGGAGAGGCTGAACCGGGAAGTGACCACGGCATGTCTCCCAGCGTCCCAGAACTTGGGGAGAATGTTGCGCCCCCTCACCTGGTGGGGAGGGGGAGAGAGAAGATGGGGGCCCTGGGGGGGGCATGGAGAGCACTCTTCCTTGTGTGAGAGGCTCCACTACGACCCTCAGGGACCAGGCTGTTCTCTTGAGGGCTTGAAAGAGCTACACTGAACCATCGGCAGTGAAAGAATCACTTTCCGAGCGGTACATCTTTCTTGTCACTCACGGTGGTTTGCTGAATGAGTGAATGAATGAATGAATGAATGAAGGTGGACCAGGCCACCATCCCCGCCTCATCCTCTCCCAGGTCTTCCTCAGGCAAATGGAAGAGGGGGATTCGACCTTTTCTTTGAGGCCGTCAGCCATGCATTATGATCGATCGTGACTTGTTATGAATATCAGCTCCCTAGCTGTAGTAGGCATTGTGGGTGCGGCGGCACAGAAAAGAGACGTGGCCTGTGCCCTCCTGTGGCCTCTAGTCTAGTCAAGGAGGCCAAGAGAATCAGCATGTAAGGAGGCAAATTAACGGGCAGCAGTCCTTGGGAGAAGCCACGTGAAGTGGCATTTAAGCAGAGACCCGAAGGGCCGTGCGGCAGAGGCTGTGAGGGCGTTGGTTTTCGCGCACGGAGTAGCTGGCGGAGGCCCGAGGCTTGCTCTTGTCCCCTGGGAACTGGGGGGTGCTTGGGCTGGGACAGTGGACCCCAAGTGGCTGGGAGCCTGTGGAGCCTGCACGTCACGCCTGGTGCTCAGTCTCTTTGAAGCGCCCTGCGCATGAGTGGCTCTTGGCATGTTTGAGCCACCTGCCCCCACTGGACAGGTGGGGGTGGTGTGGAGGGACAGTCAGCGTGCCGCCCCAGCCATCAGCTTGGACTCGGGGACTTGGGGGCTTTACTCCAGCTGTTTGGATGGATTGGTGGTCCCTGCTACCCTGGGGGGAGAGGAGGGGCCACTCTAGGGCCAGAAGCCCAGCTGTGGGGGGATAGAGGGGACCCAAGGGGTAGAACTGGATTGGCTGCTCAAGGCAGAGAGCGGGCACCCCACGGGCTAGGGGACGAGAGGCAGGGACCAGCCAATCCCAGAGAACTGTTGTGACCCGGTGCCCGAGGGAAGGGGTCCCTTGCCTTGGTTTACCAGATGTGTCTGAGAAAAAGGGATGCCAAGGGACACTGTGGTCAAGGGGCCAGTGCCCAGGCCCCCAAAGGGATCTGCTACCTCTGGCGAGCCAGGCACCCCACAAGTCCTAGCTCGGGGCTTCTTAGAGTCTTGCTCGCTGGCTGTGAGTTCACAGTGTGCTTTGATTTAGAAACTTCTGGAATTTTTAGGTCGCTCGTTGGATTCCAAAGCAGGCGCTTCCGGCTGCCTCCCTGACTTCCCTTTCTTTTTCACTCACACATGTTCTTTTTGCAGCTCTTGTCTCTCACAGACATTCTTTCTCTTCCTCTCACTCTCTCTCTCCACCCCCCTCCCTCTTCCCCTCTCCTCGAGGAAGGAAAAAATTCAGAGTCTCGCAAACAAAATATCTGCCATTCCATCTGAGGGAGAACTGAGGCAGGAGCCCAGAATATCCTGGAAGAAACGCCAGAGCGAGCTGAAGGCCTCAGTTGTTTAATCTGGAAGGCGGTCTTTGATGTCACCGGGCTCCGTTTATCCTGGGAGGCTGCCTGCCTCTTTATGGCTGGCTTCACTCTCCGCATGAAGAATGGCCGAGAGCCTTCGGGAGCTGGAGGAGAAGCCTGAGCGCTCCCCGAAGGGCAGGCCTGATGCCGCTGCCCTCCTGCCACGCCCAGGTGGGGTGGAGAACCTTTTCCAAACAAGCATTTCCAGAGACATAAGTGATTCTTTGATAACTTCGCGGGGACGCAGATGGGGCTGTTTGCTCACGTGGGCAGCGTCACAGGGCTTCTCGAGGAAGCTCAGGTCCCCCCACGGTCATCCCGAGCCCCAGAAAGGTGGCCCTGCCTACCCGGGGGTGCCCTGGGTATGGGTTTGTTTAGAGAGCTCCAAGGAATTGGTCTGGGCTTCACTTTCCATGCTTGCTGAGCCACATGGGTGGCGCCCTGTGTGCGTGGCCTTGTGTGTGGCTGCCGCCTTTCAGAAGGCCCAGGGGTCTTGGGTGGGGGGCCGGGGTAGGCTTCACAGTGGTGCGGTGTCACCTCCCTTCTCTAGGCCTCAGGTTTTTCCAGCTGAGAAGTAGGATGAAATTCCTTATTAGTATGTAGCAACTATGAATGCATTTTATTCGAGTCATTCCCGCCTCTATGCCTTAGATACTGAGTAGCTATTTAGGCCAGGTACACATCTGCTCTGTCAGTACAGCATGGGATTCTGTTCACGGAGTGTGTACTCTAGTAGGAAAAGATAAATATTTTCAAAAACAAATGACACGTTACGTTGTGATATGTACCCCACAAGAGTACTGGGTGCTTTGAGAACATTGATTGGGGATCAGACTGAATGTGGGTGGCCGTGCACTCCCTAGATATTTGAGTGTGCTTCGGATGTTGTGGAAATGAGGACGCATACGCCGCAGTTCCCGCCTCACCGAACTTAGAGTTTGGTGGAACCAAACGTTCATCTTTGCCTCCCATCCGTTTTTCTTATCTTATTGCATTGGCCAGAGTCTCCTGTACTATTTAATAACTGTTTGCCATTTATCTAGCTCAGAAACCTTTCTTTAGCTCTTGGCTGGCTAATATTTTTGAAACCAGGAATAACGATTGAATTTTGTCAAGTGCTCTTGGGGTGTTCTCATCCTTCTCCAGTGCAATCGATGATTTATATGCACGATTTACATGGCCAGACTTCCTAGTGTTCACCTTCTTTGCATTCCTAAACTCAGTCTTTCTTCATCATGAGACTTTACTGTTTTAAAATGTTGCCGTGTTTGATTTACCAATATTTTCCTTTGTATTTTTGCATTGATATTCATGTTAGATTGGCCCACCGTTTGGGAAGGTGGACACTGAACAGTGGAGACAACGTTAGGTGTTGGAGGACACTCTGGGGGCTCTGAGAGTCTAGAGCAGGGAGTGCCAACTGGCCTTGGGTAAGACGTGGTCTTGGAGGAGCTGTGATTTAAGCCCAAAGGTGACCCGAGGAAGGGGTGGTAGAGAGCAAAGCTAGGGGAGGGGCCACGTAATAGTAGTGAGAAGGTCTGCTAGACGGGCCAGCAGCGTGGGAGAGAGCCCCAGAGCCCCGGAGTGAGGAGAGCAGCTTCTTGAGATGCTGACTGACGTTCATCTGGCCGAGGAGGGATCCCTGTCTGGGCCCCGGTGGCCTTCTCAGCCGTGTCGTGGACCTCAGTCCTGGTCTAGAGGGGAGGCAAGGGGCAGGCCCTGTGCGAGGGGCCAGCAGGGCAGAAGTGGGAGAGCTCTCATGCAGGGAAGAAGGAATGTGGAGATGGGCTCTCCGTTGTAAAAATACTTTGAAGGATAAAGAGGAATCAAGTGACTGTATCTTCTGGGCTCAGTGAGAGATTTTGGAATGTCTGCATTGGTTCGGGCACAGCACTTGGTTCTCAGAGGTCATCTAGGGGGCCCTTGAGGAGGCCACCGTCAGCTGAAGGACCAGGAGCAGGAGAATAGGACGTCAGGCAGTGTCGTGTGACAGTTAAAGAGCAAGGACTCTGGAGCCCAGTATCCTGGGTTCAAATTCTGGCGGCACCTGTTTCTTTTTTTTTAATTATTATTTTTTAACTTTACATTTATTTATTTTTGAGAGAGAGAGAGAGACAGAGCATGAAGAGGGGAGGGGCAGAGAGAGAAAGAGAAACAGAATCTGAAGCAGGCTCCAGGCTCAGAGCTGTTAGCCCAGAGCCTGATGCGGGGATTAAACCCACGAGTGATGAGATCATGACCTGAGCCAAAGCTGGACACTCAACTGACTGAGCCACCCAGGCACCTCACGGTAGGTTTCTAACTGTGGGTCCTTGGACATAGTGTCCAGCCTCTGTGTCACCCAGGGGCCTGGTGGGAAACAGACACATTCCAGACAGTTTAAGCAAAATTAACTTCTAAAGGTGTGGGTGGGGTTAACAGGATCTTCACGTGGTGCTGCTTGGTCCCTGGAAAGGGCCGAAAGGACAGGGGAGGAAGCACTGGATATCTCAGACGTGGCTCCCTGTAGGAACTAATGGCAGGGAGGGGCCAGCAGAAGCTATCGGTATGGAGGACGGACCGTAGTCCGAGACACGACGCCGCAGTCGTGAGGGGTGGGGGAGGGTATCCCAGCCTCTCTCCTTGCATCCTCCCCTTTCCTGCCAGGGCCTCCCGTTGGCTGAATTCAGAAGCCAGAGACCAGGCAGCTCCAGCACATGTCTAAGGGGGTCGGCTTCGTGGGGACACAGAGCAGCAGAGAGGAGGGCAGGGAGTGGGTGGGGGTGGGGATGGAAACAGAAGAATCAGCTCCAGGCCTCGGTTCCCTCATCTGTAAAGTAGGAATGGTAAGAGTACTGCTTCCCAGGGTACTTTTGTGGGGACTCAGACTGCAAAATCGTTATAACTGCCTGGCACATAAGTAAGCGCTCAGTACACGTTATAAAGCCATCAGGAGGGGCACCTGGGTGGCCCAGTCGGTTGAGCATCTGACTTCAGCTCAGGTCATGATGTCATGGTTTGTGGGTTCTAGCCCCACATGGGGCTCTGTGCTTTCAGATCGGAGCCGGAAGCCTGTTTCAGATTCTGTGTCTCCCTCTCTCTCTGCCCCTCCCCTGCTCACATTCTATCTCTGCCCGCCCCCCTCCCCCCACAAAAGCCATCAAGAGGCACCAGGCTATGGAGGTTTGGGGAGGACTTGGTGAGGTGGTGTGTGAGGAGGGCTCTGAAGGACGGGGAGACAGAGGGCCGGGGTCAGAGTTTAAAAGGGAAGAGAAGTCATATTAGTGAGCGCAGGAGGCTGGGTGGAGACCCGCGGGAGCGGTGGGGCCTGGCGGCACAGGTCCCGTCTCCAGGGGGCAGCACTGCTCAGCTCCAGCCTGTTGTGTGGCCCGGGTGCTGCCAGCCACATCTACCTATCATGAAGAGAAGCCAGCCCTCCGGATTTCTTTTAAGGTTATTTATTTATTTTGAGAAAGAGAGAGAGTGAGCGCGAGCAAGGGAGGGGCAGAGGGAGAGAGAGAGAGAGAGAGAGAGAATCCCAAACAGGCTCAGCAGTCTGGGCCCAGAGTCTGATGTGGGGCTCAGACTCATGAACTGTGAGATCAGGGCCTGAGGTGAAGTCAAGAGTAGGACGCTTGACAGACAGAGCCTCCCACGCGCCCCTCCAGCCATCTGGATTTTTATGTGAAATCATTTTCATTTATAGAGATTATCATCAACAAATACAATTTTTTGAGGGTAGTTTCTTTGGGCAGGCCCAGGCCGCTCGACGTGGCCTGCTGTGCCCTGGCCGGCGAGGGGAGATGTCCATGGGGCGCAAGGGTGACGTGGGAATAGTGCACAGCACGCGCCTCATGCTTTCCGGGCAGCTTTCACACGGGTTGTCCGCCCGTATGGAGCAGATGAGACGTGGGCTCAGTAGACAGAAGCCGTGGGTCCAGCTGGGCCAGATTCAGGGCGCATCTGAGCGGAGGGTGCGGCCCAGGCCCAGGCTGGGTGCTGGGGAGTCGGGGGCAGTAGGTTTCAGTGTGCGGAACGCTGGGGAGGAGCAGGTGGGGTGAGCACAGAGAGGTGGTTTGGGCCACTCTGTGGACAGCTCTAGTCAGACTTCAAGTCTGTATCTAGCACTTGACCTCCATTAGCACCACCTTTGGGTTCGGGCCCCTTTGGGCTGAGGCCCGGTGGGTGCTCGGAGTAGGTGTCACAGGTGTGGCTTTCAGAATCAGACTCCCTGGGTCCGAGTCCCAGCTGCGTGTCTCCCCAGCTGGGTGGCTCATCTCTGATCCTCAGTTTTCACATCTGTGGGATGGGTATGGAGTCGTTCTGCGAGCGGGGTGAGTCCCTCTTGGCAAACCGGGGAGAATAAAGCAGATGTCTCTTGTCTCACAGCTTTCCGGTGTCGCTTGCTAAGGGCCGCCCACACGTGTGCGCCACGTGTCGAGGAAAGGGGCGGGCCGTGGGGGGCAAATAGAAGGGGCTCTGCTGTGGGCTGGGGGGTGACGTTTCAGTTGCTGGGACCTAAAGAATAAATAGCCGGGTGAGGAAAGGGTCATCTCAGACAAAGGGAAGTGCAGAGGCTGTGATCAGTGCATAAAGTCTTCAGCTCTGTCCTGAGCCTCTGACTGAGGGCCCGGCTCTAGTCTCTGACATGCTGGGGGCAGAAATGCATTTTCCAGCAGAGTGAGGTAGGCCCTGCTTTGGAGGGTGGGGGTGGCGTGGGGGTGTTATACATCACAGCCTATCACGAGTCCTTGTCCACTCACTGCAGGTGATTTTACTTATTTATTCTTAATGCCTTTTTTTTTTAAGTTTATTTTTGAGAGAGAAAGAGTGAATGAAGGACAGGCAGAGAGAGAGGGAGAGAGAGAATCCCAAACAGGCTCTGCACTGTCAGCACGGAGCCCAAGGTGGGGCTTGAACTCACAAACTGTGAGATCCTGACCTGAGCCGAAACCAAGAGTCAATGCTTAACCCACGGAGCCACCCAGGCGCTCCGATTTTAGTTCTTTATTGATTCTGCCCACTGTGGCGTCTCTCCTTTCTGGCTGGACGGGAGCCTCTGGAGCCGGTCGGCTGGCCTGCAGTGTGCTGCCCAGGGCCCCTGGCCGCGAGGGCTGACCTGGGGCCCTGGAGGGGCTGTGGTAGAGCATCAGGGGCCCCTGTTACCCTCAGGCCACAGGTCAGGGCTGGGGAAGACCAGAGCCTCCCAAGTGGACTCAGGCCCAAGGCTGTTTTTCCAATTCCAGGAGGCCCCGCAGGCTGGTGGGCACTTCACACAGAGGCGTGTGTTTGGGGGTGCTGCTTAGGGGCGCCACGGCCACTCTACACCTGCCTTCCCGAGGGGGCCTTGTTACAGGGCGGTTTTTGACCCCAACTCTGTTATTTTACCCTTCTTTCCCCCAGTGATCTAGAGAGATTCAAAAGCAAAAAGATGATGTAAGAAAATCACCACAGACCAGGAGTGACCTTGCCTTTTCAGTGGGCACTGGGGACCCTCTTCTTGTTCCTTTGGCCTGGAACTTCAAAAGAGCCTGGTGCCTCAGTTGGTCTTGTACGTGCCTCCTTTTTCAGTGTTCCTTTTTCAGCTGTTGCCTCAGTGTGGTTGTTAGGTGCTCATTATATGCTGAGCCACCTGCTGTTGGCCGGGCCCTGAGCCAAGCGCTGCCCTGACTGCTCAGTTCTCACAGCACCGTTATAAGGCAGGTACTGTGATTATCCCCATTTTACTGATGGAAAAACCGAGGCTTGAAAGGCATCTACCTTCCTGCTCAAAGTCACTTGATGTGGAAGTGGAATCTTGCTCCAGGAAGATGCAAATTCAGGTTAATCTGACTTTAGAACTGGCTTAAGTCATTATAGATGAGATTTCACCCCCGTAAGTCATATGTTATAATCCCCTTTGTGGCTCATGAAATCAATTTAGGGACCAGCATTAAAAAAAAAAAGAAATAGAATAAAAACAAGAGGGAACATCAACTAAAGTGAGAGGAAATATTTTTGTGTAACTTTTTGTTTAGTTTATCGGCATGGGTATTTGTGTCTGTAGATAATGGATGGATGGAACAATCTAGATCTATGTATATCTACATACACATCTATACTCAAATCCATATAAGTGGAGGCCCATTCTAAACTGTAATTCTTGCTGTGGGCTGAGGTGTTAGAAGACACTGATGTTTGGTCATTGATGTAGGCTCTGAGTCTGAATACCCTAGCTCTGCTTCTTATGAGCTGTGTGATCTTGGGCAAGTTCCTAACCTCTCTGGGCCAAAGTTTTCTGTCTCAACTACAGGGCCTTTAGGTTTGCTGACTTTCTGGTCACAACAGATTCTCCCAGGATTGCTGGGAGTGCTCTCTTGCCCACCTACCTACTCCCTTTGCTTAGGGCACGAAGAGAATGAGGCGTCCTTTGCCCCCACACCCTCTAACTGGGAAACGAATCTTTGAGTGGCAGCTGCACCGTGGAAGAACACGTGGCTGGATCTTTGGGGGCTGGACAGAGTACTATGCTGGGAATCCTGAACCTGGGGTGTCCCCCAGCTTAGCTATTAGGTATCTGTTGTGACCTCTTCTGGCCTTTGTTTCTGCGTCTCAGAATACATTGGAGAAAGGGAAGGTGTTTGGGTTATTGTTTGCTGTGTAACAAATGACTCCAAACCTCAGTGACTTAATCCTTTTATGATTTGCCTAACAGCATGCAATTCGGGTTGGACGAGGCAGGGGCAGCTTGCCTGTGGCTCCATGTGGCCCAGCTGGGGGGCGGGCCTCAAACAGCAAGGGGCCACGAATTCCACTTGGGTCGTATGTCCGGGGCCTCAGTTCTCTACCATGTGGCCTCGGCACGTGGTTAGCTCAGGCTTCCTCAGAGCATGGTGGTCCCAGGGTAATCCGCCTCCTTATGTGGTGGCGGGCTTCCCGGGAGGGCAGAGGTGGGGACTGTCAGGCCTTCTGAAGGTTCCGGCCTGGAGCTGGTGATGCCATGTTCTCTTTGTTAAAGCGGGTCACAGGGTTAGCCCAGGTTTAGGGGAAGGGGCGTAAATACCAGGAGGGGGCCTTAATGGGGGCCATCAGGGTGGTCTCACAGGGAGGGTGTGTCTCCTGGGGGAGCCACTGTCCAGCAGCTAGGTAGGAAAAAGGACTTCGAGGTGTCCATTGGACTAGGATCCCGGTGCTCACAGCATGGTGTGGCGGGAGTCTGTTTTGGTAGAAGGATGGCAGAGGCTGGATGGACCTGGGTTGTGAGGGGAAGCCTTGCCTGTGAGCCGAGCACACACTTATGAGAACATCCGGGGCTGCGTTATTTGCTAGAATGAAACATGTGTAACGACTTGGGTATCTATCACTGGAGACGGGCCAGTCGCGGACCTCTCTGCAGCTGGTAAAGCCGGGGTGAGTGAGGGTGGGCTGCGGGCTGATGGGAAGGGGGTCCAGAAAGCCTCCCGAATTAGCAAAGCAAGAGCACAACCCTAGTATCACAGGGCCCCCGTTTTTGCAGGATGCAAAATTCTATTCAGGCCCGTGTCCATCTATTTGCAGGTGCACAGAGAAAGATCTAGAAGGACACACTGTCAAAGGCTGCTTCCCTGAGGATTGGAGTGGTGGGAGGTGGTGAGGACAGAAGGAATTTCACTTTTCACATCATATGTTTCTACATTGTTTGACTTTTTTTTTTGGTTCAATGAGCATGGAGTACTTTTGTGTTTTTCAAAAAGCCAATACGTTTTAGAAGAGAATGAGAGCTGAGAAATAGATGGCATGTGCGGGAACTCTATGGAGAAGCTTTGCTGGAGAGGGTGGAGGGGAAGACGGTAGTGGGGAGTGGGGCGTGGGGTTGGGTGCAGCTGAGGACCGCCGCGTCAGAAGCTCTTGCGTGTGCTGTCTCTGCTGCGGAGACCTTGGGTCCCCCTCGCCCCGGATGCTCTTTGAGTCAGAGCTTCTCTTTATTGGGCGACCCCTGTCCTGACTGGACCGTGTAGGAAAGGCAGTTGGGGAAAGGCTGGAGGGGGAGGGCTGAGGCGGGGAGAACAGTGCCCATCTGTAGAGCTGTAGGGGTGTGGAGAAGCGGGCACAGTCCTGACTCAGGCCGTGGTTCTGTCTCCTTCTGTGCCTTTCTTTCCCCATGGCCGTGGCTCTGTCAGACTCTAGGTGCGCTGAGAGTTTTACTGGCCTTCGAGACCTGCTAGGACCCTCGCTTTATAACTGGAAGGAAGGAGATGTCAAAAGGATCTCAAGACTAACGCGGTCCCGTAGAACTTTCTGTGATGATGGTAATGCTCTGGGTCTGCACTATCCAGTGGAGGAACCATTAGCCCTTGAGCTTGGGCTGTGGCTTCTGCCACTGAGGAGCGGAATTTTAAATACACTGGATGCGAATTAATTTAGATGTAAATGCAAATAGCCACGGGAGGCTAGCAGCTTCCTCACGGACAGCGCAGCTCCTGGCCAGTGGAGAGGGTCCCCGCTACAGCACATCAGGCTGACCCCATCCTAAGGGGGGGACGCTCAAAGGGGTTCTCTGCAGCAGGTGGTGGTGGAGAAAGAGATCTGCCCCCGGAAAGCACCGCCCTACTGAAACCCTTCTTGGGGTCTCTCCAGACCCTGCTCCTCAGAGGCATGCTTGGAGGCAGGTAGCCCCGCTGGCCACTGCTGTGTCGGGGATGGGAAGGTTCGTGGAGGGGGGTCAGGTGCCAAGAAGGGTCGGCTTTTCTCCAGGAGGAAGGGCCAGAGCCGGGTGGTCTGCAAACCATCTTCACAGCCATTTGTCAGGTATTTGATATTTACAGAATGGGGGGAACTGAAACCAGACTGCAGAGTACATGGGGGCAGGTTCTGCCTGGCCCAGCACTGTGTCCTCAGGGCCTTTTGCACAGCATGGCACATGGCAGATGCTCTAGAAGCATCTGCTGGGTGGACGAGGCTCAGAGGAGCTAGTGGCTGGGTCAGGGGTGCAGGGCCCCATAGGGGCTGTCCCCACCTCCTTGCACAGAGCCACGCTGCTCTGAGCCCTTGCAGAGAGCCTCTGCTTGCATCTCCCCCTGCCCTTTAGAGAGAGGGTCCTCATCTTTTTCCTTTTCGTGAATGAAGCAACGTACGTGGTGAAAACAGAAAGAAATAAATTCAAAGTAGGAGTAAAAGTTAAGTAATAAGAAGGAAGCCTCCTTGCCACTTCTGCCACTGGCCTCCCAGCGCCCCACTCTGGGCACCTTTATTTCCGGTTCCTCCATGAGCTTCTCATCTCACTCTGCGTGCATGCACCCTTACCCCCATGTAGACAGCAGAAACCCTCTTGGCCAATAGGACTGAGAAGCACTGGTGTTTGTAGGTTAATTGAAAAATGGAGGTAAGGTGGGAAATCATGAAAAAATGACAGAGAAGACTTGGTTTTAATTGAACTTCAGTCGGATGTTGTAATCTGGTTCTACACCTTGTTTTGTTAACGGTGTATCTTGGAAATCAGTCCTTATCAGTGCATTGAATCTTACTGCTCTTCATGGCTCTCAAGTCTTCCATTCTAAGGATGTACCATAATTTGTTGCACTGATTCCGTGTTGTTGGGCTGCTAGGTTGCTTATAGTCTCCCCCAGATCAGCGACGTGCATTCCTATAGCTCTGCTTCTGCACACACACCTCTTCCTCGACATATACATGGCACAGCCTGATGTGATTTCCAGGTGTGGCTCTACTGTTTTTCTGGCAAAGCCAGAGTTTCTCCCCTGGGCTGATACCTTCAAAATTCAGGGGCGGGCAGCAGTTTCAGGGGGGTTGTTGTGGTTAAGGAAGTATAACCCTTCTTGGTGTAGATTAGGCAGAGTCCCTTGGGTTTTAAACCCATTCCACTGTTGCATACAGGGTGTGTTTCTGGCCTGTGGTAACTGGGGAGTTTCGAGGGTGAATCGACTTCAGGTGCGCTGGGTCGAGAGCTCCAGCTCTGTCCTGGGGCCATGGTCTGTGCCTTCAGCTCTGCTTTTTTTGGGCTCTTCTTTGTTCTCAGGCAGAATCTCTCCAGGTAGAGGCAGTTTGGCACCCAGTGGTCTGGGCTGCCGTTCCAGGCTGGAAGAGAATGTTCTGGCCAAAGCCCAAGCTGGGCTCCCATTGTTTTGACTTGGGTCACATGGCCATCACAGAGCCTGTGCCTCAGCCTCTGATGGTCCTGGGTCACATGGTCTTCCTGGAGTGGGGGCTGGGATCAGCCCCAGACCTCAAGGACTAGGGGGTGGGCGGGTCCCTAAAGACACTCTTACAAGTGCACCTGCATGGACAGTACGAGCAGCATCTGTACTGCCTGGCCCCAGGAGCAGATCTCACTCATCGCTGCCCCCGTCAGCAGCTAGGGAGCGTGGGTGGGGACAGAGCAGCCGACAATTAGACGACTCTCTGGGGAGAACCACTCCTGGGCCCTGGTCGTTTGCCACCTCCTCCATGCAGCCCACGTGGGTCACAGCCTTTCTTTCAAGCTCCTAGCTACTCCATGATGATCTTACCCTCCAAGGAGTAGGTAACAAGACCCTTTTGAGAATCTGCTAAATCTGATGGTGTCATTCGCTTCAAATAAGTGCTCTTTTACACCTTTCACTCCAATTTCAGGGCACCTGTAACCTCCCAGTTAAGAGCCTCTGCCTAAGTGTGTATGGCTTTTTTGTTTTTAACCTCATTATTGATTTTTTTTTCTTATATGGATCTTCTCGTTCTGGGGACCACAGAGCTTTGGGTCTGGGTTCCGGATCTGGGCTCATAGGCAGCTGTGGTTGGCAGTATTGACATTGAATCTTAATTTTCTCACCTGTAAAATGAGAGAGAATAAAAAGTACCCACCTCTTGGAGTTGCTTCTAGGATTAAATGAAATATTGCACGGAGCAACTTAAGGCTGGGCATGCAGTAAGCACTCTGTAAACACGCTCTCTAACCCAGTCAGGCTGCCAGAACTGCCGGTAGGTTCTGGAAGATCCCCGGAAAGCCCACTCCATCTCCGGGGGTGGGGTGGGGGGCGGGGTAGGGGTGGGCAACACCGCACCTGGAAGGGGCGGGCTGCTGTTTGGCCGTTGAAGAGGTTCAGAGAGAACATCTCCGCAGAGGAGCTGCTGGGGGCCAGTCATCTCTGTGTCCATTTGGGAAACCTAAGGCCTCGGAGGCCTCTGTGACTCGTCCGGTGTCTTGTGGGTGGCTTGGGCTCGTTTTGAGTGTCTAATCTTAGGACACCCCTCACTTATTTTAAAAACTGCGTCTCCTGCCTGGCCAAGGTCAGGCCGCAGGTGACGGCTTACCGGCGCTGGAAGGAGCTCTCTGATTTGAGCAGAGCCCGGGCCTGCGGCTCCACCACCTGCCCGGCTGGGCACCAGGTCTGGGGGGCGGGGGGAGTATTGTTCTGCCGAAATGTGAACCGGTGCTCTGCTTTGAGAGTATTAAGACACAAAGTCCCTGTGGTTCACAGCAAATTAATCACAGTGTTAAGGAGGGAAGGTCTGGGGAGACATGACTTCATGAGCTTGTCATAAAGTCTGCCGCTGCCATGCTTCACTCTCCAAGATTTTTGACTTTCAGAAAAGGAACCGCAGATAGAGTTACCAAGTTTTACAGAAATATTTTTACTGGGCAGAAGATTGCTTTATGGCGAGAGCCAGTTATTTCAGGAGACAAGCAAAGAGCCTTTATTCTCACGTTCCGTGGGAGGAAAATATTATGCTAGGAAGCCCGCTCCTTGGATGGGCCCTTAGAGAGGCTGGGCCGCATTTCTGGAATTGGGAGTGGGTGACACCAGATGGCACAGGGTCCAGTCGGGGGGGACTCCTGGGCAAGCACCCACCTTCCCTCAACCCCCCTTGGGAATCTGGGGGCTTGTTACGGGGGCGGAAGGAAGCCCAAGACCACAGAGCAGGGGAGGGCGGTGGCAGAGCTGGCCTGTGGCCTCGGGGCGCGTGGCAGAGAAGGGAAGGACCTGGAGTGGCACACCGGTCCGTGAGGCCTGCTGTCAGAGCTGCTACAGGTGTGTGACTCCGGGTCTGCAGTGCCCATTTCCCGTGTGTAACTTGGGCCCAACCCAGTTATCTGGCACACGGGCTTGTGAGGATAAAACGGGAGGACCACGTCCAGCATGTACTCGTTCTCGAGATCCGTAGTGTCCACCGTGATTACCAGAGGCAGGGAGGCCGGCCTTCCTTCCGCCCGCATTCCAGAACCACCTCATCCTGCTGCTTCCTTTCCTGGGGCTGGCGAGTGCGGCGGGCGTGCTTCCCGAGCCCCGAAGACTTCTGGTCTGATACAGCGCGCGCAGTGAGCGATCTGAAATCTGCGCCACCCCAGCCGGTGGGAGATTTATGGGCCTCATTCCTGGAGCTGGTCAGGACTTCGTTCTCTCCTGGAAGGGACTGTTCCCTCCTGGAAATCAGGGGAAAAGATACGGGCTTGGCTGCACCCGGGCAGGATGGGTCGGACCTTCGTGGATTGAGACTCGGTCCTCCCCTTCCCCCCTCGGTATAGGGAAAGCGCCTGCCAGAAGTTGTGTTTGTGTCTGGAGCAGCCATGTGCCTGATAAGCAGCCAGCATCCTCGCCCCCTGCTTGCTCCTGACCCAAATCCCTTTTAAGTTGGGTGGTTGGAGACGGTTGATTTATTTCGTTCTCTTCCTCACCTCCCCTTTCATTATTTAGAATATGAGGGAGAGTTTATCTTGTTCTCCGGGAGATGTATCGGTTCAGGTTTGGAATGGCATCCAAGTTTACAGAATGGAGTCTGGTGCCCAGAGCCTTCCGGTAAATATTTTGGGAAGTTGGATTCCACCGGCATTGTGGCCCGTGGGTTGGGCAGTGGGCGCTTTTCCGTGGGTGTGGACCCTTTTTATACAGTGCCCCGCACACGGGCTATGCACTGGGGCATCTAAGCACCCAGAATCCCTCCCTCTATGGGTCCTCTGTGCTGTGCCTTCTGCGGGGAGCCCACACGTTGCTTGTTCACTCCCTGCAGATACACACGGCTCCTCTTTATCCTCAGCATCCTTGCTTCCTTCTTCCTTCCCAGGAAACCTGTATCTTTCGTTCATCAACCACCCCCCACCCCCGCCAAGCCATTCCAGAGTCTGCCCCCTTCTTTCCTAACAGCCTTTCCCATCACCTTGCCGACACCTCCTGTGTCTCGACCTGGGTTAGCCAACTCACATAGGGACGTCCTGGGCAAGATCCACGTTCTCTCCAGCCTCAGTGTGCATATCCATAAAATGGGTTGGAAATCACACAACCTGCCTGCCACCTTCTGGGGTGGACATGAGGATGAAAAGGTAATGGGTGAGAAGTCTCAAGGCCTGGTGTGTAGGAGGGTTTGCTATATTTTCACCCCCCTCCATGGTCCACTTTTGATCATAAGCTGCCTATAGATGCCAGTTATTTGTCTTTGTATCTCCTTGAAAGCATCTTAGCATGTGTCTTGTCCATGCTCAGCCTTAAGAGCGTACGGAGTGGAACCCACTGGTTAAGAGTGGTGGTGACTCTCCTAGGGGTTCCTTGGATAGAGAAAATCTTGATTTTCAAGGTTCTGGGGGAGAGAAACAATATTGTGTTAGCTGGGTGGTTAGGACTCTGTCCACTATGGTAGCCACCAGCTCCACACGATTATTGAAGAGTTTGAGATACGGCTGGGCCCGACTGTGAATGCTTAGCACTTTTCAGAGGCTTAGTCTGATAACGAAGGATGTAGGATTTCTCAATAATTTTGACGTTGATTACATAGAATGCTAATACCTTGAAATGGTAATATTTTAGATACATTGATGAAATTTCATTATCAAAATGAATTTTATCACTTTCTTTTTCTTTAATGTGTCTATTAGAAAAATTTAAAACTATACATATATGGCTTGCATTCGATTCCTACTGAGCAGCATTGGTCTAGATTCTAGATCTTTCTTGATGATGATATTATCTCCAAGTAGGCAAAAGTTGGTTCTTGGGGCAGAGTCAAATAGTTGGTACTCCTTTTAGGTATGAAGCACAAATATACATATAGATCTACATAAAGAGATGTGCAGTATATTTGTGGTATTAATTTCAAGTGATTAGGGAAAAAAGGCTACAGGGCAGCCAGACCTGAATCACATTCTGGCTTTGCCTCTTATTAGCTGTGTGACCTCGGGCGAGTTCCTTAAGGTCTCTGTGCCTCTGTTTCCTCATCTGTAAAATGGGAGGAGAAATGGCCCCACAGAGCTGTTGTGTAGATTAAATGTGAAGCCCTTGGCTCAGCACCCAATAAATAGAGAAGTTATTTTAATTCTTATTTGTATGTGATAAGCGAGACCTCTGGAGGCAGAGGGGCCAGGGCAGGGGGAACTTTTTCCAGAACTTACGGAGTGACCATAATATCTGTTCACCTGTTTTTCCCTCTGGAAATGTGTTGCTGGGAAGACCATCACATCTGCACAGCACTTTGCACTGAGCACAGAATGTGGCTTGGGGGCTACTTGAGCGCTGGGCGCTCCCATCCCCTACCGTGCCAGCCCTGTGCCAGGCACCGGGGGGTTCACACTGAGGGCTGCTCATCCGTGACCTTTGCCGGGCTCGTGGCAGGGGCTCCTGGCCGGGCGGGTGTCCAGCTGTCAGGGCCGGGCCAGGGCTGTGCTGGGCATCTCCTCCCTGGGGCCGCCTTCAAAGGGAGAGCTGGGAGGAAGGTGGACAGGCGAGAGGGGCTGCCCCCTGACTGCCCGACATAAGCAATTGGATTAAGGTCGCTTTCAAGACCTTGGAGATTGTTAGTGACACGGGCCTCAGCCTGGGTACAATAGTAAAACCAAATTCCGTCTCCTGACATCACAGTTGAGGACATGTGCCGAGTCTCTGTCTTCTGTGTCAGGAGGTGGTGGGAGAGGCCGGTCAGCAGCAGGGCTGGGGTGCCGGGGACGTGCGGGCTGCTCCCCCTGCGAGGCCCCCCGGGCTTTCTGCACGTGATGGCTTTCGGGGGCGCGTGGGGGCCCTGGGGGTTTCAGGCGGTCCGGAGAGCTTGGGTACCCACTGCTGACACCTCCTCTTGGTGCCACTCGCACACCGAGCATGACCTGTCCAGACTGGCTCTCTTCGTCTTCCGGGGACGCCCGCGGCCGGCCCTCCCCACTCACCTGTTTCTCCGTTTGGAGGCTGGAGGTCCTTCCCAACTCCTCTCTCAGCTCTCCACTGCACAGCCAACACATGGGCAATTTTTTGTCAATTCTGTGACTAAATGCATCTCAGATTTGTTACTCGCCACGTCCCTGTCTGGCCGAGGCCACCCTCATATCTCACCTGGAAGATTCCAACAGCCTGTGATGTTACCTTCTGTATTTCAGCCAGGCTGGCCTTGCAGGACACGTTGGGATTTTACAGAATCACACCCCTCCTTATATATCTACCATGTTTTCCTGCAGCCTCTGGAAGAATGTCAAGTCCTTCCCATAGTGGACGAGACTCAGTACCGTTTGCCCTTTCTCCTACTGCCCCTCCCCTCTCTCCCACGGTCCCAGCCACTCTGGTCCTTTTTGAACACACCCATCACACTCTGACCTCAGGGCCTTTGCACATGCTGGAGATGTTCTTCCTGGTGCTCTTTGCCTGGTTCTCCCTTCCTTACCATTTAAGACTCAACCTCCACATCACTGGCGCAGAGCAGCCCCCCTGAGGCCTCACTCTCGAAATGAGTTTCCTTCCTCACTGCTGCTCCCCATAATACCCAGCTCCTTCCACTTCTTGGGGTGCTTATCCCCACTGGTCATCAGCGATTTATTCATGTGGTGATTGAGTTCCTGCTCACCTCCCATCAGCTCTGTGGGCTTCTGGGCAGGTACTGTTATCAACCCTGCAGCTCCAGGCCCAGCACAGCGCCTGCCACATTGTAGGCACCCATTAATACGTGCAGAATGGAATTGCTTTGCTGTGTGCTTTGGACACATTCCATCCTCGCTGGGCTTCAACTACCCCGTCTGGAAATAGTGGGTGGGGGAAGCAGGACCCAGTTGCTTCTAACTTGCTTCCATCTTGGATATTTTTTGGAATTACCCAGTGCTTTTTCTTTTACCCCATATGTTACTTCGGGCTGGCTGGAACGCTGGGTGGTGTTACAGGTCATGTGCTCCGCCCCCTTCCTTTGTGCTCTAGCCTGGCCGGGGTGCAGGGGGTCTACTGGGAGACCCCGGGAAAAAGAGACATCCTCTGTGCCAACTAGCCCATCTGTAAACACGGGCACTCACCACCACCCCCATGCTGCTTTAACAGCTCAGAGGCGCATGGCATCGGGGCGCCAGTGGACCTGAGTCAGGCAGACGCAGACCCAAGCCAGTCTCTGCCCAGCCCAGCGAACACTGAGGTTAGCAGGGGTGCTGAGGGGCTGTGCAGAAGAGGGTAGGAGAAGCGGCTCTGGAGATAGAGGGATTTGTTTCCTGGGCCTGCTTCCTACCAGTTATGTGGCCTTAGGCAACCTTCCTGATCCTTCCAGGGCCTCAGTTTCCCCATCTGTAAAATGAGACTACCCATTGAGCACACCCCCTCTCCCCCCGGGGTTGGTGTAGGAGTTCAGTAAGATCTTGCACACCAACATCTGTGGCCTGGCGTCGGCAAGGTGCTCAGTAAAACCTGCTTTGCTAGGACTAATAAATATTCCCTTAAGATTGCTTTCTTGTGAGGGAGAAGGAAACAAAAGAAGGAAACAACTTCCTAGAAATGTTTTTCACTGTGGAAAGGTCTTTGTTATTTCCTTCCTAGCTGAGAAACCCTCACCCCTGCACACTTGTCATCAACCCTCCCCGTCCCTCCGTTGTCCCTCTTGACCTTGTCTGGTCACCAGGTGACTCATTAGTCACTCCAGGTGGAGGGTTGCTATGGAGACCTCCTTATGCTGAAATTGCTCCCTGGCTGGGTGGACATCCGGGATCCCTGCCTAGGGCCTAAGGGTGATGGCCAAGGGGACATGGGGGGGGGGCGGCGGCGGCGGCTTGGAGACTCTGGGCATCCAGCCCTCCTTGCCCTGCAGCTTGGAGGGCGTGCTGCTGGGGGAAGGGCCAGCGAGCGCTTTCTGGGGTCAGATCAGCATTCTGCCTGCTCTCTTCCCCATGGGACCACCCCTTGGAAGCTACTGTTGGCTCAGGTCAAGGAGAGGGTGCTGTCCTGACAGCCCTTGGGAATCCGAGACTCCTTGCAGACGTGCCGTTTCCTGGGGGGATTAACGCCCTCTCTGAGCACAGCTGTTCCTAAGGCTGCCCTGTGTGCATCAGACTGACCTGGGGACGTTCTCCAAGTAAGTAACTTCCGGTTTAACCCCTGGCAAGTCTTGTTCAGGAGGTGAAACCGGTCAGACCCTATCAGCCACAGAGGCCGGCGGGGGCAGCGACCCAAGGAATATCAGGGTGTCATTGGCACAGCCTGGCCCCATGAGCGACAGCTGTTGACTATATATGTCTGGGGTGCAGCCCAGGAGTCTCTTTTTAAAACACACACACACGTGTGTGTATGTATAATACGTGCATATTGATACACAACGGATGCATGAATATTGTTTGCAGTAGTCACTCTTACTCCCATTTTATAGATGGTAAAACTGAGGTTCTGAGTGACCAGGGGCCTTTTTCCAGGTCAGTATCGAACATGAAGCTCCATTCTTGGATCCAAACTCAGGACTGCTGTGCTCATTCTGCCTCATCACTGTCTCTCTCAGGACTCAGTGTTCCTGCCTGTCAAATGGGCACACTGCACTTGCTCTGACCATCTCCTGGGTAGACAGCACTTGGAGAGCAGGACTGACGATGGGGACCCGGGGTGTGTGAGTCGTCCCTCCCGACTTGCAGTGAGCGCCTTCGAGTCAGGGCTTGGGGCTGAGGGGGCCTGGGAGGGGCTGTTTGGTTTGGGTGACATTTCCGAGAGATGCTGGGCCTCACTGGTGCCCCAGCCGAGCAGACACAGCCATCTCCCCCCAGGGACTAAATTTAGGAATCCTCGGCTCTTGGCTGGGCCTCCTCTTGTTTTTGGAAAGTCGCCATTTTGTTCCTCCTGCTGCCTGCGGGCGGCCGGAGCCCGGCCACGGCCACGGCCAAACGGCTGTCCTCCTGGCCCTCGGCTCACGCTCCGGCCTGAATTGATCTTGTCAGAGTTAATTAGCAGCGGACCCGCAGGGGTCAGGAGGGGCTGTGCTCGGGGTGCGCCAGGAGCCAGGGGGTCCCCTCCCCTCACTCCTTCTCACCGCCGCCTCTGGCGGAGGCCCTCTGAGGGGGGCTCTGGGGTTTTCTTTGGCACTTGGTGAGCAAATGGCTCCCTCTCCCTTTTCTTCTGAGCCCTGTAAAAATAAAAAGTTAAAAGACCCTCAAGTTTGAACAGTAAAACCAAATACATGAAACCAAGCTGTTTCCATGTGGGGGCCACGCACTGTGAACACCCAAGTTTGAAACTTCCTCTCTTCGGAATTTATGGAAGCCTTGGAAACTTTTCCTTTTCCCTTTAAACATCAGAATTGGCTCAGGGCATTCTTTAAAAGCATAACCCTGGTGCCGCTCACAGCTTGATTTAATACAGCTTGAATACAATAGTAACTTCTGAACCCGCTCTCTTCAGAGAGCAGGAAAGGTGTTTCATGACACCAGTAAGTAGGCTTTTTTTTTTCCTTTAGCCAAGAAGTATATTCTAAGATTTATTAGATTCTCCACTGCCCTCCCCCTAGTAACCCAGATTTTTGCTAGAAGTAAAGGAAACTTGCTCAGAACAAGTTCTTTAACTAGGGGCTAGGAGCTGAGACCAGTCCCCTGGGGAAACACACTGAAACACTGACCAGCGCCCAGAGGCCAGCTGGTTTTACAGGCAAGTCGTTCACAGGTATTTGCCTCACCGACCAGAATCGTTCGGGGCCTGGGCTTTTAGAGCAGCAGCAGGAGGGTAATTGTGATTTGGGGAGAAGGGGTGAAGTGTAGGGGTGGGATGCTGGTGGGGAAAATCAGCTCTCCTGCAAAGGGAAGCCGGCTTGAATTTCTGGGAGGGGTGTTTGAAAAGACAGCGGTGTTGTGACAGTATTCCCGGAGAAGGAAGTCAGGTTCCCGGCCCGCCTCTGCCTCAGTGGCGCGGGTCTCATGTTGGACGGTTCCTTCCCAAGGGCTGCGGGGTCTCGAGTTTGGCGTTTAGGGAGCTCAGGGGCTCCGGTGTTGGGAAAGGCGCTGTGTCCTTCGTTCTCCGTCTGGACTTAGCAGAGGCTCGGCGGGGGCCCCACACACGTTTTTTTTTTTTCTTGGCTCTCATAGCATGAACAAAAATGATGTTTACTGGTTGCCAAAATCTAAAAGTCGGGGCATGTCATGTAAGAGTCCAGATATGAGAGGCCTGAATGTTGGTGTGGTCCCCACTGGTCGCACCCATTCGAGTGGGGCGTCTAGCAGGGGCAGAGATGGCTGGCAAGGTCTGCAGACATTCCTGGTTATCCCACCGGGAGGGCGTGGGGTGGGCAGAGGCCGGGGTGCTGGTGAACACCCTGCAGTGCACGGGACAGCCTCACGACAGAGTTATCTGGCCCTCGTACACCAAGGCTGACAAGCTGCTAAGCGGGAGCATCTGCAAAGCCAGGTCCACTCCTGGCTTCTAGAAGGTTCTGAGTCCCTGAGATTGATTGCTAGCTACTTATTCCCATCGAGTTGGGACTGTTACTATGTCCTCACTACTCCCAGGACCCCGCCGGGGCCCTGGACAAATGGGTGCTGGGTGGCTGTCCTGTGTACTGACCACTAGGCAAGCTCAGAACGGCGGATCACAGGAAGGTGCTTGGCCACTCCTTCCCCTCCCCCTCCCCAGGCAGTAAAGAAGCAGACCCCTCAGTGGTGTAAATATCAGTAACTAGTGATTACTAAGATTGTCGGCCCATCATCGTGGCTAAATCGCCGTGATCCATTGGTGGTCTGGAGCGGAAGTGGTGTCTGTCCGTCCGTCATCACGTCTCTGGGTGTCTTGTGAAGACGGCGGGATCGGAGAGCCCAACCCGAGACACTGGCGTTTGGCCTGAGAGAGGCGGCTGGTCGGCGTGTGACCCCCTGCAGTTCGGGTTAAGGGGTCCCCGGGGGCCCTCTGAGCTGTGGGAGGGACAGCGTCAGCACCCCTTCAGGACGCGCCCGGTGTGGCGGGAGGTGCAGAAAGTGATTGGTGGAAGAAACAGGAGCTCGCATCGAAACCCAGTTTGCCTCTCCCTCTGCGTGACCCTGCAGGAGTCACTGACCCTCTATACCTTTCCAGCAGGTTGCTGAGGGGGCAGAATATACTTGGTAGATAATAATTTTTTTTTTGCAAAATAAGGTTTCATAAGTCATTCTTTTTAAAAATATTTTTTAAATTTTTATTTTTGAGACTGAGAGAGACAGAGCACACGTGGGGGAGGGGCAGAGAGAGAAGGGGAGACACAGAATATGAAGCAGGCTCCAGGCTCCAGGCTGTCAGCACAGAGCCCAGTGCGGGGCTGGAACTCATAAGCTGTGAAGTCATGACCTGAGCCGAAGTTGGATGCTCAACTGACTGAGCCACCCAAGTGCACCAAGTCATTCTTGATCAAGGTAGTAGCACCCAGGGGTCTCAAAGTTCACCTCTACCTGGGGGCATTCAGGTGGGCTGCATGTAGGCGGTGATAGCTGATCTGACCTAACTAGGTAAATTTTCCCTGCTTTGGTCTGTGCCTTGAGCTGATCCCTCTGGTGAGGATCTGTTTTCTTGACCCACGGCATCTTTCTTTCTTTCCTCTCCTGTTGAAGATGGGGTGACCCTAGTTGTTGGAGCAAATAGACTCTGACGTTGAGGTGGCTTATCAAGCTAGGATGATTTGTCACGCATGTACCAGCGCAAACCAGGTATCTTGTTTGGAAGGTGACTCTTGCCCAGGCAGTGATTTAGTGGCCCAGGCTCTCTCCATCTCATAGCTCAGGTTCTCCAAATCCTTTTCTGGGAAAAGGGGAATGAAAGAATGAAAAAAAACCAGGCACTCCTTAAGATTCCTGACTATGCCATGGCCATGTGGCATGAAATCACATGGCCCTGCCCCGATGCAATGGGTGCTGGGAAATCTAGTTCTATCCGGGCAGCCACCTCCCAGTGACAAGCCCACGCCATGGCAGGGGAGCATGCATCCTCGGGGGCAGCTGTCTGTCTCTGTCACAGCCCCTGCTTGCCTCCCTGTATCCTTCGCAGGGTCTCTTGGTGCCTGGGCCTCCTTTCTGCTGATTTCCTCGGCTGGCCATGTCTAGCTCCACGTTCCAGGAGTTTCTACCCCTGTCCCCATGTGGAGTGGCACCCCCTGGAGGTGCTGGGAGAGTCACGCCCAGGTTCTGATTGGATGCCCGCACTGCATGCCCTTCTTGCACCACCGCTGCTGTTGGTGAGATTCCGAGAGCCATCCCCCACGGTGCCTTCTGCAGGCCTGTGGTCCTGGGCAGCCTGGGGGCTGGCGGGGGTGTGACACTGGGTGGTATCTGGGTCTTGGCTTTCATGGCCTCGCCGCCTCACGTGGCTCTAGGAATGCAGGTGTGGCTGGGTCACCCTGGAGAAGTGAAAGTGTGCCCGTGGGCCTCAGCTGTAAGAACTAAATCAACACCTGCTCAAAGCCCTGGCTGCCCCTGACGTGGCCATGCTGGGGGTCTGCTGAGTCCCTCACTGTGCGCCCTCACCTGCTACACACACCGGCCTTCCATCTCTCCCACGGGCTGCTCCTTCTTCGTAGATCTCTCCAAGTTGGTTTTTCGTGTTTATTTTTGTTTGGGAACATATTGCATTAAAAATTTTTTTTAATGTTTATTACTTTTGAGACATAGAGAGACAGAGCACGAGTAGGGGAGGGGCAGAGAGAGAGGGAGACATAGAATCCAAAGCAGGCTCCAGGCTCTGAGCTGTTAGCACAGAGCCTGCCTGGGGCTTGAACCCACAAACTGTGAGATCATGATCTGAGCCGAAGCCGGACACTTAACTGACTGAGCCACCCAGGTGCCCGAGAACATACTGCATTTTAAAAAAGAGACCTGAGCATTATGACAGCACGATGGGTCACTTATTTATTTATTTATTTACTTCCTTATTTATTTATTTATCTACTTGAGAGAGAGAGAGAGAGAGAGAGAGAGAGAGAGAGAGAGAGAGAGAGAGAGAGAGATCAATCTTAAGCAGGCTCCACGCTCATGGAGCCTGCCATGAGGCTCAATCCCATGATCCCACTACCCTGGATCCTGACCTGAGCCGAAATCAAGAGTCGGACACTCAACCGACTGTGCCCTCAGGCACTGCCCAGCCTTCTTGGTGGCCTTGGCCTCCTCTCCTGTGCCGGCTCATAGCTCACCCCTTCCTGCGCGTGCCAGGGTGAGCCCACGTAGGGGACAGGGTGTCTCACTTGGGGTGCGGCCCTCGAGAAGGCAAAGCCTGCAGCTTTGGGAGGTCTCGGGGCGTCCGATGCGAGCACACGTCCGCATAGGGAGCGCGGCACCCAGGCCGGCTGAATGTGAGACGCTCCGAGACAGCGAGGGCTCACACCCTACGGCTCTGCCTCCCAGCGGTGCCCAGCTGGAGAAGACTGGGAAACAGCGGCCAGCACGTGTCTGGTTCCTGTGTGACTCCCTTCCTTCTGGCAGAGATTGTGAATGGGTGCCCTGAATCTGGCCCCTGGGAATATTTCACTTGACCAGCTCAACTGGAAAAAAAGGTGGATCGCTGCTTACAAATGGAGGATTTCATTTACAAGCCCAGATTTCTGACTTCTTGAGCGTTGGGAAAGCTGGCAATACTGGCATCAGCTTCCTAGCCTGGCACCGGTCAGCTGGAGCGGAGTGTGGCTGTGCCTTCAGACGCACTATACACCTCCCAGAGCCCCGGGGGGCCTGCCAGTCCTGTTTCTCTCTCTGTGGCCCCTCTTGCCCGTGTTTTCTTATATAGATAGTTTTCTTTTTAATAAGCTTTTCGAGTTCTTGCAAAGAAAAACAAGTGCTATCAAAGATGGAGGGGGGAAGATGAACCCAGCTGGCTCTATGAAAAATGACAGTATATTTCTTCCTGGCGATGAAAGGTTCTGTCTCTTTCCTATGTGAGTATTAAACCTGGCCCACTTCATTTAGGTCACCTTGGGGCGCCTGGGTGGCTCAATCAGTTAAGCATCTGACTTCAGCTCAGGTCTTGATCTCACAGTTCATGAGTTCAAGCCCTGTGTTGGGTTCTGTGCTGACAGCTCAGAGCCTGGAGCCTGCTTCCAATTCTGTGACTCCCTCTCTCTCTGTCCCTCCCCTGCTCATGTGCTCTCTATCCCTCTCTCTGTCTCTCTAAAAAATAAATAAACATTAAAAAAATCATGTAGCCCCACTACCCTGATGTACTGCTCCCAATAGGACAGTATTTTCAAATACAGTATCACGCTGGGAATTCTGTAGGGGTAAAAGATTCTATGCTCAAATAGGTTTGAGAAACAGTAGATCCAATAATAGAGTAATAACTTTTTTACTGCAGGAATTCTCAGTGCCTTTATTGTGCCAAGGTACAGGACGAATCTCAAAATGGGGAGAGCCCTTTGGGAAGCAGAGCGGTAGGGTTTAAGTGCACTCATGCTGTTGGGCGCGGCCCCTTCTGTTCACCCACTGTGTGTACTGCACCCTTGCACGTACCTGCTCTTACGCCAGATGCACCGAGAGCCTCCCAAGGATGCAAACTTTGCTTTTGCAGACTGTCTTCTGCCAGCTCCCCACTGAGATTTCCAGTCCTCCTCGCTGTGCGGGGCCCCTGCCATTCGCTCAGAGGCAGCTTGGAACAAAATACTGTCTGAGCAGCTGCTGCCCACTCTCTGTGGTCGGTGTGTGGCTCTGGGTCCTTGCTGGGCTTCCGCGGAGCTGGCGACTTGTCTTCTGATCCGGGATGATGTCTCGCTGTTTTGCAGCCGCTTTTTGTCACCGTGCATCCACGAGGGCCTGCCGAGTGAGATCTGGGGAGGGTGGAGTCCGGTGTGGGGAGATCACGTGGCTCATCTCTCTGCGCTGTGTGCCGCAAGGTATATTTCTTGCCCGATAACACATTCGTCTCTCTGCCCGGCCCTAGCGAGGCTGCTCCCGGACCAGATGCCAGCCTTGGTCTGCGGCGCTCCCTGGGGTGTTTCCGAGAAGGCCAGAGTGGGTTGTTTGCCCAGGGATGTCTCAACTAATTAGTCCATTAGAGCCGATGGGCCTCAGATCATGAATTTGGAGCTGTCTGCTAATTATGCCTTGAATGTGATTTTAGTTAAACAGTTAAGGGCTCCCCCTGGGCTGCCTTCCCCACAGCAGTCCCTCAGGCCTCTGCCTAGAGCTCTCGCCAAGATGCAGTTCTTTTTTTGTCCTGGGAAAGAACTTCCCCACCCAGGGCCCAAGGGAGACTAGATCTTACAGGTGCTCAGTTCCAGACTGGGGGCTTTGCAAGGAGCATGGTGGCCTCACACCTCCCGGACATCCCCGTGCAAGTGCAGGAGCGGAGGCAGTATCCCTCCCTAGTCGTTTTGCATGTTCAGTCTGGAAGGGGCCTCCGGGTCTCCTGCCATCCTAGCAGGGATTCTGGGGTCCCGAGGCTACTGCTTTCGCCTTGCTGTTTGTCCCGGAGCCACGTCTGGGGTGGGGTTCTCGATGACCGCAGCCCCGGCCCCCGGCAGCCACACCAGAGTTCCGGGGCCAGCCAGCAGAGCTGCCCGGTGGAGCCCAGTTAAGCCACAGCATTGCGACACGTCAGAAGGCAGTGGTTTTAAGCCACTGAGTTCGGGGGTGGTTTGCTCCACAAGAGTGGGAAATCAAAACAGACGGGTCGCTTAATGTAAGCTTGTGTGGAAGAGAGGTGATGTGTCTCTCGGTGTGCGTGGTAGGGCACTGCCTCATAAGTGCCGAAGGGAGGGGCAGGGCAGGAAATGGTTTCACTTGAGGGACACAGCGCACAGGTATGACGGAGTGACCGGGCTCATGACGGCAGGGGTGGCTCGATCCCTGCATGGGTCTTGCCGAGAGTTCTAGGATTCAGAGCTTCATCTAAATACAGAAGCTCTTTGAGAACCCCTCATTTAAAGGAAACCCCTTGATTTAATGTGTTTCTCATTCAAAATAGAATCAAGAAAGAGAATGGGCAATAAGAGAGAGTATATGTATATACATACATGTAAGTGTGTGTGTACTATGTATACGTGAATATATAAGCATGTATATAAATAACCACATATATGGTTAGCTCTTGCTGTGGAACAAATGGCCCGAAGACTTAGTGATTTACTGTTAGTTATCCCTCATGTGAGTACGCTTCGGTTGGAGCACTTTTATTGCTCTGGACCTGGCTGGGCTGATCTGGGTTGAGCTCACTCATGCTTCTGAGGACAGTTGGCAGGTTGACTGGTCTGGAAAAGAATGGGCTGGGGACAAGGTGACTCCTTCCCGTGAGTGTCACATTCCTCCAGCAAGTAAGCCCAGGCACATCGTGTCGTAGTGACAAAGGTCTAAGACAGGAAGTGGAAATCCCAAGTGCCTTATCAAGTCTCTGCCTGTGTCACATTGGCTGCAGTCCCATAGGCCAGAGCAAGTCACACGGCTAAGCCCAGGTTCAGCGGGGGAGGACACCGCCAAAGGGGCTGTGGGTGCAGGGACGTCTGGGCAAATCGGGGCCATTAATATATCGCCTTGGTGCAGCTGGGCTGAGGGGTCTTTCTCTTGCCCCTGGGCCCCGGAGTTGCTACTCTCCAAATGGGTAATTTAGTTATGACTCGGCCCGTGTCTCAGTTTTCTCATCTGTACAATGGGCATAATAGTAGAAGGAATGTTGCAAGAGTTTCAAAAGAAGATAAATGTAAAGTGTGTGGCCCAATGTCTGGCACAGAGTAGGTGCTTAGCAATTATTCTAATTATCAGCCAACTTACAAGTGACCCTGTGTCCCCGGTGCATGGTAACTGGTGGCTCGTGGGGCTGGTTGGTTTCTCTTCTTTGCCCCCAAGGACGAACAAAGGGTCGGTTCCATCTAGGATGGTCCCTGCTGAGCCCACCTCTCCCTGATTTGGGCAGGAGGGCCTCGGGATACCTCAGAATGTCTCCTGTAGCACCCGTGTCCCTGAGGGCTCCAAGCTGTCATCTGTAGGTGGTAACATGTCCCAGACCCCAGGAACAAGGGTGCCCAGGCTGACGGCACAGCCTCCTGATGAAGTGATCTGCTGGGGGGCCCAGGCGGTGGTTTTCCCCTCCCCCAAGAATCAAGGATGCTACTGGATTTAGGATGCGCTGCTCTCCTGTTTCTTTTTCCTCAAAGCGCCAAGCTTTGTGGAATGTTGTTCCAGGGGAAACCTATTGTTAGATTCAGATTTGAACCGCGCAGTGCCTGTCACCCCTCAGACACCGAGGGGACCAAGAGGGGTGGCCACAGCCACTCGCTGGCATTTGTATCACCCCTGTGAGTGGCACAGGGCCTGGGGACACTGGCAGTTCTGATCTTGTCTGCTCAGGGACTGGACAGGGCCTTGGAGGGCGCGTAGGAGAAAGTGTCCCAGCAGCTGGGCTCTGTCAGCCTCGTGGAGACGTGGAATGCTGGGTCCGAGTCGGAGGCGAGGCTGCTTTGGAAGCACATCCCGGGCCCTGGGCAAACGTGAGCGCCCTGGGCAGCAGGCCCGACTGGGGGCTTGAGGCCGGAATTCCAGGAACTGAGAGCTGGCCTGACTTCTGAGGCTGGTGGGGCTGGCTGTCCAGATCTGGCTGCCTCCCAGATCCAGCCGTCGAGCTTTACCCCGGGCCGGGCCTTCCCCTCCTCCCCGGCGCAGCCCTCGTCTGCCGTGCTCCATGCCTCAGCCCTCCAGCCCCCGGGGCTGCACCGTGTGGTC
Source organism: Suricata suricatta (assembly GCF_006229205.1). NCBI lineage: Eukaryota > Metazoa > Chordata > Mammalia > Carnivora > Herpestidae > Suricata > Suricata suricatta. The sequence continues at coordinate 31,794,986 of NC_043715.1, read as the reverse complement.
TGCACCAATTCTCTTCTCTTCTCTCCAGCTAGAATCTGGCTAGACTAATAAAAATGATAGCCGCAGGATCAACAGTGGCAACAACTTCCATTTCTCGAGAGGCTTTCGTGTGCCACAGATGTGCCGGGGGCACTGCGCTCATTATTTCACCAAGTCTTTGTGCTACTTAACGAACAGAGCCGGGCAGGCTCGCCCTTCTTTGGACTTACGAGGGTGTTTCTGGCCACGTCTTGTGTTTATTCATCGGAGGTGCTCGCTGTGTGCATGGTGCTGTTCTAGGTATGCGTCCGGAGTTAAGTGCTCTTACTGTCTGCGTGTTTGGGACCAGGATCCGAGGCACAGAGTGGTCAGTTCGTAGGTGCACGTGGGACTTCGACTCCAGTGGGCAAGCTCTGACCCTCAGCCGTACTGTGTGCCTCTGAAAGGTTTCCATGGCCTGACATTGTAGAAGACAGGTCCCTGTTGGAGTTTTCCATTGGCACCCTCTTCCGTGACAAGCCGGGTGCAAATCGCAGTTACTTGAAGATGCTTGTGAGTAGCGTCTGGTTTGCCAAGCGTTGTGCCACAGGTGGATGAATGAGGACCTCCTTCACGGGCTTTTCCCTGTGTGCTGGAGCTCGGACCGCAGAGCCACAGAGGTATCTCCTTGCTTCGGAGGGAGTGCGGGGTGTCTGCCCACCTCCCCGCCCATCCCTGGCTGGCGGTCAGTGAGCTCTACGTGCTCTCTGAGGACCACCATGCCACATGTCGGATCCAGGATGGAGATCGTTGGGCTGGAGGGTTAAAGATGGGCCCTATTCTCTGTTCAGACTCCTAAAGCCGGAGAGCCTTCCCAGTCTCCCATGGGCCACTGTTACCATAGCCAGCCCTTGGTGGGAAAGGGGGACCATTCTGGTCTTCCTAGAATGCTGGGATTAAAGAGGAAAGTCCCACCTGTCAAGCCTGACTTCTTCATAAAGCAGGAACCTTCTCCGGTACCTCCCATACAGAAGGCCACTCAGCTTCTGCTTGAATACCTCCTGTGACAGGGAGCTCATTATTCTGAGTGGGCTCTTACTTTGTTGGAAGGCTTCAGCTCCTGGAAGGATAGAGACTATTGGCCCTCCCGGCCATGAGTCCTGCTCTGTCTTCAGGAGACACCCAGAACTGGCCTTCTTCATCTGCCGAAGGGTGTGAAGGCAGGAAGCCGGCCTCTCACCGTCACTTACAGGTCATCTAGAGCCCTCCGCTGCTCCTTGAGTTCTCAACCTTTACCATCGTGTTACCAGTTCTACTACTTTGAAGCGGTGCACCCTGGAGTAAGTTATTTAGGTTCTCTGAGTCCGAGTCTGTGTCTTAAGTTTGCGACATTTTATCTTAATATAAAATGGAGATGGTTGGAGTCCTCACCTTAACTTCTTGTCGGTGGTAAACGGGTTCATGCGTATCAAGTCCTTACTACAGGGCTTGCTGAGTGAATAACTATCAGCTCTAACTGTGCAGTCATCTTTCTGGTCATCCCTAGGCCCAGGCTTCTCAAACTTGAATGTGTGTATGAATTACATGGATTTCACATAGGTAAGCAGATCCTGACTTTAGTAGGTGTGGCGAGGCCTAAGCCTCAGCCTGTGTGGAGACTGCTGGCCCTCAGCCCACTCTGTGAATAGCAAGGCGAGCGTGGTCGCGTCTTCTTTACAAATGCGACTTTGTGTTCCAGGTCGGGGCTCTCCTGCTCCAGTGACGCTGGAATCATCATCTCCCAGGATACAGACATAGTGGTTGTAGTGATGCCACCTAACGACGTATTACTGGGGGGGAGGGGGGTAGTACCATCTTGGATGACAAGGTGACTTTTGTCCTCTGGGTTCTGAGACTGAAGCAGTGATTTATGGAAAAGTTGTCCTGTGGTTTGCATTTATCCATGAAGGAACTGGAGGATCTTTGAGGGGCATGCCTTTGCCTCTGGATTTCTCCCTGCTCCTGAATCCGGGATGTGCCGTCTGACTAGCCAGAGCTCAGTCAGTGAAGGGAGTTCCTCAGGGGCGTGTGGAGCACGTTTCCTCATGGAAGGGGTGGCCGACACAGGCAGGTCATGAGTGCAGCAGCCTGGTGTGGGTGATGAGTCGGTGCCCTGCTGCTAATGGGATTCTGGAATGTCCTGGTAACTTCTGCACACGGAGAGGACCACCTACACCTGTTTGTACTTTCACTGTTCAGTTCATTCAACTTAAATTATAGAAAAACCAATTTTTCTTAGAGCTTTGAATGCTGATTTCAAGTTGAATTCCCATAAATAAGTGGGACAGAGAATACAACTTTCAAATGACAGACCAGATCCCCTAACAGCAGATACAGTGGTTTATCACCTTATCAGTGCCCTTACCGTTCAACCCCTGCCAAGGCTGTGGGGGTACTGTAACTTTAACCTGTGTTTCTTTGTGCCTTGTCTGACTGCTGGACTGTGATCTGCTCTGGGGCCAACAGGAAGTGGCCGTTCAACCTGGTGGTTAGAGCCAGCATAGCCTCAGGTGGCTTGGGTTTCAATCCCAGCGCTGCCATTTCTTAGCCACTTGATCACATTTCTTAACTACTTTGTACCTCAGTTTCCTCATCTATAGAGTGGGGACAATAGCAACGTCGACCTCATAGTTGTTGTCATCATGAAATGAGGTCATAAAATGCAAAGTGCTTAGGATGGTGTGTGGCCCATAGCGCCGCACGACGTTTGGTGCCCTCCTGTTTTGTTGTGATCTCATTATGGTGACATGTAGCATCTTCCCAGAACCTGACATCACAGGATGTTGGTTGATGACTAGCTTATTGCTGGTGAGTCTTGGATCTGGAGGCTTTTGCCAAGATTATTCAAAGTCAAGGTCATGATTTTCTTCCAGCTAAGCTGCCTTCCCCCTTCCCTTACCACTAAGCATAGTACTTACTGTAGAAAATTTCAATCATATACAAAACTACAGAGAATATTGGGGCACTTGGGTGGCTCAGTCAGTTGAGCGTCTGGCTTCGGCTCAGGTCATGATCTCACATTTGTGGGTTTGAGCCCTGCGTCAGGCTCTGTGCTGACAGCTAGCTCAGAGCCTGGAGCCTGTCTTCAGATTCTGTGAATCCCTCTCTCTCTCTCTGCCTCTCCCTGGCTCATGCTGTCTCTCTCTCTCTCTCTCTCAAAAATGAATAAAACATTAAAAAAAATATAAAAAAAATATAGAGAATATAGAACTGCATTTCCTTGAAACAATGACCTAGATAGAACAACCAGTCAACTTTCTTGCCTTTTTTTTTTTTATTTGAGAGAAAGAGTGAGAGAGAGTGAGAGTGTACAAGTGGGGGAGAGGGGCAGAGACGGTAGGACAGAGAGAGAGAATCTCTGCTCAGCATAGAGCTCGACTTGGGTCTTGATCCCACAACCCTGAAATCATGACCTGAGCCAAAGTCAAGAGTTGGATGCTCAACCAGCCCAGGCGCCCCTCTTGACAACTTTTTTTTTTTTAAGTTTTTTTAGTGTTTTATTGATTTTTGATACAGAGAGAGACAGAGCATGAGAGGGGGAAGGGCAGAGAGAAGGAGACACAGAACTGAAGTAGGCTCCAGGCTCTGAACTAGCTGTCAGCACAGAGCCCGACGCAGGGCTCAAACCCACGGATGTGAGATCTGACCTGAGCCGAAGTCAGAGGCTTAACCAACTGAGCCACCCAGGCACCCCATCTTGACATCTTTTTTAAGTGTTAAACTTCACTTGTGACATAATAGAGCTTTTTAAGCCTATGCCATCATCATAGTTTTTCTTACTTATTTACTTAAACTTAAAAAAAAAATCTCTTTATTTTTATTTTATTGTGGTAAGAACAGTTACTATAAGTTCTACCCTCTTAACAAAATTTTAAGCTTACAGTACAATATTGTTGACTATCAATCCAATGTTTTACAACAGATCTATAGTCTTATTTATTGAAATCAACTGACACCTTATGCCAGTTGAGTAGCAACTTACTATAACTTCCTTCTTCAGCCCCTGGCAACCCATTTTACTCTTTGATTCTATGCATTTGCCTATTTTAGATACCTCACATAAGGAGAGTCATGCACTATTTGTCCTTCTGTGACTGGCTAATTTCACATCATGTCCTCAGGATTCATCTATGTTGCTGGGTATTGAAGAATTTCCTTCTTTCTTAAGGCTGAATAATATTCTATTGTATGTTTTATTTATCCATTCATTTGTTGATGGAAATTTAGGTTGTTCCTCTATCTTGGCTATTGTGCATCATGTTGCAGTGAAAATGGGAGTGCTGATGTATTTTTGATCCTCATGTATTTAAAGTGCTCAAAGAATATGGGGCACCTGGGTGGCTCAGTTGGTTCAGCGTCTGGCTCTTCAGGTCATGATCCCAGGGTCATGGGATCTAGCCCCATGTTGGGCTCTGTGCTGAGTATAGAGGCTGCTTGAGATTCTCTCTCTCTCCCTCTGCCCATCTCCCCAGCTCACACATGTGCTCTCTCTCTAAAAAAAAGGGAAAAAAAATCAAATAAGAAGATAAAAATAAAATAAAAAAAGAAAACTGCCAACCAAGATTACTATACCCAGCAAAACTGTCCTTCAGAAATGAAGGAGAGGTAAAGTCTTTCCCAGACAAACAACAGCTGGGATCAGGGGGCACCAGACCTGCCTTACAGGAATGCTGAAGAGGACTTCTGCAAGGTTCATTCAGTAGCAAAGCAAGAGCATAAGGAAGTATAAGTCTCCTAGTAAAAATATATAGACAAATACAGAATTCTATAATAGCAACAGGCGAATCATTATGAATTCTACTATAAATGTTCTAAAACAAAAATATGAAGAATAACTATAAAAATGAGTTAATGGACAATAGATGTAAATAAATAAAATTTGTGTAAATAGATGTAAATTATAACAAAAGTCACCTAAAGTTTGGCCAGGAGGGAGAAGTAGGTGTTGAATTCCTTCATGCAATTGAACTCAAGCTGTTAGCAGCTCAAACTACACTGTTAGGACTATGAGATGTTTTATGTAAGCCCCATGGCGATCACAGAGAAAAACTAAAAATGACACAAAAGAGAAACAAAGAAATCAAAGCACATCAGTACAAAAAAATCACCAAACACAGAGGAAGACAGCAAGAGAGGGAAAGTTGGACGGAAGAGCTAGAAGAATAACAGCAATGAAAAGAATGGCAGCAGTGAATCCTTCCCTGTCAAGAATTGAATGCAAATTGATTGAATTTCCCTATCAAAAGACCCAGAGTGGCTAAATGGATTTCAATTTTTTTATGTTTATGTGTTTTTGAGACAGAGCATGAGTAGAGGAGGGGCAGAGAGAGAGGGGGGGGAAACACAGAATCGGAAGCAGGCTCCAGGCTCTAAGCTGTCAGCACAGAGCCCGACATGGGGCTCAAACCCACGAACCATGAGATCATGACCTGAGCCAAAATTGGACGCTTAACCAACTGAGGCACCCAGGCACCCCTAAGTGGATTTTAAAGAATAACCAGATTATGTGCTGCCTACAAGAAACTCAGAGTTTTGTTTTCATTTGGGTTTGTGTTTCTGAGGTCTGGCGTCCTCTGACAGAAACCCTGTGTGGCCAGTGCTCACAGCTCACTCCACAGGCCTGCTGGGATACCCGCCTTGGGCTCGAGAGGTCTGGTCCAGCCTCAGAAGAGCCCCAGTCCTTTCCAGGACTCTTGGGCGCAACTTCCTCTCCCATCTCGATCCTTCTGTGCTTACTTTTATTTATTAAACAAACACTTATGTAGGGTTCCTGATATAAGCCAGGTAATAAGCACTTTACAAATGTTGTTTTGATCATCACAGCAACTCCACGAGGCAGATAGTATCATTTCCCTGTGATACAAAGGAGGAACCTGAGGCACAGGGGAGCTAACAGCTGGAGGTGGCAGAGCCGGCTGGCCTGGGGCAGAAGCTGGGCCCCACCCCACTCAGCGCTGCTGCTGCAGGCTCCTTGTGGTGCAGTTATGTGCACACAGCTGTTAAGACTCAAACCTGTTGTAAAATTAACCCGATATTCCTGATTTTTGGAGGTGCACATTGTCAGGCTGAGGCTGCTGGGGTCCTTTCTGGGGTGTTTCATGCAGGTGTGTGTCTGCTGTTGGTCAGTTTGTGAGCCACACATCACCACGGTGCTCCTGGAACAGGGTGTTGGGGCCGAGAGACCGCCGGGCGTGACTGATCCAGAATCTGATCGAGGGACATGTTTGAGTCTCACGAATCTTTCCTTTGCTCCTGAGACAGACAGTCCTGAGGGACTGACCGGTGGTTTTGTGAGTGGGTGATGGTCCTACGAGGTGGCCTAAAAAGACCAGAGGAAGGCTGGAGGTCCGGGCCTCGCTGAAGTCACCCTATCACAAGCCCGTGGAATCATGGCCTGTTGTAGCAGGAAAGCCTTTGGAGACACCCTCTTGCTTCCTCTCTTTATACAAATGGGGAAACTGAGGCAGAATGTGACACCCCCAGGCCAGCATTTTTTTCCCCTGCCATAACCATTCATCTCTCAGAGAGCAGAACTGGGAAAGTAGGGCAAGACAACAGAGGGCTCTGAGTTGGTTGGAAAGAGGGAGCCATTGAAGGCTGCAAAGCGGGGGAGGGATCCCGTGGAAATAAAGAAGTAGTGTGCCATCTGGATTAGGGTGTGAGCCAAGGAGCTAGTCAGCAAAGCACTTTCCAGGTAGCTGACCTCAGCCTAGGAGCCTGGCAGAACCGAGAAATGAGGTGGGCAAGGCGGCCCTGGGGCAGGCTGGGAGAGCTGTTTGCGAGGCAGCCCGGCAGCCCAGGAGTGGGACGCCCTGGGCCGTGTGTGGGATGTCACGGCCGTGGTTTGGGGCTGGAGAGGCCCTCTGCACCTGCCCACTTTGCATTCTGCGCAGTGACTTGGCTGCCTCGGAGGACAGCTGGCTGAGGCCGCAGGGAGACGCCGGGCCTGCGTTTTGAGCAGGAGCCAGGGCGGGATTCTGGAACAACAGGCAGCCGGCCCAGGTCCAGTCCACACTGGCCCCTGATCAATGAAAACTGTCGTCGGGCCAGCACACTGCCGCCGTCACGGCCTGCGGGCCGCTGGGCTGGGCGGGGCCTCCCAGGGCTGCAGTCCCCAAAGTCCCCGGCTCTGGCTCTGAGAACATTATCAGCGTGTCCTGGCCTGCCAGGGGGCGGGCCTCACCCCCGCCCATGCTCTCCCTGCGCTGTGATTCACAGCCCCTCCATCCCTGCTTGACATCTTGCCCACGACGGTCCTGTCACCACACGGAGAAAACAGAAGACCCGAGGAGAAGAGGAAAGAGGAGAGTTAGCTCTTTGCTTTCTCGGCTCGTGTTTTATGTGTTCCCGGCACTGTGCCAGGCGTGCAGGGCCTTCCGTAGTGAAGAAACGTGGGCTCCCTGCCCTCCATGTGTTTATCTAGCCGTGTGGCGAAGGCTGGCGATCCACAAGTAGCAGTCGCACAGAGCACCAGGGGCTACAATGAAGGCATCACGGACGGCAGGGGGACCCAGCGTGGGGGGCCATGCTGAGTCTGGGGGTTCCTGGGCTGGCTTCTCCAGGAGGGAACAGTAAAGCTGAGCTGGAAGAGAAGGAATTAGGTGGCAGCCAGGGGGAGAGAATAGTGGGAGTGGCCTGGGCAGAGGGCAGTGATGGGGAGACAGGGTGGAAGGCATTGACCATGGGGGTGGGAGGAGAAGGGCAAGGGCAGTTGTAGGTAGGGCTACTGCCGGCCAATCTCCCCGTGACACTTCTAGTCACTCCTGTTGTCCTGGCCTGGTTATTAGCAGTGCCCCCATTCACTCTCAAAAGTGACCTGGTCTGGGCAGTAATATTACGTGGCTGTAGATACAGATAGTTTTACAGGTGAGGAAACTGAAGGTCAGAGAGACTCAAGTCACTTGGGCAGGAATGGGGATGGGACAGAGCGGGGACAGGAACAGACCCTGTCTGACTTGAAAGCCCAGGCTTTCCCATAATCCCATGCCAGCTTCCACAGTAAAGTATAAAGTTAGAGACACGAGCAACTGAAATATTCACTGAGCATGAGTCTGGGCAGCAGCGTGCCAGGGGTGGGTGGTGTCAGAGGAGGCTGGATTGAGCAGCACTCATTCAGTGGCCTATGGCAGAAAACAAGCTCAGACTGGTCTAAGTAAAAAGGGGTGATTTACAGTGGTTCATGTAATTGAAAAGTATAGGGAAAGGACTAGCTTCAGGCATAGTTTGATCCAGGCACTCAGTGTCGTCAGGACCCATTTTCTATTGTTTCAACCCCTGGTTCTATTTTCTTCTGTGTTGGCTTTTTGTCTTAGACAGACTCTGTAAAGAGGTAAAGTGTTTTCTTCGGTGTCAGATTCCCACCCTCACAACTCATCAATGTCGGCAGAAAAAGAGATGTCCTGAGATTATTTCTCTTTGACCCCAGCAGGGGTCACGAGCCCAGCCTTGACCAATCGCTGTGACCAAGGATGTGCAGAGTTCTCCCTGATCAGGCCTGCAACATGTGCTCACCCTTCTGGTTAGGGGGACAGGCCTGTCCATACGTTATGCACAAATGTGGTGGAGGGCTAGGGTTTCTAGATAATATATAGAACATCTAGTTTTATTTGAATTTCAGATAAATAGCACTTTTTCCATAAGTATATCCCAAATGCTCCATGAGACATACTTATATTAGTGATTGCATCTGAGATTCAGATTTAAAAAAATTTTTTTTTATTATTTATTGTTGAGAGAGAGACAGGGTGTGAGTGGGGGAGGGGCAGAGAGAGAGGGAGACGCAGAATGTGAAGCAGGCTCCGAGCTGTCAATGCAGAGCCCAATGTGGGGCTTTGAACCCACGAACTGTGAGATCATGACCTGAGCTGAAGTTGGATGCTCAGCCCACCGAGGCACCCAGGCACCCCGGCACCCCTGGGATTCAGATTTGATTGAGTGTCCCGTGTTTTTATTTGTGAAGTCTGGCAAGCCTGTGGAGGGGCAGCTCTCCAGGGAAAATCAAGGTGTTACCAGAAGGAGGAGGAATGGGTGCTGGGGAGTCGGGTGGGGATGCGTTTGTTCAAATCACAGGTACCCACAACAGTGGCGAAGAGAGGGGTCAAAAGCTTTCCTTCAGCCTTGGATTCCTCCTGAAGGTGCATCTGTGAATCCAGCCCTGAGAGCTCCAGATATTCAGTGAGAGAAGTCTCTGGAGGATGAAGTGCTCAGGAAGGCCTCCCTGTACTTGAATTTGGCCCCAGAGATGGAGAGGTGCATATATTGATATGGAGGTGGGGGGAGATAATGTCTGTTTAAGCCTGCCAATCAGGCCTGAGTCCTGGACCCAGGATGCCTGGCTTCACACATGGCTGGACCAGCTGTGGGGTCACCCATCCCTTTGTCTGAGACTAACCAACTTGCTGCTCAGCCTGTCTGCTCCCTGTGGTTTCACCAAATGCATTCAGATTCCTCCAACCAACTGGGAGTTCAGTGGAGAGCCATCAGGCACCACAGACGCAGAGCCTGAGACAAGGATTATGTGCAAGTGACTCATGATGGGTGTTCTCCCAGGGCAGACCAGGGAGGAAGAGGGGAAAGCACCGTAGACAAAAGGAAGACAAACAATGTGCAGTTTTAGGAAAAATCTTGGCCTCAGCTTTACCCTGCAGGGAGCACTGGAATGGAACTTTTGTCTGAGAGTTGGTCCCCACTGGAGGTGAGGAAGCCGGGCTCAGGGCCACCTGGCAGAGGGCAGGATTGGGGGTGGGCTGCTTGCAGTTCCCTGAAGTCCTCTGAAGACACCTCACAGGGTGGACCACTGGTGGGGAAAGCTTCCTGAAGGTGGGCATGGGAGGCATGCAGAAACCGCAAGGGATTGAAGTAGGGGCCAAAGGGTCTCGAGAAGTCGAGAATCCTGCACGCTGTGAGCACTTCAAGGGGCTCCTGATGCGAATCACCTGTGATGTGTTCAAAGAAGCTGGGATCCTGCCTACTCTGCACGGGCCACAGGACCCTGCCTGTGGGCACGCCCGTCTGAGTTTGGGCTTGCTGACCCGGGGCACCCGCTCCCTGGCTTCTGGTGGAGTGGCGGTGCTCTTGTTTTTATTCCTGGCCCCTGTAGGGACTGACTTTTGCTGGCTCTTGCTGCCCGCTTTGAGTGTTCTGGGGCTGTGCCACGCTTTGTGACTTTGGGCCTTCCACTCAGGGGTCTCGGTTCCTCCCAACTCTACTGCATGTTCCTGCCTCCCCTTTCACAGCCTCTGTCTCCTTGTCTATAAGAGAGTCGGGGGCACCTTCTTGACCTCTTAGGGTACAGGGTGAGTCAGACGGCCCAGGGAGCGCTGTGGGACAAGGTGCAGGTGCGAGGACGTAGTCACCACTGTGAATGCCTTCCTGCCCCAGGTCCAAGGGCATCCTCAGAACTTGGATGCCAGCCAAGCCTTAGCATCTCCCAGGCCTCCATGGGCTTCTTGGGAGACCCCTGTGGCGGCAGGGGTCCCTGGCATGACCTGTAGGAGCAGGCAGCCACCTTTCAGTCTCCTACAACCCCTTCCCCCTTAAAAAAAAAAAA